>NW_006286675.1:6968902-6972336 GCF_000327345.1 Myotis davidii | reverse complement strand
ATAGTGGTGCCAGTGGGAGCCTCTCCTGCCTCCTCAGCAGCGCTAAGGATGTCTGACTGCAGCTTAGGCCTGCTCCCCGCTAGCAAGTGGACATCCCCCAAGAGCTGCCGGGCTGCCAGAGGGATGTCTGACTGCCATCTTAGGCCCAGTCCCCTGGGGAGCCTGCCTAAGCCAGCAAGTGGTCACCCCCGAATGTGTCCCAGACTGCGAAAGGGCACAGGCCGGGCTGAGGTACCCCCTATCCCTGATTGCACAAATTTTTGTGCACCGGGCCTCTAGTAAATTAATAAATACATGGGGGACAAAGGACTGCTTTTCCTTGTAATAGAATTCTAATTAGTGAATGTAGGGCAAATGATAGAAATAGATATCATCATTGGCAAACACTACGATAATAATTAGTGCAGGGACAAATCACCTATAGTTGCTAAAAAAGTGGGCATAAGTGTGATGACAAATATCTTATCTGCGTAGTCTCAAAGACTATCCACACAAGATGTCTGATTGATGCCATCTTAACTGAGTGATCAAAGTTAATATTATCTGTAATGAGACACCCAGTACCTCCTTGTATGATGAATTTGTGAAAGACACCAAAATGCATAATATCAATCTAATCATGAGCAAGCATCAGACAGGTAAATTTAAATTAAGGAATATTCTACAAAAGAACTGGCTATACTGGCAAGATCATGGGGCAAAGAAGGGAAACTGTGAACGGTTTTAGGATAGAGGAGACTGAGATGTGACAACTAAATGCAATTGAGATCCTGTATTGCATCCTGGACAGAGAAAGGACATTGGTGAAGTTTGAGTAAGGTCTATAGACTAACATTGTATCAATGTTAGTTTCCTGTTTCTATAAATCTACTTTGGTTACACAAAATCTTAATATTGGATGATGGGTATATAAGAACTCTATTATTTTTATAACTTTTTGAAAGTCAAATTATTTCAAATGATAAGTTTAAAAAATGTGTTTATTACCTTGTGCAATCAACCCATGTCTTTTTTCTAAGTTTTTTCCAAACTCGTATGTCCACCTGCCTTTTTAGCACCTTCACTTTGATATCTCATAACATCGCAATTTAATAAAACTGAAGTACTGATTCCCATATCTATCCAGCTCCTCCCCACAGCCTACCAAATGGTATCACCATCCAATTGCTCCAGGCATAATTCTGGGAGGCATTTAAAATCTCACACATTGGATCCATTTCTTATTGATTCTATACAATAGTTGATGAATTTTCTAATTTTTAATAATATCTACTGGTGTCCTTATTTCAAACTATCAGTCATTTCCTACATTGACTATTTCAGTAGTTTCTTCGTCAGTCTTCAACTCTGCAATGCATTCTCTTTATAGCAACCCAGAGTAATCTTTTAAGACATAAATTAGATTATGTCATTCCCCTGCTCAAACACGTAGTGATTTCCCATTGCATTTAGAATAAAGTGCAAGTCCCTTATCTTGGCCCACAAGATCCAGCATGTTCTGACTCTGCCTGCCTCTTTGATTTCATCTTGCGGCATGCTTTGTCTAGTCCCTGTGCTTGCTGGCCTTCTCTCAATTCCTCAAGTGTGACATACTCTTCCAGTTTAGAGTTCTACAGAAATTTGCTGTTCTTTTTACCTAGAATGTCCTTTGACCATTCTTTTTTTTTCAGCTGGTTCCTTCTCGCCCTTTAGATTTCAGCTTAAATACCACTTATTTTAAAATAGGCCATTCTATTCTTTTTCCTTCGTAGCACTTACCACTATTTGTCTTTACTATTCTTTTCTTTATTGCGTATCATCTACTCCTTCAAGTGGACTTTCAGCTCCATGAGGTCAGGAAACATGTTTGTCTTGTTCACCTCATCACCCCATCACCTGACACTTAATAGGCACTAAATTTTTGAAACAACTAAATGAAAAAAGAAGGTAACATTTGTCTGCAAGAATCAGCATGATGAGTGTTTGTGTGTATGTGTGTATATAATTAAGAGCAGTTTGATATTACTTAGTATGTGTAGTTTGAGTCAAAGATTGGTCCGAAGTTGCTGAAGTAGGCTAGAGCTAAATCTAGGCTGTTATGTACCATATGAACTTATGATGGAGGTTGAGGTCAGTGACTGGAAACCTTTCTGCTTTCCTAATGTAAGTATTTAGCGCTATTCATTTTCTTCTAAGTACTACTTTAGCTACCTCTCACTAATTTTAATATGAGTTTTCATTTTTATTCATTTTAAAATACTTCATAATTTATTTTATTTTTCAACTTATGGATTATTTAGAGGTGAGTTACTTCATTTCCAAATATTTGAGGATTTTTCAGATATCTTTTTGTTGTTGAATTCTAATTTAATTCTACTGTTGTCAACATATTTTGTATGATGTGAATACTTTTAAATTTACCAAGACTTGTTTATTGCCCCCAAAGACTTTTTTTTTAATTTTAGTAATTATTTTATTTAGTGGAATATATCTAATATCATTTCATCATGTAATCAACATATAAAAACTATTAATGAGATATTATACTGTTTTTCCATACCATGTCTTTGCAGTCTGGTGTGTATTTTATACTTAGAGAACATCATATTTTGGAGCAACTACATTTCAAGTGGTCAATAGCCAGATGTGGTTAGTGATTATTCTACTGAAGAGCACAGTTCTAGAAATTTTTTATTAACAGTAATCTGCTAGGTGCTTACAACTTATAAAGGGGGCACCCAGAAGAAGGCATCAATAAGTTTGCATCCTTCAAATGAATACTATTGCCAAAAGCAATACTAGGGAATATTTTCATATTTCAGTCAATTTTTAAAATTAGTCTGAATCATCCAGAAAATGACATTTGTCTTTGAGTTGCTACTGTGAATTTAAAAATAATATATTTTTTGTTCTCTATGAAATAATTACAGTTAACATGAATTTTTCTTAAGGTCTTTAAATATAGCCAAAACTATGGCTAGGATGGAAAATTTTACTTTTTTTTAAAGCAACATTGTTTTCTTTCTTTTTTTTCTGTTTTATTTTTTTTAATTGTTTTATTGCATAAAGTATTACAAAGGGTATTACATACGTCTCCTTTTTTCCCCTGCCCTTGACAATCCCCTGGCCTCCCCAACACCCCAGTGTCTTATGTCCATTGGTTATGATATATGCATGCATATAAGTCCTTTGGTTGATCTCTTACCACCCTCTTCTGCCCCACTACTCTCCCTGGCCTTCCCAGGGAGATTGTCCCTGCAGTTTGACAATCTGTTTGAGGCAGCTCTGCCTCTGTATCTATTTTTGTTCATACGTTTATAAGGGTCTTTATTATCCATGAATGAATGAGATCATGTGGTATTTTTCCTTCATTGACTGGCTTATTTCACTTAGCATAATGCTCTCCAGTTCCATCCATGCTGTTGCAAATGGTAAGAATTCCTTCTTTTTTACAG
>NW_006286675.1:6963571-6964798 GCF_000327345.1 Myotis davidii | reverse complement strand
TGTTTTTTATTGCAGCTATATCGCTCTTCATTTCTTCTTGGTTCTTACATAAGTTATTGATTTTTTCATCTGTTTCTTCCTGCTTCTTGCGTAAGTTGTTGATTTTTTTCCTCCATCCAGTTTATGCACTCTAGGACCCTTAATCTGAATTCTTTTTCTGTCATGTTGCATGCCTCTGTATCACTTAGCTGCTTTTCTGGTGAGCCCTCCTTTTCTTTTCTTTGGGGTTTTCTTTGTCTACCCATGTTTGATCTCACCAACATATCTAGTTGTGGAGTCGTTCAGTGGCTACTCCCAGGGTGGCAGTGGCTCCTCGGGCTGTGGTTGCTCCTTGGGCAGTTGTGGTAGCAGCTGCTCCTCAGTTGGCAGCAGCTCCTCTGGTGGGTGCTGTTCACAGCTGTGGTGGCTCTTCTGGCTGGTGTGGGGAGGCTTCACATATAGCTGCTATTCCTCAGACAGAGGGTGTGGTGATCAGGAGGCTGCTGTTGCTTGGATCTGCTGCGTTGATTTAAAGGCACAGAATACAACACAACAAGGCACAACGTACCAGGCACTGAACACAAATATATTCACCATGTTAATAACCCCAAATAAAGGTGACCACCCTAGCTAAGAGAATTAGTGGATAAGGAAGAAAGAAGAGAAAAAGAGAAAAGAGAAAAAAGAAAAAGAAAGAAAGAAAAAAAAAAAGGAGTGCCAAAATCAAATTTGGAAAAAGGGAGGAAAAAAAAGCAGGAGAGACTGAAGTAGAAGAGGGGAAGAGACTATTTATATGAGGAGAAAACTCCGATAGCACCGCCACTAATCCCAACAAATTCCAGCAACAGACCCCTGGAGATGAATGCAAACTACAAACAACCAATAATATCAAGCGAGGCAAGGAAACCGAAGCACAAAAATAACCGGGGGGGTTGGAGGGAACTAACCTAAAAAGAAAAAAAAACCTCACAAACAATCCTAAAAAAAACCCCAATGTACTCAACAATCAAGCAAACAACAACAAAACAATAGAGAGAGAAAGGAAAAAAAATTTTGGATAGTGAAGAAAGATAAGGGAGAGGTGTATAAGGATTTAGAGCAGGGGATTGGAAATAGGATATATAAGTAGGGTGAAATTTTGACGGGGTAAAAAGAAGGAATAGGGAAAATCTAAAGCAGGAATCAGGTAAGAGAAACAGGACAACAAAAGGGGAAAAGTGAAGAAGAGGGTTTTAGCATAGAGGTAAC
>NW_006286675.1:6951438-6963267 GCF_000327345.1 Myotis davidii | reverse complement strand
GAGGGGAAAAAAAAAAAGGATAAAAAAGGAAGAAAAAAAAAAGGAAAAAAAAGGGGAAAAAAAGGAAAAAAAAGGGAAAAAAATTGGTTTTTCAGTTAAAAGGTGAAAAAAGAAAAAAAAATTTGCAGTAGTGAACGTCCTTCGGTTCTTCTACTCTTCAGTCTGGCTGTCTTTAGTCCTGCCAGGTTTTCAGGAGAGTGTTGAATTTCCCTGCGATACACTGTTCCTCTGTTTTGTAAACCACAGTCCTGATTTTAAAGCAGGCTGTATTTGTTTCCCAGACTGCCTTAATTTGTGCTTACCTAAGAGTCAGTTTGTGGCTCAGCCTCTGGGTGGCAGTGTTTCTGGATTGGCCTCCGAGGCTATACAGCCTCTCTATCCAGTAGTTAGGGTTTATTTTTCTCTATTACACTTAAAACTGGTTTGGGGAAGTCCACTGCCCAGAGCTGGTTATTTAATTGTTACCCCGCTCTGTGTTGTTGCTGGAACTGAAAGTCCCTCTATAGGCCAGACCCTGTTAACTCCCAGGGACTAATCAGATTATTTTAATCCTTCAACTTGTTCAGGGTGGAATCTGGGTGTGGCTGTGCTCCTTGCCTGGTGGCTGGAGGGAGGAATCCTAACCTCCGGAGAAAATGGCTGCCCTAGTCCTGGGCTCAGGGGTGACTTAGCACTCAATTTGCTGCCACCTCTCCTGGGCCCCCTTATCTCCTCAGCCTCTCCCCAGATTTCACTCGTCCGTACCTTCTCCCTCTCTTCAGCACAGGTGAGTGTCTGTATCCGAAATGTCCTATGAACAGGGTTCAGTGAAAACAAACAAACAGAGGCCAGCCACAGAAACGGGGAAGGCTGAGTCTCTGTAAGCTCCTCTCTTACCGGCACTGCATGGTCTGGTCAGCTCTTCAGGCTGCCCCTTTTAGGCTCAGTTCTCCGTAATTACAGAACCCAGATCTCAAATGCCCCGGCGCCAACAGTCCCTCGGATCTCCTTTCCACAGTCCGGGGCTGTGCCTGTCCCAAGAGACACGGCTGTGTGCCAGTTGTCTCCCTCTGACCCTCTGGGCTCAGAGGTCTGGCAAACTTTCCTGCCCAGATCTCTGGTTTGTTTGCTTTTTTACCTTTCCAGGGGAACTCTGCCCTTGCAGGCTATAAACTGTCACCAGCTGAGTAATTTCGCCAATTCGGGGTGGGTGTTATTAGTTTCAGCTGCTTACTCCATTTGCTCTGGGACAAGACCTGGGATGTGTCTGCCTATTTCGCCGCCATCTTGAATCTCCGGAAGACTATTTTTTATAAATGTTAATTATATCAGGTCTGTTTCCTCCCTGAATTTCTATCAGTTTTTACTTCATTTATTTTGTAGCTCTGATGTTATGAGCTTAACATTTAGGATTCTTATGTCCCCTTGATAAGTTGAACTCTTCATCATTATAAAATGACCCTCTAACGCTTTGTTGTGAAATCTACTTTGTCTGATGTTAGTATAGCCATTTTGACTGGCTATCTTTCTTCCTTTTTTAATGTTTCTAATTCACATTCTAAATATAATTTAATTTATATTTGTATCTCTTTCCTCTTAATGAAAATCTTAATTTCTAACATTAACATAGTTACTTATCTTCTATATCTTGTGAGACATAAAAAATAAATTTAAAGTAATATTGCCAATATTACCACTGACAGTTAAGTTAGTTACTGAATGAAGTTTAAGAGATCTTTCTGTTATTTGTTCTAAGAATATATGTCACTAAGGATGTAGTCAAATACTGTGTTCTAGTCCCTTGAAATTAATTCTTTTTTGTTTTTTAGTGGTTTCTCAGGTTTTTATTTTTAAGGATTACTTCTTAAGTTTAATTTTACTTTTGATATGTAAAGGTTTTTATGTTTCCAAAGTCAGAACTTACATAAGACATATTTGGGGAAGTATCACATCCATTCCCAACTCTGTAGCCTCCTTACTCTTATATTTAAAAGTTTTGGACTTTTCCCCCATTATTTTTGAAAATATAAGCAAATACACATACATACATCTACACTAATAAAAGAGAAACATGCAAATTGGTGTCACTCTGTTACACCTTCCAGCCAATCAGGGCAAGTATGCAAATTAACCCAACAAAGATGGCGGCAGCCATGGAGCTGGAGGCTTGGGTTTCCCTAGCGATGAAGGAAGCCAAGCTTCCTGCCTGCCCTGGCCGCCACTCAAGGGAGAGAACAACACGCAGGCACAGCAGGAGCCTGAGAGATCAACACAGAGGGGCACCTGCTCCAAGCCTCCGCGATGTGGCTGAAGGTAGGCCCCAGCAGGGTGACAAGGGTGGCACCTTCCCCTGATCTGCTCAGTCGGCGCCTGGCCTCTGCTGCCAGACTGTGGCTTAGGCCTGCTCCCTGGGCCATCAGTAGGACATCCACTGAGGGCTCCCAGACTGTGAGGGGGAGCAGGCTGGGCTGAGGGACCCCCACCCCCCAGTGCACGAATTTCATGCACCGGGCCTCTAGTATATAAATAAAAATACATTTACATTTCCCATTCAATTCTTACACAAAGTGTAGTGTTCTGTAACTTCCTCTTTTTTTACTTAATAATATATCCTGAAAATCACTCCATGTCAGAGTAATTAGAGAATATTTACCTTATTCTTTTTGACAACTGCATAGATTCCAATATAAAGATTTACAGTAGCCCATTTGATCAGAGCCCTACTGATGGACATTTGGGTTGCTATTACCCATATACATACTGAGTGTTCTTTTGATTAAGTATTAGCATAGTATGTATTTTTCCATTCTTTTACTTTTAACCTAATTTTACCTTTTTATTTAAAGTGCGTTTCTTATAGGTAGCATATAATTTTCTTTTTTTCTTCAATCTGAAAATCTCTGCTTTTTAATTGGCATGTTTAGACCATTTACACATCTTTTTAATGTGTTTATTGTTCTGTCTTTTTGTCTAATCTTTTCTTCTGCAGTATTGAATCTTCTGTTACTCCCATTTAGTTTGTTTTTCTTGTGAGGCCTGTGTTTTTCATCTCTAGACTTACATTTTTAATTAAATTTTTACTGTCTTCTGTGTCTATACCAAACATATGAAATGCAGTTTAATAACTGATTTTTAATATCCTTATTTACTAGTTCTATCATCCATGTCATTTTTGGTCCTGTTACTATTGATTTGTTTTTCTTTTTCATTGTGAGTCATATTTTTTTGATTCTTTGTGTTTGTTGGAACTATACTTTGTGAAGTTGCTGGATATTTTTGTATATATTCCCATGAATATACTTAAGGACTCAGTTACCTGGAAATAGTTTAATTCTTTTGTGTTTTGCTTTTAAGCTTTATTAGATGGAACAAGAGTTGGCCTTTTGTCTAGGGCTTATATTCTCTCACTATTGAGGCAGCACCCAGTTTTCTGTGGCTGCTTAGACCTCTTTCTAGCCACTTGTGGGCTTCAGGAATTGTTCCCTTTGCTCTTTTCAAATGGTTCTTTCCCAAGCCTCTAGTAGTTTCCTCATATGTGTATGCTTATCAGCACTCAGCATTCTTGTACCTTTCTGGAGGTATTTTTTTCTGTGTGCAGTTTTCTTTCCTTCAGCATTCTGCCCTGGAAATTCAAGTCACTTTAGCCTTCCCCAACTGACAATTCTCCCTCCTCTTCCCAGGAAAACTATATAACTGTAAGCTGGGACATTTGGAGGGCTCACCTTGTTTATTCCCTCCTCAGAAATGACTATCCTGTGCTACTGATTTTGTCCTTTTTTAAATAAAGATTTTTCTAGTGGGAGGGTAAATCTATTTCCTGTTCTTTCATCTTGGATATATGAAGAAGTTAACATTTGTCTTTTAGTTAAAAAAAAAAATCCAAGGAAAAGAATCAAATCACTCTATATTATAAACTAGTTTGGACTAAATTTATTTTCCTTTGTAATTTCTAAAAATAAATATATTAATATCAAATGCTTTATATCTGATGTATAAATAAGATATAAGATAATGTATGCTATGGTGGTCATTTTCAGTATTTTCTGCTCATCTATGGTTTATGATATGAAACTACTTGGTTTACTAATTAGAAGAATAGTTGTATCCTATGTATTAGAAACACAGTATTTCGTAATATATGTAGCAAATAAAATAATCTATATTTATAATATTACTTGTTTTGCACAAAACTCAATTTTTAAACTCTTATATTTAAAAATTGAATATTTCTGATGATTTTTATAGACTTATAAGTATCATTGTTTTGGGGTATTATAGAAGTCTTTGTATACTGCATTTTTCTCAGTTTTTTATACTTCATACAATTATAGTAAATTTCTATAATTAAGATTCTCATAATTAGTGTTTACATGAGACACATTTGTATTACAAGGAGAGTAATACAGTGTATTCAGGCACCGGGGAATGTAGAAGGATGCTAGACCTTAGACACAAGTAAGAAAGTAAAGTTGAGTCTTGGCCCACTTCTTACAAATTTTGTGTTACCTTGTTAGCCTTATTTTGTTACTTTCTGACATAACCTTTTTGGGCCTTCTTTTTTAAAATGGCATGATGGTACTCTTTGATACTCCAAAGCAGTTGTGAGAATTGAATGCTTTTGTGAAAATGCATAGTGAACTGCAAATGCTATATAAAAATCAGGTATCATTCTGAGGTTTAGCCTGAGAAATGTAAGTTTCACACAGTATGTACAGTGGGAAAATTTGATTGTACCTAAGCCTAACATTAATAACCAGAATCATTGTCTTGGCCTGTGCTTTCTTTGGTTAGTTTCAGAAATTTTTAAAATTTGTTTTTGATACCAATTTAATAGAAATGAGTCATATTATCATTCCTTTCTTTACTCGGCATTACACCATTTGTACTTCACCACATATATGATCTGTGGGTTGTGGAGAGAAATGAGGATGTTGCTCAATAGCCCACATCTTTCAATGAAGAATACTTCTCTTAGGCATTAGGAAATGCCAGATAGATATTAAACTGAATTCATGAACTCAATAATATTTTGTGAGAAAATTTGAGGAGCAGGTCATTGAGCCAGATTTTGTGATCTCTCTAAATACCAACTGCTGTTACCCATGGAGTGGATTAGATTCCTTGGTTTTTATGGTTTAAAACATTTTCAACAGAATGATGCAGGAGCTGTTGCTGAGAATCAGAATAAAAGGCTACATACAAACTCATCTGGGGCTTGCCCTCCATATATGAATCAGATTTTGTTGTTATTTTGAGTTTTTTATTTTCTATATCTGTTTCTATTTTTATTTACATAACATGATTGTTGAATAGCATGCAATTAAATCAGAACTTTCTGCTTCACAGCCTAGCATATTTTTTAAATAAATTTTGTAATAAATAACCCTCTGACATCACAGCCTGTTGCTATGAGAATAGAACATTAAAAAATTGGCAGCACAAATTTATTTAACAGGGTAGCTCAGGATAAGTTTGAAGGAAAAGAGGCCAAGCTACATTTCCCTTTTTTCAAGTATTGACTTGGCCCCTTTAATTCCTAAAGATATCTAACAAATATGAAATTTGAAAATTTACACCATTAAGAAACATATTCACTGAAACCAATGGAAGGTATTCCTATCACAGGTCTAGTGTACTTGTCAGGAGTAGGGTTGTGAAGTCAGTGAATCACAGCTCCATGTGATGCACAGGCCTTTCCATCAGGTTCCAATGTGGTTCCTCACAGCACAACCAGCATTAGAGCGGGATGGGAGTTTCCAGAGAAAGGCCAGGATACCCTGAACCACCCAGGAGGTCAAAGGGCCCACAAAGCCGGATATCTCCCCTCCTGGCGGGTACATGGTGTCATTCCTTTTTGAATCAGATTTTAAGTGGAAACCACAGTTGTTTCCTTGTTTCTCATTCATGCTTTTAGCAGAGGATGTGCTGCCACAGATCTGGCTAAGTTTTGTAGTTTCACCTTTAAGGTTCACACCGCTTTCTTTTCCTTTTTAGAAGCCACAGCAGTTTTAATATATTGTCAAACCACAAAATGTACCTTGTTAGATATTTAGAGAGGATATGTATGCTAAATATTATTTGGTAGTCTCAGTACTGATTGTATAACCCTGTTTTGGGATTATAGCATAAATAAATGCAGGCATACATACATATATTTGGGGTAGGTGTTATATAACACCAAGCATGTGGAAAATAATTTTAACTCTTTGAATATGTTAATTTGTATTTAAAAATAATGTCTTATATTGCCTAACCTGAATTACATATTAATTTTCTTTTATTCTTCCCTTAGCATCAAGGCATGCCATGGGTTGCCTCTCATAAATGGACAAAGCTGTGACCCTTATGCAACAGTTTCTCTAGTGGGCCCTTCTAGGTAATGTTTATTGAATTATGAGATTTTTAAGTTTTAAAGTTTGATGTAAGAATTATAAAATTAAGGTTCTAAGAGCAAATGCTAAGTAGCTATTTGTGACACAAAATAAGGCTTTGAAAGAAAAATCTTTAGTGAGTTCTATTATATACTTGTAAACAACCGAGTCCTATTTTTATAGAAAGAAAATGGATATCATTTCAAATCTGCCAGACTCTTAGGCTGTTGGGAAGGAACATCAGTTTTAGTTTCCATATTGTTACCTGGAAAGCAGCTCAGGACCAAAACTGCCTTATCTACTCACGGCATCTGTGCTGAGAATTTGAGGTGTAGACAAAGTGCTCAAGTACCAGGACATGGAGTGCACCCACCGAATCATTAACTTAATCAGGCTAATTTAAGGGAAGCTTGTAGCACTTTGTACTGTTTGGTAGTTTATAACTTCATTATGGTTTTTTTCAGAGCCTGACTAGTCTGAAATTTATCTACAACTGGAAGGTTTAGAATCAGGAAACAGAGCACAATATTCCCCCTACACAAACACAACACTCAACACACAGACACACATTCCTTCTCCCCAGTCCCAAGCTCTCTAGGTATTCTTATTTTTTAGAAAATCACCAGTGAGTCACTTGAAAAAATTTGTGTATGTGTGTAAAATATCTAGCACCATGCCTGGTATTTATTGGGTACTCAAACAATGGTATGCTATTAACATATATGGTTTTAAATTTAAAAGGAGATAGATACCCAGTCTTATTACATTCATGCTGTCGGAGGAATTTAATTTTATGTGTTAAAAATATTTAACCTGGTTGAGTTGTTTTTGGTTTCTGTCTTTGTAGTCTATACCTGATAGGCAAATTCTTAAGTGTAATTGTTTAGTGACATACAGATAGAAACTTTTTGGCATATGAATTTTTTTTATAGAAAATCACTATTTGTTTTGATATTGTAATATAATTGTATATGATGTTAACTTTGGAGGAGGCTGGGGAAAGGCTGTGTGGGACTTCCCTATTTTTTGTAACCTCCTCTGAATCTATAATTAGTTCAAAATAAATTTAAAAAAAATTTTTTTTTATAAAGTCACATTGTAGCTGAAGCCCAGGAAGTAAACTGAGTTAAGAATGCTTTTTGTGTTTCTCAGATATTTTTCAACATAGGTAAGGGCACTCTGAATCTCACTGTCTTCCTTCTGCCGTTTATTCTAAGTTTCATATATCTTAGAATGTGTTATTAAAACCCCTGGCATAAGCTTGGCAGTTAATCTGGTATAGCCATAGAGAGAAGCATACAGTTTTGCTATATATCAGGTACACAAAACTTGAGTATTCTTTGATTTGAATTTTTAGACACCTCATTTGCTGCCCCCCCCACCGCCCCCAAGTAATATTTAAAACTGCAGTCTTCCCTGAGGCATCTTAACAGCTGAACAGAGGTCAGGCTCCTTGGTTGGAAATAGCATGTTTTATAATTGTGTGCTGTTAAGTTCTACAAGGTAAAACTCTACCACATTGGAACAGGAATGACCAAAAGAAGACAAAAGTAAAGAAGAAAACAAGCAATCCACAGTTTAATGAAATCTTTTATTTTGAGGTAACTTTCTGTTTTATATAAATTTTAATATTTAATACTGAATGTTTACTTACTACTTTTTTCAAATTACTGCCAGAGTAATCATTTTACCAACTAATGTAACTAAGCAGTCCTCTTCTGAAAACAGGAGAGCCATAGTGCAATGCAGTTGAGGCTCAATATATAAAACAAATGAAGGCAGAGCTCTGATTAATTTGGGGATGGGGAGTTCTAGGGGCACACCCACTTGCCTGTCATCCTCAATATCACACCCTTCTCTGTGTATCCCCCCACCTCAGACAACCCCCACCCCCGCCCCCAGCACACACACCTGACAGACAGTGGCCACAGGACTCTCCTGCAGAGTAGTGTTTGAATACCACTAGTGAAGTCAGAACAACTTAGTTCTGTTGTTCTACATTTATTAATGGTTGTTACATCTAGCCTAGAGAAAAGGAAGGGGCAACTTGGAGCAAGCATATGGCCCTTTGAAAGTCAAGACCTGACCTGCTTGTTATATCCAAGCATACCTATTAGGCCTGAAACGTTCATTCAAAGGGGACTTTGTTAGGCTGATTATAAAGATAAGTTTCAGTGTCTGCTAGTGGAACAAGAGACACAAACACACATGCAAGTGTACATGCAGCAGTAACATGAAGTAGATATTGAGGACCAGCTGAGTTAGTAAAGTCAGAGGAAAGAGAGTATTACAGAGAAGGAGCATTTTGAGGTAGAACAGAAAGTTGTGTCCAAAGACAGCAAGTAGTAATTTGACTGGAAGGTTTATGTAAGGGAATAGTGGGAACTAAGCTTAAAAAGATAGAGTAAGATAGCGGTTCTCAACCTGTGGGTTGCGACCCCTTTGGCGGTCGAACGACCCTTTCACAGGGGTCACCTAAGACCATCCTGCATATCAGATATTTACATTACGATTCATAACAGTAGCAACATTACAGTTATGAAGTGACAACGAAAATAATGTTATGGTTGGGTCACAACATGAGGAACTGTATTTAAAGGGCCAGAAGGTTGAGAACCACTGGCCTAGCTGGTTTGGCTCAGTGGACAGGGCGTCCTACAGACTGGAGGGTCCTTGGTTCGATTCCGGTCAAGGGCATGTGCCTCAGTGCAAGCTTGATCCCTGGTCCTGCTCGGGACACATGTAGGAGGCAATTAATCGATGTGTCTCTTTCATATCTAGGTTTCTCTCTCTCTCTCTCTCTCCCTCTCCCTCTCTCCCTCCCTCCCTCGCATCCTCCCTCCGTCCCTCCCTCCCTCCCTCCCTCACTTCACTTTCTCTTAAAAACAATGGGAAAATATCCTAATCTATATGTCTCTTTCATATCGAGGTTTCTTTCTCTCTGTCTTCCCCCCTCCACTTCACTCTCTCTAAAACACAATGGAAAAATATCCTCAGGTGATGATTAACAACAACAAAAAGAGTAAGACCACCTAATCAAAGGCCTGGGTGCCTGCCTGAAGTGCTTAAATACTAGCCATTGAATGTTTTTGAGCCTGGAAACTGTAAGAGTAATGCAGTATTTGAGGAAGAATTAACCATGATCTGCAGGCCAAATGGCTGAGGGAGAGAGAACAGAGATCAAGAGACTGTGATTAAAAAAGGTAGGGAGTTGGGGAGGAAGTAGATCTGATCCAAGAGAGTAATATGGAAATAGAGAAGAAGGGACAGATGAAAAGGAATGGTAAAGGCAAAATAGTGAATTAGTTATAGGAGAAAAGACAAAGGGAGGGGTCAACTGTTGTCTTCATGATTTCATATCTGGAGAAATAGAAAAATTAGAGAAGGAAAACAAGTGGTTCGTTTTGGGGAATAATTAGCTTGAGGTCTGAGATGTAAAATCCTCCAATAAGCAGTTTATGACTGAAACTTAAGACGGGAGATAGTTGCAAATAAAAACTCAAGACTTGCTTACAGAGAGTCAAGAAAGGCAGGGGGTAGAGGTAGGTACACAGTGAAGGAGAAAAGTGTAGACAGGCAGTTCTGGCACTCATTCGGTATTCAACTTTGAGCACGTCTCTTCGTTTCTGTACTTGAGCTTCCTCATTTTTGAGATGAGGATAATAAATCTAGCTGCCTGCTTCAGAGCAGTGATCTGATGAACAAAGGAGATAATAGATTTGAAAGCACTTTGTCAACTATGCAGCACTTGCAGCTCTTGGGACAAAATAAGAAATAAAACCTTAGAGAAAACCCATAGTTGTAGGTTCTGTGGAAAAAGAGGTACCAGAGGAAGAGGCAAGAGAGCAGAAGGTTGCCAGGATAGTGCCTGGGCACCGCAAAGAAAAGAATGTTTTTTGAAAAGGCGGTACAGTTGTGTGATTGCTCCTTCAGATAGAGGGGTCAGTGAAGGTGAGAACTAAGAACCCATCATCCGACTTGGTGATTAAGAGCAGGGTTTTAGGCGGGTGACCTGTGAGGAAGCCAGATATGAAGAGTTACTGTAGTGAGTGGGTGGTGAGGAAGTGGAGGCTGTGAAGATGGTTTACAGTTTTCAGATATTTGTCTGAGAAAGGAAGGCGATAAAGGGACTATAGTTTAAGGGGAGAATTTTTCTTAGCCTTGAGTGACATTAACAAACTGGTAAAGAAAGCTGTAATTAAATCAATTAGTAGAGACCACAACCCTAAAGGGACATACCTGGAAAGCTGCTGAATATTCTATTAGGATCTTTCCACGGAATCTCCCCTAAAATCTCAACGCTTGAAACCCTTAGGAAAGAGGACCCAGTGCGCTCTCCCTCCTGGGAGCAAGCCAGAGCCTTTCCCCTTCCCTTCTTCTTCCCCTTCCTCCCCACTCTCCCAGGTGTCTTACTTTTAGCTTCGTGACTCCCAAACTCCCTGGGCCTGCCCTTTACCTCTATAACAGGTGCCGGGGTTCTTGTCCCGGCATCTAGAAGGGTTCAGGAATCTGGAGAAGGCTGTGTGTAGATTAAATAGGAGTCCAGAGACGAAGCATAATTTTGAAAGGCATTTGGGGGTCAGAGGAACCCAGTTTAAAGGAAACTAAGATCTAAGTCAGGGGTGGACAAACTTTTTGACTCGAGGGCCACAATGGGTTCTTAAACTGGACCGCAGGGCCAGAACAAAAGCATGGATGGAGTGTTTGTGGGAACTAATATAAATTCAAAGTAAACATCATTACATAAAAAGGTACGGTCTTTCTTTTCAATAGTTTTATTCATTTCAAACGGCCGGATTCGGCCATAGTTTGCCCACGGCTGATCTAAGTTCTCATCTCAGGACTCCATGATTTTTATTAACACAACTTGTCCTGGGGTGAGGCAGAGATATACACTTCAAAGGGTATACACAGCATTGTCAGAATGGAGGAATTAGCCTACGGCTGTTCAGGTGTTTGGCCAGTAGGAGGCAATAACATGTAGATTAAGATGCCCTGAGCTGTCTGGCAGCCACAATCAATTTAATGTATCCTATTCAGGTTTGGGGAAATGCCCTCAGCCATTCCCAACAGGTGACTACATGTCCCCAAATTCCATCAACCTTTTGATGAAACTCTTGCGATTATGACATGCTAGAATTGGCTTCTGGCAACAGAGATGGGGACCGTCCTGCCTGTGGGATTTGGCCTGGCCCTGCCAAGGCAACCACAGGCTGGACTCGAAATTCAATAAATCTAGGAGCTTTTTTCAGAGCAACATAAATTTATATTAAGTCAATTATATTAATAATCTACACTAATAAAAGAGAAAAATGGTAATTGGCATACGAGCTACCCTTTTCATTGGCTAATCAGGGCTATATGCAAATCAACTGCCAACTCAGATGGCAGTTAACTGACAACAAAGATGGAGGTTAATTTGCATATGTAGGCACAATGCAGGGAGGCGAAAGGGAAAGCAGGAAGAAGCCCCCTGCCA
>NW_006286675.1:6940421-6951278 GCF_000327345.1 Myotis davidii | reverse complement strand
GCCTGGGCAAGGGGCCGATCAGGTGATCGGAGGGTGATGGGGGTCTACGCCTCTGGCCGAGGCATCAGGCCTGGGCAAGGGTCAGAGCCAGCAATCGGAGGGGTCTGGAGGTCCCCTGCCCAGGCCTGACGCCTGGGCCAGAGGCATCAGGCCTGGGCAAGAGGCCGATCCTGCGATTGGAGGGGGATGAGGGTCAACGCCTGAGGGCTCCCGGTATATGAGAGGGGGCAGGCTGGACTGAGGGACACTCCCCCCACCACCACCACACCCAGTGCACAAATTTCGTGCACCGGGCCCCTAGTCCTATATAATAAAGAGCTAACATGCTAATTAGACCAAATAGGAGAATGACCGTCTGGACAAAGCCAGGGCTGTGAGGGTTGAGGCAGTTGCACAAATTTTGTGCATCGGGCCTTTAGTTATAACTATCCAAATGGCCCTTGGCAGGAAAAAGGTTCCCCACCCCTGCTCTATAACTTGTTTCCTAAGCCTATTTCTTCTAGGAATTACTTTTTCTACCTCTGTGATTTACCAAATAAATATTCTCTTTAAAAAAAAGTGAATGCTTACTGTGTATTACGTGTGGGTGGAGTAGTTTAAGAAAAGAGGAGGATCATATTATCTTGTTGAGAAGAGGAGGGAGAAAACTCATCAGTAGAAAGGACTTTATGGGAATGGACATGTTCAGGTGGATTGTAGTTGAGGAAGTTCCTGCCAATGGCCTTGATATTTTCAGTAAAAATGTGAGAAGGAAGTATAAGGATGGCGTGGTATCTTGAGGAATACAGGACAATGCAGCTTCACTGAAATACAACACTCATTGAGTCACCAACAGATTACAGATGAGCCAGAGAACCTGATGTTGCTTTATATTTAGTTGATAAGGAAGGGTATGGAGGCAAGGTTGCTTTTGGTAATTTTTAATCCTCATATACTTACTGATTTGAGAGAGAGGATGGGAGGGACAGAGGGAGGAAGGGTGGGAGGGAGGAAACAAACATCCATCAGTTGCCTCTTGTACGGTATGTGCCCAACAGGGGATCAAACCCACAGCCTTTTGCTGTATGGGATGACGCTTCCACCAATTGGGTCACCCTGCCAGAGTTGCTTTCGCTATTTTCACACCACCGTATTCTTCCATGGCTATTTTTGAAATTAGCTTTTGGGTAAAATATTACTAGGCATTTTCCTCTGTTTATAATAAACAAAATTGAAGATTTTAAAGGTGATTGATTTAAGTCATGTAGGAAAAAGATATTTCAAATTTTTTTTACTAGAATATTCTGTTTACAGGTAACCAGATCCAGTAGTTACACCAGAAAATCCCAGTTCCAGGTAGAAGAGGAGGACATTGAAAAGCTAGAAATTAGGTATGTGACTTGGAGTTTTACAGAATTTCTTTTTTCTGTGCCAAAAAATTCCTAAATTTAACTGGAAAAGGTGAACCAATCTTAATAGAATTCTCTTTAGCAAGTTGGTTGATGAAACTTAGAGGAACATGCATCTAACTTAAATCCAAATTGTCTTTCCAAAATATTCTTGACAGAACAGTCTTTATAACAGAAATAGTCTTTATAAACAAAGATGAACTAATTTTCACCTATTTTATTTTTAAAAATTTCTCAAATTTAATTGCTCTTTAAATTTCTGAATCATAGCATAATGGATGCAAAAAAATATATAGAAAAGTAATTACATATTAGCCTATTTAGAAATAATGTTTTTATTCTCCTTAACATATCTGCTGTCTAACAGAAATTTCAGTGAGGTAAGAAGTCTTGTAAGATAATTCAACAGGTGCATGTGTTTGAAGTTTGTGCCATTTCCTAGATCTTAAATATCTGTGCTGTTTGGAAGGGGAAAGTTTTTGTAAATGCATGTATAGGTGTGGTGTTAACAGTGTGTTCATCTAAAGGATGTGTTAATCACATGTTTGGAATGATCAGGTAGTATGTTTTTCTAAATTGCCTATCTTTACACATTAACTGATTCTAATTGAGAAACTGTAGTTTCTTTTCTCCAATTCAACCAAGTAACTCTGTAGTCCTTATTGTTACAGGTTATAATATTAAAATAAAACCTAAACGTTGAAACTAAGAAACTTAAGTTCTTTCTTTTAGACTATTTAAAATGGTTACTTTCTGTGCTTATAAATAAAAGCTACTGCAATATTTTGCTTTCTTAGTTTAGATAGTGAGGTATATGACAATGCTAACATCTCTTTTAAGCATGTAAAATTAATGCTATAATCCAAATCAAAGTAATTTGAAGCTATTTGGTGGTGTGTGTTCTCTTAAGCATTGTTTGCAAACAAATAAAGCCAGTTTTAAATTTTCAGGATTGACTTGTGGAACAATGGAAACCTGGTCCAAGATATTTTCCTAGGGGAGATTAAGGTTCCTGTGAACGTGTTAAGAAATGATACCTCTCATCAAGCCTGGTAAGAAAACAAACATTCTAGTGAACTCTCTGAATTATACTGTACATGCAAATAAATGCTTACAATAATCATAATGAAATAAGCCGAAATCATTAACATTAATTAATCTGGTCAGTAATTTATTGTTGCAGAAATGTAAGTACATTGACATCTGGTACTGAGACAAAAGTACTGAATTGTCTAGGGATATTTTTCTGTTTAAAAACTAAATCCTATTTCTAAGGGGAAATGGAAAACATTTTAAACATCACATAAGAGTTGCCCACATAAGATGATGCTTGGTCACAAATTAACATCTGCAGTTGAGAAGCTTCATTAATGGTCATGAAAACTATGGATGTTTGAAGGCAAAGGGTTTGTTGTAGGGAATCAGCTGTTTATGGGATCTAACCAGTGGTTCTTCACCCACCCCATTGAAACGCAGTATAGATGGCCCTGATATTATTTTCTAAATGTCTAGGGTCTGGGATTGTTGAGCTGATTCAGTGAATACACTTTCAGGACTCTGGTGGTCACAACATTATTTTACCTTTTATGACTCTTAATAGTGACATTAAAGTGATGTTAAACTAAATGCTTCGGCATTAAATTGATGTTAGCTTCCTTAGCAGAATTGGTGTGCAGCTATTGTTTGTTCTGTCTATGGTACTTGGAAGCTCTGTATCCAGTCCTTCCCAATTGGTTGCCCCGCAGCCCTCATGCTAGACTTGGGTTTCAGCCGAGTGTGAAAGACCATGCTTTTCTCATTTACTAAACTTTTAAGGCCCACTTTTTAGAACTCGGTTTCAGTTGCCTGAAAGAGGAGTTGAAACTGAGTGTTTAGATGTTTCTTACCATGGGCACCAGTCTCGTTTGTCTTTAGAAGAGCCTGCCTCTCCTGATTGGCCATCAGACATTCTTCCTTTTGGACTCTGTTGTCCTCAAGCAGTTATCCTTTGAAGACTGATTTTTAGACTCTCAAAATTTTTATTTTTTAGCTCTTGCTAATGCAAATCTAAGATTTATTGGCCTTTATGGTGGCATTTTGTATGTTATAATTTCTAAAATGCATTCACAGAAGAGGGAAAAATTAAACTTAGTCACTGTGAAAAATTAATACATTTGTCACCTTCCCACCTGCCCCCATCCCCTCATGTCTTCTTTCACCTTCCATAAAGTTCTGTACATTTTAAAATGAAAATTTTGAACTCAGTTTTTTTAGTCTTTAAAATAATATGCCAAACTACTCATTACAAAATAAAAAGTAAGTTGTGCCTCCCAGAGCCCTTCAAAGTGAAATGTGCCACTTAGCCTGTATATTAAGTAAGACTATCTCTAGGCAGGCCCTCCCAATGTGGCAAAACTTTGTCCAACTACCTTGGCAGGATGGAAGAAAACTCACAAACAAATTAAATTTATTCCTATAGTGTGTTTTTTTTTGCCAATAGTATTTTAAAATAACTTGCCAAAGTATAAGTGCTAAATTTTATCTAGATGAAATAGGGACATCTGCTAATTTATTTATACTCCCATAGATGTAATGTAAAAATTAAATTCCTCTTAAGTAGAAATTATTAAACTCTTAGCCTCCTTTGTCAGTTGTAGAGCTATAGCATCCCCTTGTGGGATTGATGGCAACTGCAGGAACACTCAAGAAAAGCTTTATTTACCTTATAAGTCTTCAGGCATATTCTTTCTAATCTTGATATTAAGAAAGATATAGAATAATGATCAGTAATGTTTTAAAAGCATCAATTTGATTTTTCATAGAATTTCTGCTTAGTATTTATCTATTATAATCCTTGTCTGAAAACTGATTTTTGATGGTTCCAATTTGATTTTATCCTCAAATTAAACATGATTCAGTCATTTCCCATTCCTTTCTTGGCTCTTCAGTTCCATAGTAATTATGTGTGTTCTTTGTTCTGAAACTTCTATGAAATGTTAAGATTAGCTTGTTAGTGTTGATATTAGTTAACTTTAACTTGAACCTATGTAGGTTCTAGAATTGTATTTGACTTTTTGAATAAGTAATATACTTACATGGTTCACAGTTCAAAAAGTAGAATATGTCACCTACTTTTGTCCTCCAGCTAAACAGTTTTCTTCTTCTGAGGCAGCCACTGTTTTTGAGTTTTGAAAATATTTTATATATATACAGGCAAATACACATATATTCTTCTTTCCCTTTCTTTACACAAAGGGACATATTTTATACCTTGCTTTTTTCACTTATCAATTTAGTAGAATCTCAGTAAGTATTTGGTGTCTCACTGACCATAGTTAAGACTCTGGCCCTAGCTGGTTTGGCTCAGTGGATAGAGCGCCGGCCTGTGGACTGAAGGGTCAGGTTCGATTCTGGTCAAAGGCACATGCCCAGGTTGCGGGCTCAATCCCCAGTAGGGGGTGTGCAGGGGACAGCCAATCAGTGATTCTCTCTCATCATTGATGTTTCTATCTCTCTCTTCCCCTTCCTTCCTCTCTGAAATCAATCAATCTATATATATATATGTATATACTCACACACACACACACACATACACACACACACACACACAGACATACATGCAGTGGGGCCTTGACTTACGAGTTTATTCTTTCAGAGACCGAGCTCCTTAAGGAGCTTGTTAACTCAAATTACTCTGTCAACTCAATGCAAAAAATCGGCGAGAGACAGCTGGTATCTCAAAAAACTCGTTAGTCAGGACACTCGTAAGTCAAGGCCCCACTGTGTGTGTGTGTGTGTGTGTGTATTTTAAAGCCTGTTCCTCTAAAAGAAAAAAAAAAGAATATAGACTCTGGAACCAAATGCTTTGGTCCAAATCCATCTCTGCCATTAACTACCAGTGTGACCTTGGACAAGTTACTTCACCTCTTTGCCTTGCTTTCTTTGGCTATAAAATAGGAGTAACACAATTAATACCTGCACCCCAAAGTTGTTAAAGGGTGAAATGAGTTCAAATAAATTGAGCTGCAAGTGCTATGACCATGGGCATAGCTCATGTTCTTACCATTGTAGTTATTGCTGCTATTATTACCATTATTCTGCATCAGTACATATAGAATTTCTGTATCATTTTTTTTCTTTTTTTGGTACCAGTATTCCTTTTTTTGGAATATTATAAATAAAAAGGACGTAGTTTAATCACATTTCACCAGTTACCTCAATGTGAGAGAACTTAATGTGTGTAAAACTTGTATAATTATACAAGTTGGTACAACAATTTGCACCCAAATGATTTAAAAGTGTACATTAAGAAAAGATAGATATAAATATATTTTCATGTTGTAATTTTTAATTTTGAAAGTAAGATTCAAATAGTGAAACAAATGGTTGGGGTTTTTTTCAACATACAATAAAATATGTACTTATACATACTTGAAAGTAGATTAATATTTAATTTGAGATGAGTTGGTTTCCTACTTTGCCAGTTTGAGCACCTAATCTTTAATCTCCTATTTTAGTAAAAATCCATTGATAAGGGTTATCTTTATGGAATCAGAAATATTCAAATATTATTGAGCTGCCTTTGAGCAGTTATTTTCTAGCTTATATATCATTATGAATGAATAATTACTGTTTTTGCCTGCCTACCTCAATTTCAATTATACAGACCTTATGGTTAAACTTACCAAATGCTGATATTTACTAGTAATTCTATTAAGGGGCTGTCAAAACTACCAACTCCTGAGAGCATAAGGATTACTTTTATGCCTCTCTAGTTGTGAATGAAAAAAAAAATGTGTAGAACAACTAACTCACTGACACTTTCATGTAATAATTTATCTTTATTTCCTGTTTCTTATTCTTTTAAACTGAAAAACTTTATTCAAAAACTAGGAAAAATGTATTTCAGATCTTTCTTTCTTTTTTTTTTTTAGCCCTCATCCTTAGGCATGCCAGATAGCCTCTATTTAATAAATCTTAAGGTTTTTCCCTTTAGCTCTAGTTTATACAAAATTTCTTAATTTATGAGGTATCCTTCATGTGATTTAAATTGAGCCTTTTGTAACAAAGTTTTAAAATAATAAATCACATCTTTATAGATAATATAACTACATTTATCTATAGTTATTTATATATTTAAGTGGTAACAGTTTATGTATACAAATAACATTTACATACTGTTTACTGTGTACCAGGCATTATTCTAAGCGCTTTACTTATGTAACTTCTTTAGAGTTGTTGTAAGGATTAAATCATTTAGACACTATTACTATCCATTTATTTAACAACAGATAAGAAAACAAGCACAGAAAGATTGAACAGTTTGCTCAAGGTCACACAGTTTGGGATTTGAACCAAACTCTCTGACCCCAGAGTTTGTGCTCTTAACTAATCTATACTAATAAAAGAGTAATATGCTAATTAGACCAGACATCTTCTGGATGACTATCCAGACGTCCTTCCTGACAAAGCCACCAGGCAAAGCTGCCCGCCAGTGTTCCTGGGCGCCAGCGCCAGCTGTTGGCTGCAGCCTAGAAGACGGAGAAGCTGCCTGCCTAATAGTCCTGGGCTGCAGCCAGCCGGAGAAGCCGCCTGCCCCATGGTTCCAGGCACCAGCGCCTGCTGCTGGCTGCGGCTGGGAGACGGAGAAGCCACCCGCCCCAAGTTCCCAGGCTGCAATCAGCTGGAAAAGCCGCCTGCCCTGTGGTCCCAGGCGTCAGTGCCTGTGGCTGGCTGTGACTGGCTGCGGCTGGCTGTAGCTGGGAAAGGGAGAAACCACCTGCCCCGAGGTCCGAGGCTGCAGCCAGCTGGAGAAACCAGCTGCCCATGGTCCCAGACACCAGCGCCTGTGGCCCAGGAGATAGGTTCCCTCTTCTCCCACTGCAGTCATTACTCCAATATTCCCCTTCTCTCTGCTGCCCTAACCCAACTCCACTTTTCATCTGAAGGATAGGGAACAGAGAGAGCAATGTTAAAAGCTTACAGTTTTAAGCAGGTAATGTTGGTACTTAAATGTAGAAATGGAAAACTAGAGTCCTTAAGGTAACAAAGGCTAGAAAGGGAGGGGACAGGGACAGGGCAAGATATATATCCATCAATCCATGTGGGGACTGAAAACTTTGCAGTGATGATAATCAGTGAAGATACGAATCAACTGAAATAGTTGACAGGGGCAATTCTTCCATCTTTGAAAATACCTATATCAAGTCTGTTTAAATAGATTTTCATCTGCGTAATATAACACATTCTGACAAGACCACCGCCACCAATGTGGCCAGTGTTGTGCTGGTAAATGTTTAACAACTGGCTCTCAAAGAAAACAAAACCCTGATTTATAGTATCACATTTAGAGTATGTATTACCTTTGGTTTTAATGTAATTTATTCACTTTTAAGATTACATAATTTAATTTTTAATAATGACCATGTTTAACAACCAGCTTTCAAAATTCCTGAAAATTTGTTAGCCAGTAAAAGCAGGTTCCAGCACAATACTGAGTGGAGTATAATGGTTACGGGGGATGGCTCATAGATCTGAAACAAAACTCAGCCACTTTCAGGTTTTACTGGTCAAGTTACCTGATCTCTCTATACCCCAGTGTTCCCATCTGTGTAATTATAGTACCTATTGTATAGAGTTGTTGCAAAGATAAAATGAGATCTGTGTATGACACAGCACAGTACCTAAAACAATAATTCACTCAATTTGTTACAAACTGTTACTACGTCGATATGTTGTTGACAAAATTACTCTACTCATGCTGAAAGAATGAAATTTTATTGATGAGAAAAATATCTTATTTTGCGATCTACGTGGAGAAAGTCAATTTTGCTTCCTAGGCAGTAGATGGTAATCTACTACTAGAAACTGAAAGGGGGAAAATGACCTCAATCAACATGATTGAGGCAGTGTATTTTTAGCTGGATCATAAAGCAGAGAGGATGCCATACATTCTGGGATACATCTGCAGTAAGAGGCTTCACCTCAGGTATTAATTCTGATCAACTAAGCATCAGACTTAAGATGAATGGTGAGGAGGATTCTGAGGCTGCTTCTAGACTTAGTAGGAATAGAACTTTAATACATAAGCAACAGTTACTTTGGTTAATATGGCGAGAAAAAACACATCATGATCTATACTAATAAAAAGGTAATATGCTAATTAGGCCAGACGTCTTCTGGATGACCATCCGCACGTCCTTCCTGACAAAGCTGGGCCCTGGGCGAAGCTTCCTGCCAGAGGTCCCGGGCACCAGCACCTGTGGCTGGCTGTGGCCTGGGAGACAGAGAAGCTGCCTGCCCTGTCGTCCCGGGCCACAGCCAGCCGGAGAAGCCACCCACCCTACGTTCCCAGGCACCTGCCCACCGTCTCCTGCAGCTGCAGCTGGCCCAGGTGGAGCCAGCCCAGGTCCTGGGTGCCTGTGGCTGGCCAGAGGGAGGGAAGCCCAGGTCCCGGGTGCCTGAGGCCGGCTGGAGGAGGGAATCCTGGGTCCCGGGTGTGGGACCAACGTTGTTAGGGGCAATCAAGCCAGCAGGGGAGCATTTAGGGACAATCAGGCTGGCAGGCAGAAGTGGTTAGGGGCAATCAGGCAGGCAGGCAGGCAAGCAGTTAGTAGCCAGTGGTCAGGGATTGTGAGAGGAATGTCCGACTGTGGGATCAGGCCTAAACCAGCAATCGGACATCCCCCAAGGGGTCCCAGATTGGAGAGGGTGCAGGCCAGGCTGAGGGACACCTTCCCTCCCCACTCCCACCACCCATGCATGAATTTCATGCACCGGGCCACTAGTCTATATATATAAAAGCCTAAGCGACTGTTAACGACTGAACAACCAAAACAACTGGTCAACCAGTCACTGTGATGCGCACTGACCACCAGGGGACAGACACTCAATGCAGGAGCTGCCCCCTGGTGGTCAGTGCACTCCCACAGCCAACTTCCCACAGCCCCTCCCCCTGGCAGGCCAACCTCCTGCGGCCCCTCCCCCCGGCCAGCCGGCCAACCTCCTGGGGTCCCTCCTCCCTGCCAGCCAGCTCCCCATAGACCTCGATCTCCAGGGCCAGGCCAACGGACTCCACCTGTGCACAGATTCGTGCACTGGGCCTCTATTGTACTATAATAAATTTGTACTTCGGCATACATATTTTTGAATATGTTTAAAACTAAAAAATACTGTTTTAAGCTGTCATCAAAGATTTGAGTGGCCTTTGCCTATAAAATATTACTTAAAAGAAAATTGAAGTGCTCTCTGGTCATTTTTTTCAAGGAATAGATAGGACAATAAAATATTTTGAAAGTACCTATTAGATTTCAGGTTTTGGTCCTACAAGTGTCTTGATTTTAAAACATTTTTCTTTCCATGGATAGTTAAGCTGTCTCTATTTTTACTTTTTATTTTTATTTTTTTGCCTTTTAACTGAAGAAAATTACGTAAATCTGATTTTTACAAATAAACATTTTCAGTAGTTACATGGTTACTCTAATAAAATAAAAATCTATTTATAAACTTTTAAAAACTAATTTTCTTTAAAAAATAAGTTCAAATTTTTGCATAAAGAATTTCCAACAAGCCTGCAAGAGGCAGGAGCAGGGTGAAGAGGGTCAATGGGAAAATAAATAAACTACCAAAGGGACATCTGTAATACTTTTAACAATAAAGATAAATTTTTAAAAAAGAATTTACAGCAAGATCATGTATGCCTTTTTGTGTAGTATGTCTGTTTCAACTAAATGCATCTTTCTTAAAATTAGTTGGTAAAAAAATAATAATTTTGATCATAATTGAATTTAAAAATTTTTTTCTAAACCCGCAAGCTTATAAACTCTTATTCAACTCTTTGAGATCTTAATTTTTGTATTATCTATATCTTTTGTTTTTATATAAAAATCTATTGATAGCTTTCTAGTTCAATATATAACCAATATTAAGCCTCTGAAAATTAATAGTCTGCTACTTATGAATTGTCCTCAAATACTAAGATGACTTTTGGTTTAGTTTTTTATAGCTTAGCTGTTTTTGTACCTCACCAACTTGGATGCTCAGCACATTACCGTCACATGGAATTGACTGTATTTTTATTTTAGGTACTTGCTACAACCAAGAGACAATGGAAACAAGTCATCTAAAACTGATGACCTGGGGTCTCTTCGATTGAATATATGTTATACAGAAGATTATGTGCTTCCTTCAGAGTACTATGGTCCTTTGAAAACTTTGCTGCTAAAATCACCAGATGTTCAGGTACTTTAAAAATTTGAAGTGTATGATTTAATACTAAAAAGCTATAGTATTTATGTAAATGAGGAGGAAAAGATTTCAGAGTGTCAAGTCTTATCTACACTAATAAAAAACAAACATGCAAATTGACCATACCTTCGTTATGCCTTAAGCCACTCTCACCAGCCAGTCAGAGCGACTATATGCAAATTAACACAACCAAGATGGCGGCTGGCAGGCACGGAGCTGGATCAAGCAGGAGGCTTGCAGGCCC
>NW_006286675.1:6931239-6939829 GCF_000327345.1 Myotis davidii | reverse complement strand
ATATATATATATATGGAAAAGTGATTTAACAGGTGTGAGTACAAGAAACACAGAGTTTATTCTTTTATTAATTATTGTAAACCCACTTTATTAATTACCCTCAACCTACTTTTGCCCATCCCTGTCCACATATATGTACATTTAGTTCATCTGAATGACAGTATCATGATTCCAATATGTGTTCTAAATTTAACTCGTGGTCCAGTGCACGAAATTCCTGCATGGGGGGGTGGGGGCGGGTAGGAACCCTTCAGCCTGGCCTGCACCCTCTGGCAATCCAGGACCCCTCGAGGAATGTCCGACTGCCAGTTTAGGCCTGATTGCTGCAGTTGGACATCCATCAGTCAGACATTCCTCTTGCAATCCAGGACTCCTCACTCCTAACCGCCTGCCTTCTTGCTCCTTACCGCCTGCCTGCTCACTCCTTACCACCACTTTGTTTGCTGCTCCTTAGCACTACCGCGGAGGCGGGAGAAGCTGCTGCGGAGGCGGGAGAGGCTCCCGCCCCCGCCTCTGCACTTGCCAGCCGTGAGCCCGGCTTCTGGCTGAGTGGCGCTCCCACCATGGGAGCGCACTGACCAGGAGCAGCTCCTGTGTTGAGCGTCTGCCCCCTGGTGATCAGTGTGCATCATAGCACCCGGTCATTCCGGCTATAACGGTCACTTAGGCTTTTATATATATAAATGAACATATTTGAATTACTTTTACAGGCTAGTGATTGAATATTTAGTTACCTTTCCTTGATTTTGTGCTGTTTTCTACCTTTCTATATTCCAGCCAATATCTGCCTCAGCTGCTTACATTTTGGGTGAAATATGTCGAGATAAAAATGATGCTGTTTTGCCCCTTGTACGACTGTTGCTGCACCATGATAAACTTGTTCCTTTTGCCACTGCAGTGGCTGAATTAGACTTGAAGGATACACAGTAAGAGTTATATTAAATGTTAATTATTTGCTATTGAATGTAAACTTTAGTTTGTCTGTTTCTGTAATCTTTCTTCTTTTGTATTGACCAGCTTTACTGTATCATAGTCTAAAAAGAACTGCTTAGCATTAATAAAAGGGGATTCTTGCCAGCACCGGTTTGGCTCAATGGATAGAGCGTTGGCCTGCGGACTGATGGGTCCCAGGTTCGATTCCGGTCAAGGGCATGTACCTTGGTTGCGGGAACATCCCCAGTATCGGGCGTGCAGGAGGCAGCTGATCTATGTTTCTCTCTCATCGATGTTTCTATCTCTCTTTTCCTGTCCCTTCCTCTCTGTGGAAAATCAATAAAATATATTAAAAAAATAAAAATAAAAGGGAATTCTTTAGATTAACAAACAGTATCCACCAACAGTAAAATTAACAATTAACAATAGGTGTTTTTTGGTGTTTTTTTTAACTCAGTGTCAAAATTTCCCGTTTCTAGTTTTTGCTTCTTATTATAATGATTCACATGCTGCAAATAAAATACCAGGTTAGAAGTTTCTTTTTCCTTGTCCATTTGTATCACCCTTATGTGCACAGGTGTGGCATTATAAAAACAATAATCTGGTGGCCTCCTGTGCCTGTCACAGTTTTACACTGTTGTAAACAAATATGGTTTGCTTTTTTTTTTTTATTCTTATCTGAGGATATCCTTAGAAAAAGAGACGGGGGGAGAGAGAGAGGGAGAGAAGGGAGGGAGGGAGAGAGAGGAAAGAGAGAGAGAATTATCAATGTGAGAGAGAAACATTGATCTGTTACCCTCTGTACCCCACCCCAACTGGGGATCAAACCAGCAACCTTTCAGTGCACAGAACATTCAACCAACCGAGTTCCTCCATCCGATGCTTTTTTAAAAAAATTGTTTTCTTATATTTTCATTAAATAGTTTTTATAAGTTTGAAAATCCTAATGGCAGCAAGCTTTTCAATGGATGGTAAAAATTACTAAGATTGTATATATGACCAAGTCAGATATCTCATATTATTGATTTGACAGCCATTGTTTAATACACTTGTTTTCACCTTATTTCTACTTGTATTTCAGAGATGCAAATACAATTTTTAGAGGAAATTCCTTGGCTACCCGATGTCTAGATGAGATGATGAAAATAGTGGGAGGGCACTACCTGAAAGTAACATTAAAACCTATTCTAGATGAGGTACGGAATGAATATACATACTCAGATAACATAGCTTGCGTGGCCTTATAGCACCTGTTTAATTTAGTGATCTGTTGATGAGAATGATATATCCATTCATGTATTACTGAAAGAATAAGGCTGAGCACTTTAGAAGTAAAATAAGTTATTTACTGTTTCATCAGTGGAATTTTACTCAAAGGACACATTGTAGTATAATCTACACAGTTTTTTGTTATTGGATTTCTGTTTAGCTAGAGTTTCAAATATATGAAAATTTTTTCTATATAGTTCTTCAGGAATATTGTATATATTATCTCTGGATGGGAGTTTTAAACTTTGTTTATTGTTTTAATTTTTACAATTGTATTATCAGAAAAGTATTTTCATTTTGCCAAATATTTTAAAAAGCATTAAATGAAACATTATTCTATTTTTCAGATATGTGAATCATCAAAATCTTGTGAAATTGATCCTATTAGATTGAAAGAGGGAGATAATGTAGAAAATAATAAGGTAAGTCCTTGTTATTTTTTATAAGTCCGTTAAAATTGGCCTTAAAAGTATACCTATCTCCCATTTATGTTCTAGTAATGTTATATGGAGGGAAATAGTGCTTTTTATTCTTTACATAATGCCTATGCCATTAGCAGCATTTCCTGTGTCTAGTTTTTAGAATGTTGTCATCTCCTCATCAAGTTTCACTTTATATTTGTTCTTGATTGTCTCTTTTTGGCTCTAGTAATAGCAGTGGAATAAGGCTACATCTAGTTTCAGCCTCATTCTGGTCGGTGCTTTAGGTTCAAACTGATCAAACTAAGTAGCACAGTGACTTGGTCAGCCAACACTTAAAGTTGCCTCTCGGAAGAGTCACAAGTTTTCATTGCAGTCGATAACAGTGCCACAATGTCTGTGTGCCTGGATATCTGAGTTGTTTTCCTAATTTCCCCGGGATCATTATACTCTCTGTTGCTTCTTGTGTGGTTTAGTCCATACATTTACTTATGTCTACCTATGTCCACATCTGATATATTATCAGTAAACGAGGTCAAGATGTAAATTGTCCTTTCACTGAATGAGTTTAGAGAAGGGAAGCAGAGTTCTAGAATACTAGATAGTGACTGCCTAATTGAGCTTGTTTTCATTGCATTTTTTCCATGAAGGCCGTTGAAGATATGTAAAAGTCAAAATCTTCATGTTTACCTTTTTAAAACCTATAGGAAAATCTGCGCTACTATGTAGACAAGTTATTCAGTACAATTATAAAGTCAAGCATGAGCTGCCCCACTGTGATGTGTGATGTCTTCTATTCTCTACGGCAGATGGCTGCGCAAAGATTTCCTAGTAAGTGTCTGTGTTACTACATCATGCCCTTTCTTTTCCAGTATTTGATTTTTTGTAGATTTACTGTGTATTTGGTTTATGTGAAATGGTTTATAGGTACAGTCTTATTTAGTTTTCCAAAACAGTTCTTGCTTTTTAATGAAACATCTGATTTAATTTTCTTACAATCTCAAAACATATATTATGGTTTTTTTTTAATATAATGGCAACTTTATACAAATCAAAATCAGCATTTTTTTAAGAAAGGCAAAATTTAGAACTATAACATTATATAAATAAACCTTTATACCAGGTGCTTATGAGATTGTTAAATATAATAAACAAAAACACCTTTGTTATTTGTACTAGCTCCCTTTTAAACTTGCATACATTCAGGTAGTGAGAATTTTTAGTTCCATAAAAATGACTAGATCTGACAGCTTGAGAATTATAGGTTTTGGGGGTGATGAATTTTTACAGAAATGGTTTTAGACATTAAAAACATCTCTGTTGTAATATACATAGAATTTTGAGGTACATATGTCAGTAACTGGCGTGTTTTAATTTTGCACAGTAGCATTATCAAGGCTTTACTTAGTAGAAACATTTTATAAAATTGAGTTGCTATCTCTGATTGTCAATACTTGGAAGTATTCTAATTATATGCATCTCTGATAAGTAAGTAAACTTGCTATAGCTGTCTTTCCAGATCTACCTGTAGTAGGGCAAAGGGAAGAGGGGGAAGATAAGGCAGCTACTTAAATTATCAATCTTACCCAGCTGTGTGAAACCTTAAGTTTATTTCTATAACCATCTGAAGAGATTTTGTTATTTTTATTGATTTTAGAAAGAGAGGAAGGGAGAGAGAGATGGAGAGGGAGACAGACAGAGACATCAATTTGAGAGGGAGACATTGATCAGTTGCCTCCTGTGTGTGCCCTGACTGAAGATTGAATCTGAAATCTTTCAGTGTACGGGACGACACGCCAACCAACTGAGCCACACCGGCTAAGGCATATCATGGTCTTTTAAGTATGAATGTGTACACGTGTGTGCAGTTATCTTACCCTCCACTAAATTTACCCACCTGGATTTGTCTAATTCTTGTAAGTCACTCAAAAGGCAGTCACGGAGAAATCATTTATTTGTAATTCTTCAATACTATCTGCTCCCCACTCATTGCCTCCCCGCTTCCCAACCCATCTTCTTCCCAGAGTGATAAGGACAAATGAGAAACTATAAAAATTCTTGGTAATAAAAGTATCACTACTGTGCTAAGGTGGTGGGGCTGAATTGTCCGACTAGCATGTAGATAAATTAAGATCTAGATGACTTTACTAATTATAGTGAAGACGTAAACACTTAACCTCACATAAGTATACTAAATCTGCTCTTTGAAACAAAAATAAGGGGAGCAGAGACACTAACATATGGAAAGATGAAATGCTGACTGAAATTATATTTTGGTGAGTTAGATCATGGTAACTACATTGAATGCTTAGTGACTGAATAGACACATGCTAGCCTGTATTATCTCCTACTCTCATCTATACAGTACCACATGAGGCAGGTATTGCTCCCCTTAGGTAGATAATGAAACAAGCTTAGAGAAGTTTAAGTAACTTACACAAGATTCATGACATGGCCAGTGGGCAAGCAGGTTCTCCAACCTGGGTCTGGTCTGTTCCAAACTGTGCACTAGGCACAGAACTCTACCCAGTTATCTTGGCCTAAAATATGCTTTATCTGTTTAATTCTTGTTTATGTAAATAATCTAAAACACATTTTTTATTTTTTGTAAGTGCAAAAGTATCTCCTTGACTGACTTGTTGACTTAAATATTAATGTCTTCATATCCTCAGTTGATTACAGTAGTGATACTTTTATTACCAAGAATTTTTATAGTTTCTCATTTGTCCTTATCACTCTGGGAAGAAGATGGGTTGGGAAGCGGGGAGGCAATGAGTGGGGAGCAGATAGTATTGAAGAATTACAAATAAATGATTTCTCCGTGACTGCCTTTTGAGTGACTTACAAGAATTAGACAAATCCAGACATTCGTGCTCTCCCCACCTGCTTCTTTCCCATCTGATTGTTGGGTTAAGTATAGGCTCCAGTCTGAAATGAAAGCTATAGGTTAATGATCAAAGCCCAGTTGTCTCCATTTCATTTGTGGTTTTGATGGAATATGGATAGTTTTTTAAAAGTAAAGATTTTAACCTAATTGTTTTAATGGCATAGTCTTTGATATAATCAAGATTTCTGAGGGGAAAATTAAAACAATATCCTAAAACTGAAAATCTCCTATCCAAGTCTTCAGGGATTCAGTATTGTCACTAGGTTGTGCTATATAGTACTTTTATTTTTGTTGTAATTTCAGGAGTCTCTTCTTGCAGATTGAGGAAAGAAGTATGTTTCCAAATTAAAATATTTCTGAAAATCTAGCAGCTTTACCTTTCATTTTATTAGTGATTTCAGATATTTTTTTAGTCATAGGATTTTTTCTTTTAATTTAGTCATAATCATCACTATCATCTCATCAATTCAGTCCTGACTAGGCAAATTATATTGATCTTCTATTTAGTTTACATCTTTTCTCAATATTTTTTACTTTGTCATCTTTGTTTTTTAATTCAGTGTTTTTGTGCATGACATTTCACCATTTTTTTCCTGCAGATGACCCTCATGTTCAGTATTCTGCAGTGAGCAGCTTTGTATTTCTTCGTTTCTTTGCTGTAGCCGTAGTATCACCTCATACTTTTCATTTGCGACCTCACCATCCAGTAAGTGTTGTTCTTCTCAAAGCTTTATTCCATTTTTATTTATTTTTATTAAAATGAAGAAAAGGTAAAACAGGCTACTTTCACTTAGCTATGTTTTCTTATACTTAAATTCACTGGGCATTTTTCTTGGCCATTTTAATCTTTTAGAGAAGGCTGAAAATTCTATTTTTTGTTATTGCTGTTAAAACATATTACACAGAATAATAAAATATTGATAATTGTTGAAGCTTGGTGATGGATACAAAGAAGATTCATTACATTTTCCATACGCTATTGTGTATATTTGTAAATTTCCATAATATAAGGGTAATTTTTTAAATTAGTTACATGTTTAGTTTAACCTTGCAGATGTTTTTAAATCTTACAGAAGTTAAAAGAGGCTCATTTCTAATAGGTTTAAAAACTTTTATTGGAACATAATTTGTTTTGTATCTCCATATTTTTGCTTTTTATTCACCTGAGATGCTATTATAACTATGAAACTTAAAACTCTTTTAGGACTGTCTAGGGCGGGGGGAAAAAATGGACACATATGTAATACCCTTTGTAATAAAAAATTTAAAAAAAAGAAAAGAATAAAACTCTTTTAAAGCATATAATCTTTTTGTTGTGAAGTCCTACTTAATTACTTAAACAGGAGTCTACACCACATAGATTTACATATCTTAACACTTTAAAACTCCTTATCTTTCCTGTTTGTATTTCATTCTCATACAGTGTATTTCTGCTGATTCTTTAACCTTTTATGTCCCAAATATTTTATAATCTTATCTAATTGCTTTTGTTGCTGATTTGTATAACAAATAATAATAACCAAAATTTATTTAGTTCTTACTTTGTACTAGGCTTTGTTCTAGGTACTTTATATGTTTTAACTTAGTCCTCCCAATAACCCTGTGAGGTAAATTTTGTTATCATCCCCATTTGCAGAGAAGCAAATCACAATTCAGTAATATCTCCAAGGTCAAACAACTAATAAAATATTATTTGATCTCAGTTTGAATGGAATTAAACCAAATTCTGGCTCAGTCAGTCTTCCCAATGTGTGAGCTTACTTACCCCTCTTAAGCAGTCAGGTGTTGGAACACCTATACTGTGTCAAACACCGCCCAGCACTGGGGAGGCCGTGATGAGAAAGACCTCCCTGCCCTTAAGAAACTCACCGAGCCCTAACTGGTTTGGCTTAGTGGCTAGAGCGTCGGCCTGCGGACTGAAAGGTTCCAGGTTCGATTCCGGTCAAGAGCAATGTACCTTGGTTTCGGGCACATCCCCAGTGGAGGGTGTGCAGGAAGCAGCTGACCGATGTTTCTCTCTCATCGATGTTTCTAACTCTCTATCCCTTCCCCTTCCGCTCTGTAAAAAATCAATAAAAATCAATTAAAAAAAAAAAGAAAGAAACTCACCGACTGATACAGTGTATAGAGGACCCATGGTTTTGGGGGTTAAACTGGGCTCTGAGGGCCACTCCTCCTCTTGACATTGGCCACTCATTTAACTTTGAGAACTGAATGGACCATGCTGCTTTGGCAGCAACATATCCTTTCTAGTCAAAGAACAAACAGTCTGTGAGTAACTGCAGCAGTGAGCGGGCCAGTGTCCTTTTGTCCACATGCTGTTCTGTCTATGACTCTGTCGCTGAAGCTGTACTGAACTAGGGAAGCAAAAGCTTCGCAGCAGTGCTCTGGACATAAATGGAGCTCCTTCCTCTGAGCTTTGACCCTGCCATATATTCAGACTGTAGTTTGCATATTCCTGTAACAGATGTTGCAATAAAGTCCTTCTAAGCGTAAACTCTTGTTATTTTAGATCACTTTTCTTATGCCAGAAGGTCTGCTTCATACTGGCATATATTGTTTACTTTTAAGTATAACCTTATCCCTTCTTTTTAAGAAGCTCTCATTCTAATTGGGGAAATAGGGAAAATATATAAGGTATGTAATCTAAAGCTATATGTATAAATCTAAACCTAACACCTGATTAGCACCAGGTAAGAAGTATAGACAATTCCTACTATACAAATTGAGAGCCAGGAGGATCCCAGGAACCTGGGGTGATGACATTGTCAAGGCCAGTGATGAAACTTAGAGAGTGGTTGGGAGGAAAACCAATGAAAGTTCATGAGATTTTACATTTAGAAGTTCTGTGAATTTTGAGAAGCCAGTTTTAGTATAGTAAAAGAGAAGACGAAAATCAGATTGCAGAAGATTAAAGACTAAATAGGTGAGTGTAGTTTTACTAAGAAATATATCAAAAGTGAGCTAGGCCTGCTGCTAAAACACGGGCACTCAGGCATGTACATATGTGTGTATATACACACATGAATGAATAATTTCTAAAACACACTAATTTTAAAACATGGATTGCATTAACATTGAC
>NW_006286675.1:6928261-6931090 GCF_000327345.1 Myotis davidii | reverse complement strand
CTCTCTTTCCACCTTGGATAATGGACCCAGTAGTTATCCTCTGCTTAGATCTGATATGAATTAGGTGACTTCTCATTGCCTAATTTGAATTTAGGTCTTTGCTTCCAGGTGTAAAGTCTTGATTGCATAAACCATATAAATTATTGAATATGTTTAGAAGTGGATTGGAAACTACCATTTTAAGTTATAAGGTAGAAAAAAGTAGATGCTATTGACATTTCAAAAGTGAATACAATTTATTAGGTAATTCAAGCTGCCATACCATACAAAACAACATATATATGATATTGATTAAATTATAGCTTTCAAAAGTGACACATCATAAATATAATTACTTTTGGAGGAATTGTCAATTATACGTGGCTTCTGTAGTGTCTTTATTCCTTAGTCCAATGAATTATGCCCATCCTTAGCTAGATTTTAACTACATTGCTTTGAATGAACATTTTTAGTCATTGTTTGTAGAGCAATGTAGCCCATTCACTCTGTTCTACTTTTTAATACAAATTCTGGTTTTTAAAACTTAACAGGAGTTTTGTGTCTTTTTACATTCTCTAGGATGCACCGACAATTAGAACATTAACTCTCATCTCAAAAACCATTCAGACTTTGGGAAGCTGGGGGAGTTTGTCCAAAAGCAAGGTAAGTCTTTGCATCCTTGCTTTGTATTCACACTTCTAAATATAGTTCTACCCTGTGCCCCCTTCTCTCTCAACTCATTCCCTTCTAAATTAAAAGCAGAGCAAAACCAAAATGCATAGATTGCACAGATGCAGTAGCTGTCTTTTAGATAGATTCTGTGTCTTATTCACCTGTTACAGATTCTAGGAAGGGGAGCAGGTCTGATAAATAGATGTTAGCGCCTCCTGTTTATTCATGGGCACCATAATCATCTAACGCTATTGAGGCAATCTTCAGCTCCAAGCCCTAGAACTCTCTTAAGATATATGATTGACTCCTTTTAGGGCTTAATCCTCAGCTTTATTAAAGATATAGTCCACTGTATTCAGTTCTCTACTTAATATATATTATATAAATCCTGTGGGTTTTTTTTTCTTTAGTCAAGTTTCAAGGAGACATTCATGTGTGAATTTTTTAAAATGTTTCAAGAGGAAGGATACATTCTAGCAGTTAAAAAGGTATGATTGTTTTACTCTGAAAATATTAACATTTCTTATCATAGAGCATTGGGGAAATAACATTTCATAATATTCCTAAGAGTTAATCTTTAGTTCAAAAAAATGATGTAAAACTATCCATCAACTATAACAAGACTGTCTCCCCCCCCCCACCCCCCGCCTTTCTCCTCCCACTCAAAACTATGGGTTTTTTTAGCTTTGGAAACACTAAATGCGTGTTGGCAATAGCTACTATTACCAGTGTCTTAATAACACAAATTATAAGTGTCCGGAGTTAGGGCTTTTCAACAGTGGCACTATTGGCAATTTACTACAGGTAATTCTAGATTGTGTAAGGCTATCTTGTACATTTTAGGATGTTTAGCAGCATCCCTGACCTCCACAATTAGACACCAGTAACATGCCTCTATTTGACAACCAAAAATGTCTTTAACCAGCCAAATGACCCTGAAAGACAAAAATTGCCTCTGATTGAGAACCTCTGGTCTTAGGGGTAAAGGCTTAGTATGTGCCTGATATATAGTAGTAAAAAATATATGAATTACTGGATATTTTATAAACAGTATAGGCTTATGATAGCAATATACAAAAATTTTTATACTTAGAAACTGAAAATGTTTTGAAAGGATCTAAAATTTCTCAAGTCTTTAGTTTTGAATCAATCTAAACAAAATGTAGCATTACTATAATACCCTAAAAATTTGTTAAGAAAAATTGTTTTGGCCGAAACCAGTTTGGCTCAGTGGATAGAGCGTCGGCCTGCAGACTGAAGGGTCCCGGGTTCGATTCCGGTCAAGGGCATGTACCTGGGTTGCAGGCACATTCCCAGTAGGGGGTGTGCAGGAGGCAGCTGATCGATGTTTCTCTCTCATCGATGTTTCTGACTCTCTATCTCTCTCCCTTCCTCTCTGTAAAAAAATCAATAAAATATATTTTTTAAAAAAAGAAAAGAAAAATTGTTTTGAAGTATATATCTAAACTTGCCTTGAAGAAAGTACTATATCTTATTTATCACAGTTTTAACTTAGTTAATTCAAATTAGCAAAGCCAAATTTTAAAGATTTCATTCAATTTCTGCAACATGATTCACAGCTGATTGCCAAGAGTATATTTTGTAGAAGTCTGTTTGTACTTTTTTTGTACTTTTAAAATTTATACAGGGACTCAGTAAATGAAAATGATAATTTAAAAAATTAAAGCCTGTTGTAATCTTTTCATCTAGAATAGTGCGAGCTCAATAGGATTCAGAGTTATAACCTATTTTCTCCTGAAGCAGTGGCCAACGTCACTAGTGAGAATAATATACCGTATTTGCCGGCGTATAAGACGACTGGGCGTATAAGACGACCCCCTAACATTTCCACTCAAAATACAGAGTTTGTTATATACTCGCCGTATAAGACTACCCCCTCTTCCGCACACCTTCCACACACCAAATAAAAGGTAAAACAATATCAGATTTGATTTTAACATTTTAATTTATATTCAAATGCTTATGACATGCAGGAAAACTGTCACAAGGCTGTATGTAATCAAACATATACATAAAACAGTGCAAGTTTATTACCGGTAAACATACCGGTAATTCACTAAAGAAAACACACTGTATAGACTGGTACCGTAGATGCTTCTCAGGAACACAGGCAAGCAGCCCACAACCTAGAGGGACTGTCAATGATAGAAGAAAGAT
>NW_006286675.1:6924483-6927979 GCF_000327345.1 Myotis davidii | reverse complement strand
ACACCCAGCAGCGCTGCTGATGCCTGAACGGTATGTGGAATGAAGTGGGCGGGCATCGGGAGGCCACTATGGCACGGGGCAAGCACTATGGGCAGTCTATCTGAAGTGTACCTGGCGTATAAGACGACCCCCCACTTGGAGGCATATTTTTCAGGGCCAAAAAATCGTCTTATACGCCGGCAAATACGGTAAGTGAGAAGTTTGGGTTTATAAGCTTTTGCATTTTATAGTGCAAAATATAGTAAAATAACTCAAAATTATTTTAAGCAACCATTGAAGGCTTTTGAGGAGAAAGTCTTTCAAAAGAGTAGGCAGAGAAAAAGCTGCCCTTTTATTTATGGGACATTGTTTAAACATTTGTGGGCAGTGTAGGCAGACTTTTGTTTATGATCTACTGTTGTTGTTTTGTTTTATAGTTGTTTTTCTATTTTTTTATGACTTAGTCCATAGCAGCATCTGATTTTATTTTCCCTGGTATAATCAGAATGTGTTGAGTTTATAAGGTCAGTGGAGAAAGTATGTAAGGGTGCCAGGCATCTAGTCTGTTCTTCATCTGCCCTCAGTCACCCACTCACATTCTCATGGGCTATCACCATAGCCTGTCTCCTGCCAGATTTGGTTCCAGGCTCCTAAGCTAGCATAGGCTATTTTGCCCTGATATAAGAGTTTTCTTTATTATTCACTAGCTAAGTCTGAATAAGTGCAGTGCTATAAAGTGCAAAAGCTTATAAACCCAAACTTCTCACTTGTATTGTTCTCACTAGTGACGTTGGCCACTGCTTCAGGAGGAAATAGGTTATAACTCTGAATCCTATGCTAGTCCCACAGTGTTTAGGAAGTGAACTTGGATAGGTCTATAAACAAATGACCATATAATTTCATGTCCAAACCTGGATACTTTCAAGAGTAAAAAAGGAATCCTATTTGACTGTGTTGGGACCACAGTTATAGACAAGGATAGCCCTGAGCACACTGGAACATATAGTCCATCTTAATTATTGTTCTCTTTCACTTTGTCTAACTGTATTTACCCTATAGTTTCTTTGTATATAACAAATAAATGTAATAATTATTGTAAATATTTGTCAAATAAATCAGTGCCTTCAGGCAAAATTAAGAAATGAAACCTTCAGATAAGTCTGTTACACTCCATTAGTGGGTGGTCCACAGTGAGAACTAAAGATGTGATAGGTCACTTCTTTAGTTCCCTTAGATACTCCTTCTATATCACCCACACACGTGTAATGCAGGAGAAACTCTGCCCTCATTCTTTCACTTGCCAAGATTTCCTTCCAGCAAACTAGAAGTAAACATCCCATTGAAGAATGTGGGTTCTGGCAGGTAATTCACAGCCCGTTTTAGGAGAAAATGGCTGTTCCCACAAATTCTATTTACATTAGGCACTGGTGCCTCAATATCATCCTTATTGGAATGTACTTTGTTTTTGTTTGTTTTTTAAGTTCTAAATGGGACAACATAGAAAAGTACAAAGGAAAAAGTAAGGACTGCTCTGGTTGGTGTAGTTCAGTGGTCAGAGCATTAGCCCCTAAGGGTCTCAGGTACAATTCCCAGCCAAGGACATGTACCTGGGTTGCAGATTCAATCCCCAGCCCAGGCGGGACACCATGTGGGAGGCAACCAATCGCTGTTTTGCGTGCTCTCTCTCACTTTCTCGCTCTCACCTTCTCTCTCTCCCTCTCCCCCCTCCCTCCATCCTTCTCTCCCTTTCACTCTCTCTAAAAATCAATAAAAAAATCTTTTAAAAAAGTGAAAAGGCAAGGACTACACATATAGTTCATTTATGGAACACAATAGGATTCCTCTCTAAGAAAAAGAATTATTTCTTGAACTACTGATTTGCCTTCCCATGAAAGCCACATGCCAAGAAGCTCTTAAGGCGAGGTGGCATATTTACAAAGCTACATGCTCTTCACTGGGTGGCTTGCCATTGCTAGAGATGGGTACTTTAAATTTTCCTGAGCCACCGCATTCCCACATTTTTCACAGGAAGTTTATAAATTGTGATTAGATTCAGTTTATTCCAGAGAACTCAGCTGTACTTCGGTCACTCCTGTGAAGTACTGTCAGGGCTAAAGTCAATTACATATAGAAGTCAACAAACTCTTCTCTGAAAAGAGCTGGAGAGGAATATTTTAGGTTTTGCTGGACACGAAAGGGCTCTGCCACATATTCTTCATTTTTGTCTTTGTTTTTACAACTCTCTAAAAATATTTAAAAAAATTCTTAACTCACGGAACTTACAAATACAGGCTGCAGGTTAAATCTGGCCCAAAGAGCCATAGTTTGGAGATAATACAGGTTTAAAATCCTATATCTAAAATCATTGGGACCAGAAGTATTTCAGAATTCAGTTTTCATAGTTTTAAAAGTTATATGCTATATTTTATTTTTTTCTTTATTGAGTACTCATCCCCCCATTCCTTCCGCCTCCCCCCCCCCACACTCATCCCCTCACTCCCCTGGTGTCTATCTATGTCCATTGGTTAGTCCTATATGCATGCATACAAGTCCTTTGGTTGATCTCTCCCCCTTACCCCCAGCCTCGCCTACCTTCCCTCTGAGGTTTGACGGTCTGATGGATGCTTCTCTGCCTCAGGATCTGTTTCTGTTCATCATATGTTGTTTATTATATTACGTTGTTCATTATATTCCATAAATGAGTGAGATCATGTGATATTTATCTTTCTCTGACTGGCTTATTTCACTTAGCATAAGCTCTCCAGTTCTATCCATGCTGTTGCAAATAGTAAGAATTCCTTCTTTTTTACCGCAGTGTAGTATTCCACTGTGTAGATGCCACCAGCAGTGCATAAGGGTTCCTTTTTCTCCGCATCCTCGCCAGCACTTGTCATTTGTTGATTTGTTGATGATAGCCATTCTGACAAGTGTGAAATGGTACCACATTGTCATTTTGATTTGCATCTCTCGCATGATTAGTGACTTTGAGCATGTTTTCATATGTCTTTTGGCCTTCCTTATGTCCTCTTTCGAAAAGTATCTACTTAATGGTAGGTCCATTGCCTATTTTTTTATTGGGTTGTTTATCTTTCTTTTGTTAAGTTGTATGAGTTACCTGTAAATGTTGGAGATTAAACCCTTATCAGTGATAACATTGGCAAATATGTTCTCCCATGCAGTGGGCTTTCTTGTTGTTTTGTTGATGGTTTCTTTTGCTGTACAGAAGCTTTTTATTTTGATGTAGTCCCATTTGTTTATTTTCTCTTTAGTTTCTATTGCCCTAGGCGCTGATATTGGTTCGGCATATGCCTGAGATTTTGCTGCCTATGGATTCCTCTAATATTTTTATGGTTTCCTGTCTTATGTTTAAGTTCTTTATCCATTTTGAGTTTATTTTTGTGTATGGGATATGCTATATTTTATATAGAACCCCCACCCCCAGTGGGGTCTGGGGTTGCACCATTGATATCAAACACATCAATGTTTGGGGTTTTTTTACATGTCTTTAAATGGTATA
>NW_006286675.1:6923826-6924472 GCF_000327345.1 Myotis davidii | reverse complement strand
GTATATTTATACATACATACATACATACATACATACATAGGGTTATTACACAAATACATATATATGCATAAGATATATATAAACACAAAATTATATTTAGGCCACTTGATGAGTAGTTAGAGGGTTGCTCAAGGATTAATTTGACAAGTTAATTACTGTCTTTTTTTTTAATCTTTATTGTTCAGATTATTACAGTTGTTCCTCTTTCCCCCCATAGCTCCCCTCCACCCGGTTCCCACCACACCCTCTGCCCTTAACCCCCACCTCCACTGTCCTCATCCATAGGAGTACGATTTTTGTCCAGTCTCTTCCCACACCCCTTTCCCCCCGAGAATTGTCAGTCCACTCCTTTTCTATGCCCCTGATTCTATTATAGTCACCAGTTTATTCTGTTCATCAGATTTTTTATTCACTTGATTTTTAGATTCACTTGTTGATAGATATGTTTTTGTTGTTCATAATTTTTATCTTTACCTTTTTCTTCTTCTTCCTCTTCTTAAAGAATACCTTTCAGTATTTCATATAATACTAGTTTGGTGGTGATGAACTACTTAAGCTTTTTCTTATCTGTGAAACTATTTATCTGACCTTCAATTCTGAATGATCGCTTTTCTGGATAAAGTAATCTTGGTTGTAGGTTCTTGCT
>NW_006286675.1:6920724-6923632 GCF_000327345.1 Myotis davidii | reverse complement strand
TCTTTGTATTTCAAATCTTTAGCTTGTTTCTTGGGATCCTCTAGTCTTCTGTTGGATCTCTGTAAATTATTCTTTATTTCAGTCAGTGTATGCTTAATTTCTAGTTGGTCCTTTATCATGTCCTGCATGGTCTCATTATACTTAATGAGGGACTCATTAAAATTATCGGCGGTTTCCATAAAATTCTTGAAAAACCTTATAAACGTGGCCTTGAACTCTATTTCCAATCGTATGCTTTCCTCCATTTCTTCCATTTGTGACCTGTTTCTTTGTCTCCACATTTTGGCTGCTTCCCTGTGTTGATAGGGTGGCTTTCTGTGCTAGGTATCCTATAGGGCCCAGTGGCTCAGCCTCCCCAATTACCTGAGGTGAACACTCTTGGTGCACCCCTTTGTGAGCTTTGTGCACAGTCTTGTTGTAGTTAAGCCTTGACTATTGTTGGTACCACTGGGAGGAATTGACTCCAGACCTTTTGGCTGTGAGAATCAGCTGTGTCTACAGTGGGAGAACTTATGTGCTGGAGACACCCGTCTGGGGCAAGACTTGCTTCAGTGGGGCTTTGGTGCTCACTGAGTCTGCCCCCTGAGTGTGTCCCTTATGGATCTGAGGAGTTGTAATCTGGATGGTCCCACTCTGACCACTGGATACACTGGCTCTTGGGTCTCTAAGGAGGTGCTAATTTAGCCTCTGCCTGAGGCTATCCAGCAGGAGCTACAGAGAGATGTGCAGATTCCTCTTCTTCATTTGGGATTTGGTGGTGCCCACATGTGGCCCAGCTGTGAAGTAATGCAAGCTGCTGTGGGGCCTTGGACCTTCTGTTGGATGTTCTGGGTCTCTTTGACCCAGATGCAGTTTGTTAGGTAATTTTAGTTTGCAAAGGGCCAGGCCATTCATATGCAAAAGCCTCTGCACACAGCTTGGGTGAGGTGGGGTCTCAGGGAATCAACAGGGCGGAGCAAACAGCTATGGCTGATCCTCAGCCCTGCCCTAAGAGGCCCCAGGTCTCAGTGTCCCTCGGTAATCGGTAGTAGCTGCAAGCACCTCTAAGAGAAAGTCTTCCTCGAGTTCCACCCAATGCCAGTCAGTCCAGTTTCTCCCTGTATGAGTCTGGGCCCCCGGGGACTCGCCCAGAACTGGAGTTCAGGGCTGTCGGGAGCTTGTGTCTCCCTCCTGATTGAAAAAGACAACCATGTCCTCAGTTTCCAACCCTTTCTACCACGCCTCTATACCTCTGCACTTTACTTCCACACCTCCTCTGAGTCTCAGTGTGCTTTTCTCTTTCTAGCTGTAGAATTTCCACTCAGCCAGCCTTCCTGTGGTTCTGGATGATGTCCGTTTTGTCTTTTAGTTGTATTTTTGAAGTGGTTGTGCAAAGCAGCAATTTCAGGTTTTTACCTATGCCTCCATCTTGGTTTCTCCCCACATCAATGTTTATATAGCACAAAGTATGAATATTCACACTAAGTAGATAGATACAGATTATAAATAGCCTTACTCCAGTTCAGGTTAAGTTATACCCCCAAATGAGTTTAAAATCAGAAGTAAAACAAAAAATCTCTTTGTATTCAGAGCTTTAGATATATCAGAATTGCAGTTAAGAGATTATAGATTTATTTTTTTAATTCTTACCCGGGGATATTGTTCCATTAATTTTTAGGGAGAGTGGAAGAGAGAGGAAAAGACAGAAACATCGATGTGAGAGAAACACATCGATTGGTTGCCTCCTGCACATGCCCTGACCAGAGCCCAGGCTGGGAAGGAGCCTGCAACTGAGGTTCAAGCCCTTGACCAGAATTGAACCTGGGACCCTTCAGTCCATAGGCCAGTGCTCTATCCACTGAGCCAAACTAGCTAGGGCTTACTCTGGTTTTTAAATAACTTAAGAATACCTATCATTTATTACTCTACAATTAAATATGTTTTGCTTTATAAATTACAATTATGCATATTTCTTAATATTGAAGAACTTTACAGTATTATCCATGACATTTAAAATAAGCTGAATTTATGATGTATCATATCACAAAGTAATATTTGCCTGTTTGCCCATTTAGTTCTTGGATGAAATTTCATCTACTGAAACTAAAGAGTCCAGTGGTACGAGTGAGCCTGTGCAACTGAAAGAAGGGTAATTCAATGAAATTAGACATTAAAGTCACATTTTAGTATAGACGTTAAGTAAGTACAAAGGGTATGGGTTTGGGAGTGAGGAAATAGGGGTGGGGGTGTGGTTTCTGTGCTATAACTGCCTAAGTAACATCCATCAGGTAAGTCACCCACTGTCCTACAAACTTTGTCAGATGGGCATGACTCCTTGTCTATACAGTCCTAGAATTGTTTTGCAAATATAGTAAGATTGTGGGTATTAAGCAAATTAGAATTACTGTTTGGAAAAGTAACAGTACTATTCAGTCTTAAAGTAGTATTATTGAAAGTTTTTTTTGGCGGGGGGGGAATCACTCATTTGGCATTTTTAATTCTGGATGGCACAATTATAAATATCATTTAAAATGAAAGGACAGTTTTTTGTTTTGGATTAACTTTTAATATTTGTAACTAAATGTTTACATCTGTTCTTTTGGCAGTGAGATGTATAAAAGAGCTCAGGGAAGAACTCGGATTGGAAAAAAGAATTTCAAGAAACGGTGGTTCTGCCTAACAAGCAGAGAGCTCACCTACCACAAACAGCCAGGTAGTTGTGTTTATGCATTATTGTGGGGTCTTTTCCTGGTTCTCAGTGAAGGTTTCTTTTTGCTGCTTAATGTGACTCTAGTGAACCTTTTCATGAATACTATAGTGTATAGTTTCTCACAGTGATGCACACATACTATTTATTGAATGCAAGAAATATTTCACAAGTGACGCCATGTAAGTTACATTTTTCTCTCACATGCTCTGTTTTTAAAAT
>NW_006286675.1:6912002-6920642 GCF_000327345.1 Myotis davidii | reverse complement strand
TAATCAATAAGAAACAACATTAAGACTTCTTAGGGCTTGGAAGTTTCTTTAACTCTCAAAGCCAAATTGGTAAGAATCAGTATCTAATAAATGAGACTATTTCAGTGGTTTGCTGGTTAATGTCAGTCAAAAATTCTCAGTCATACCATAGGTAGTGATTCCTATAAAGTTATCAGATTCATTCTAGACTGATTCAAAGATCTTTTCTTTAAATATGGTTCTACAGATTGAATTTCCCCTTTGTCTTTCTTGTGCAAATATACCTTTAATGCATCAGTTTTTAGGTTGATTTCTCCAAACTGGAGTTAAAACTTAAATACTTGAAAAGTAATCCAAGTACAGAATACTTTTTTTTTTTTAATTATTTTTATTGTTGAAAGTATTGACAATGGGGGTGAGCACATGAGTGAGGAGGTGGCGGGGGCAATGGGGCGATAAGGACACATATGTAATAACTTAATCAATAAAGAAAAAAAGAAAGTATTACATATGTCCCCTCTTTTTTCCCCATTGACCTCCCCCCTCCCATCACACGCCTCCTCAGGCCTTCACCACACTACTGTCTGTGTCCATGAGTTATGCATGTAAGTTATTTTAGATTTTCAGGATAGTCACCCTAATCTTTTACAGCCGTCTCAACCCCATATAAATCAACCTTATTTGTGTAGGTATGGTTTCCTTTTTTGAAGCTTTTCAAAGCACTTGCCTAATTTTCAAATAAATAGCCAATATGTTATTAGGGGACAGACACTTTAAGTATATTTCAGTAAATTATAATTACAATATGGAAAATGGCATAAATAGGTTTGGGAACAAACCCAACAGACCTGCTAAGCAAAAAAGCTGAACCAGTGGAACAGAAGGATACAGGCTTAATAGATAGTTGCCTAGCAACCACAAGCATTCAGCATCCCATGAGCATCATCATTTAGTATGTTTTACAGAGGAAATGGGGACTCAGTCAATCCATCAAATCTGTTAGGTAAAGAAAGAGAGCTTCTGCTATAAATTCTGAAATGATAAAACAAACACCAAACATAGGCTACTTTTAAGAGAATGTAGAGTGCCAAATAGAGTGTTTTTTGAAGAATAGAGTAATAAGAAAAATTTTTTGTTTCATAATTTCTTTGAATGACCTAGTCAGAAGACTATATATGTCCAAATATATTAATAAGACAAAAGAAACAAAGTGCATTTTCTTTTTAGGCATCCAGATAATTTTTATGGCTGAAGATCAATAGGCTATATACTTGCCCTTCCAGACAGCTTTTTTTATGCTAAGCATACTTCAAGGGATTTAGAAGTTATAGTTTATGTTGAATACTATATATATATATGTCCTCACATACATTGCAGCATTCTTTCTTTTTTTTAAATATATTTTATTGATTTTTTACAGAGAGGAAGTGAGAGGGATAGAGAATTAGAACATCGATGAGAGAGAAACATTCATCAGCTGCCTCCTGCACACCCCCACTGGGGATGTGCCCACAACCAAGGTACATGCCCTTGACCGGAGTCGAACCCGGGACCTTTCAGTCTGCAGGCCGACACTCTGTCCACTGAGCCAAACCGGTTAGGGCCATAGCAGCATTCTTAAAATAGTTGTCACAATGTGCCAATTATGTTTACATTTCAATTTTATTTTTTAAAAAATAATTTTTTTAAAATATATTTTATTGATTTTTTACAGAGGGGAAGGGAGAGAGATAGAGAGTTAGAAACATCGATGAGAGAGAAACATTGATCAGCTGCCTCCTGCACATCTCCCACTAAGGATGTGCCTGCAACCAAGGTACATGCCCTTGACCGGAATCGAACCTGGGACCTTTCAGTCCGCAGGCCGACGCTCTATCCACTGAGCCAAACCGGTTTTGGCCATTTCAATTTTATTGAAACAAAATGTAAGGTGAGTCATTCTCCATGAATAAATTAGCTATTTTTTTTTCTCACTTAAAGTATTTTCTAATCCAAGCCAGCATTGTAAAGTCTTTTTTGGTTTTAGAATTTAAGAATCAGATGAGAGCTTTGGACCCTTCCCTCCAAAAAAAAATGCACATACAAACTAGACACAAACTTTGCATGTAATTTCAGGGAGTTCGTAGACCCAAGGTCTATTCACAGTTCTCATGAACCTGTGTTCTATCCTGTGATCTTATAAGCATAAAATTGTGTAGAATGATTAGTTGCTCTAGGTATGAAATAGACACATTAGAAGTTACATTGTTTTCAGGCCTTAAGAAATTTAACATGTTGGAATGACATTGGAGGAGTGAGCTCTATTATATGAAGCTTACCAAAGGCTGTAGTTTTAAGCATCCACGCTTGCTGCTTTAACTATTTTGATGGATTTTTCCAAAATGTATTACATGCTTTCCTGCCTTCTAAAAAAGAGTTCATTGAACGTAAGTTAACATTTTCTGGATGACTTGGGTCTGTCATTGATAATATTAATTATTACATAATGCTCTGATTTAGTGATGTTTTCAGGGCTGTTATGAGTGTGTGCAGCTGTTTACTCCCCAGCTAACTGCCTTGGACTGCTGTTGCTTTTTGTGTTCCTGTGTTTGCTTAATACAATTTTTCTCTATTCTCTTTATGTTTAGGCTGTCACTTCATTTCTCGTGCTGTCAGTGAAACATAACGTAACATCTCACTTCCACCTCCATCACCCACCTCCATTTTTTACTGCTAATATACTAGAAGTGAGGATACAGGTTCTGTGTTTGTTAAAATTATGCATAAGATTAAAAGTCTTTGATGAAAGACTTCAGGAATTTTTTCTAAAATAAAATACATGGGGTTTGGATTCTCTGGTTGTTGAGCAAATGTTTTGTTTACTTCCTGTTTCCTTGCTACTTTCTGGATAGCCACAGCTGCTAGTTAAGTCTCTTGCTGCACTTCCTACATGACTTTGGTGTCTGAAAGAGTGCCTCCCAAATTTCCTATCACATAGTTCTGAATCATTGAGTCTCACTCTATCCTCTTACTGGAAACTAGTATTCTGAATTTTTCTGCCACTTAGAATCAAACAATATAGTCTTTTCCCAAATTATTGGGAAAGGAATTAATAGAATTTTCTCATTATTAAGGGTATTTCTCAAATAAGTTATTAAAAATATGGTGCCTGCTTAGAGAATTACTAATAAGCAATAGTAAGCAGCAGAACTTCAATACAACTAAAGTAATGTGTGGCAAGTGAATATTATGGGTCACTCAATCAGTTATCAGTCATGCTTACATTGACAATTTTTTATGGGCCTGTCTGCTTGGATTATGGTTTTATATTGCTGCATTGTGATGCAGCCATCTACACCTGAAGTGCTCCTGGTTGTGTGCTGGGACCAAGGGAGTTACTGGTATTCCAGCCTCTTCCTCTCTCTAACCCAGCCTCTCCTTTTGCATTCTCCTTATGTCGCTTCACCAGACTACTCTTGCAATTCTTTAACTTGTACTCTTTTACATTCATGCTTTTGCGGATGCTCTACCTAGAAATCCCCTTCTTTCCTTCTTCACCTGTGTAATTTGTTGTCCTTTAAGCCTCAAATCCAGTGTTAGCTCTTTACAGAAATTATTTATAAGCCTCCAGCCACCTCAGTTGAGCTCTTCCTTTACTGTTTCTTTAAGGCTTTAGTGATAACTTTTGTGACATAGGTGGTTCTTACTTTTCTCTCTCTCTTCCCCTAGTCTTTAAAATTCTTAGTGGTTAGGGGCCATGTTTTACTACCTTTATTAATACATTAGTAAATGTTTTTAATAAATGGTGTTTTTCAAAGAAGGCCATATCTTCTGGATATGTTGTCATCTGAATTATTTTAAGAACCACCACTCTAGGCTTCTAAACTGTTCACCAAGCATACTAATTATAGATTATTAACAAATTAACCTCTGAAATTTTATCCTGTGTTCTCCAAATTTGATTAGATATTGTCTACTTTTGGGAGACCTGGCATATTCTGATACATATAGCCTACAGAACTTCCATATGATGGCAAATGTTCTAGCTCATATAGCTTGTGGGCAATGTAAAAGAAATTTCCATGAAGCTTTAAACAGAAATCTTAATACATTTGGGTTGGCTTGATTTTCACCTGCTTTTTTTTTTTTAATCTTCACACCATTCTAGACTTGGAGAACACAGTAAAACATACCAAAACCCTTGCCCTTGTGGATCTTGCCGTTTAGTAGTAATAGACAGTCCATACAAAAAAGTATGTACCTGTGCACCAAAAGGTTGCCAGTTCAATTCCCAGTCAGGGCAGGTATGGAAGGCACCCAATCTCTCTCTCTCCTTCTCTCAGCATGTCTTTGGATGAGGATGTAAAAAGAAAGTATGTCATATTGGGTGATTATAAATGAGATGGGAAAAAGAAGAAGGGGAATATAAATGATGGGCTTATTGAGTAGAGTTGCGATATTAAAAATTTTTTAAATGTCACTAAGAAAGTGACATTTCAGCAAAGACCTAAAGGTGATGAAGGAATGTGCCATGTGGATATTTGGGGTAGTAATAATGCATACATAACTAATGGCAGCCAGTACAAACACCCTGAAACAGAAGCTTGCCTAGAGTATTCAAGAAACATGAGAAAGCTCTTGCAGCTAAGGAAAAAGAAAAGAGCAAGGAGTAATCATAGAAACTGATGTCAAAAGATCATGAAGAAGTTAGACTTTATAGGGCTTATGGACCTTTGGAAGTCTTTTACTCTAAGATGGAAAGGCATTGGAGAGTTTTAAGCAGAGGAATAACATTTTAATGGGATTAATCACTCATGCCATGTGGAATGCTGTGAGAAGAATAGAATGCAGGGGTCAAGGAGACCAATTAAGAGGCTGTTGCAGTAACTCAGAGAGCAAGGAGGCCAGTTGGTAACAATGGAGGTGGTAAAAATGGATCACGTTCCAGGTCTGTTTTGAAGATAGTACTCACAGGATTTGCTAAAGGATCAGATATCAAGAGTGAGAGAAAAAGGCAGGATCCTCCCACTCTACGCTGCCCAGCACACTATTTCTTCTATAACATACTTCTCTTTTCTGGATTCATTATTTATTTTGCAGGAATTATTTCAGGTAGGCTTTATGACTGATAAATTGTCTGAGTCCTTGCATATTTTTTAAAGAGTGTTCATTTACCCTTACTCTTAAATGATAGTTAGACTGAAAGTAACATTATATTTCCTCAGAACTTTTAAGATATTACTCCGAGGAGTCCTAGCTGGTGGCTCAGTGGATATAGTGTCATCCTGGGGACTAAAGGATCCCAGGTTCAATTCCAGTCAAGGGCACATCCCCAAGTTGCTGCCTTGATCCCCAGTAGGGGGTGTGCAGGAGGCAGCCAATCACTGATTCTCTCTCACCATTGATGTTTCTATCTCTCTCACTTTCTCTCTGAAATCAATAAAAATACATATATATTTTTTTAAAGGTAATACTCCATGGTTTGCTAGTTTCCGTTGTTGCTGATGAGAATTTTTGTCAGTCCTTTAATTCTCAGTCTTGATTCTTCTTCCTAAAAACTTAAGACTTCCTTTAGCTTTCAAGCTTTGATATTTTACAGTCACCTGTATAGGTATTGCCTTTTTGCTTCTATGTGCTCAGTACTTGTTGGATCCTTTTTGTCTGAAGATTTCTCCTTTTATCTCTTGGACATTTTCATTGGTAATTTTCTCCTGAACACTATTTCTCTTCTGTTTCTGAAATTCTTTTCTTTCTTTTTTTAAATATATTTCATTAATTTTTTTATGAGAGGAAGGGAGAGGGATAGAGAGTTAGAAACATCAATGAGAGAGAAACATTGATCAGCTGCCTCCTGCACACCCCTAGTGGGGATGTGCCCGCAACCAAAGTACATGCCCTTGACCTGAATCAAACCTGGGACCCTTCAGGGCCCAGGCCAACTAGGGCTGTTTATGGAATTCTTATTAGACAGCTGTTGAAACTTCTAAATCCATCACTGCGGCTCTTAACGTTTTTACTTAACAGTTTCTCTTTTTTGTACATATTTTTTAGAAAGTCCTCAGTAAAGTCTTCTGTGTTAATAATTTACTTTGCCGTTCATTCTATTTACTGTGAATTAACTCTGATGACATGACAGTATATGTGCCTGGGAGCAGTGTGCTTTCTCTATGTATGCCAAATTATAATTTGTCCAGAAATTAACAAAGATAGCAATCCTAGGTTATGTGCATGCTTTGTATATTCAACAAATCTAAAAATAGAAATTTCCTGCAAAATTTGTAAATTCTCTGTAACCTCTGTGGTGCCCCCTATAGTGTAGATTGGCACCCACAGACATATCTTCTGCCCCATAATTTGTCACACAGTTTCCTCAGATTTCCTCTTTGTTGTGTTATGTGTGTCTCCTTTAGAGTTTGGTGATTTCCTCATCTCTTTGGTGATTGTGAGTTGTGTGTGTGATTTGCTCATATTTGTTTATCTTTTTTGCGATTTTTTTGCGATTTGCTCATATTTGTGTTTTACAGTTTGATGACTGCTCGAGTGTTCCGTGGCTTATGGCCCTTGATTGAGGGAGGGGCAAGGGTGCTAGTGCTTGTTTTCTGGTGTGGATGCTCTTCTTCCCTCCTGAGGGCCAGCAGCTACCTGTGACATGGCACTGCTCTACAGCCCAGTATGCATCCTTGCTGCTTTAGCCCAGGATATATGCCTCTGTTGACTGATGCTTAGCACAAGCTGGGGTGGGTGGGAGGAGGAGAGATGAAGACCTAAGCCCAGCTGTTCCACATGCAGCTCACCGACTAATCATGCTGATGTGTCTTAGTGTGTCCATTCACTCTGGCTTAAGCTGTCTTCTAACCAGTCCTACTTGTGCAGATGTCTTCTACGCTACATGTAGCTCCGCCTGTGGCTTTCTCGAGTTTACTCCCTCCCAATTTCCCCTGCCGTAAATTTGACCTTGTCTGCTTTCAGGAGACCACTGTTAGTCTTTTCTTATTATCCTATGCATTTACAATTTATATTTGTTAAAGTTAAATGTCATTTCCTTAGAAAAGTTTCCCCTAACCACCCAATTTAAAATAACTTCCCAATTACTTTCTATAACATCACCTCAGGTAATTTTCATTATAGCATTCATCTCCACCTAATATATATTTGTCTGTGTCAGTCTTTCCAGACCTAAACATCAACTTCATTAGGGGCCTATTATGTTCTGCTTACTGCTTAGTCCCAAGTGAAATACAGTGATCTCATTGGTCTGGTATATAGTACACATTCAATACAATAGTTGAATTAAGTGATTTTATGTGTTTTTTAAATTATATATCACATCTGCTTGAATTACACAAATTTTAGATTTTATGATAGGAACCAGACTTAGCAAATAGTCTATGTTAACCTTTCTGTTTAAGACAGAAAGCCTTTATTAAACAAATAACTGTCTTTGACCAAAAAGCTGTACATTACATGGACTAATGTAAAATGTAAAGGTCTTAACCTCCAGCACTTTAATCTACATGTCATTAAAAGAAAGTTTGGGGAAAGAAAACAAAGCTTTGACTTTCTAAGAACAACATTACAAAATGACCAGAAAAAGTCATAATCCTACTTGTTTATAGTTCCTGTGATTATATGAGATCAAGTCTGTTCTCACGTAAATTGTAAGTTGAAGTGCATCATATTCTTCATGCCATGTTATTATGGAGCTTCTATTTTTTATTGATTTTTTTAGAGGAAGAGAGAAACATCGATGTGAGAGCAAAACATCTATTGGCTGGCTCCTAATCGTGCCACCTCTCTTCCCGCTCCCCAGGATTGAGCCTATAATGTAACCCAGGCTTGTGCCCTGACTGGGAATCAAACCCATAACCTTTCGCTACACAGGATGATGCCGACTCAACTGAGCTACCCCAGCCAGGACTGGAGCTTTTTTAGCAAACTCAAATTTCCAAGTTCTTAAATTGAGTTAAAGATTCACTGTACCAAATAAAATTTTTACTTTTGTTCCCTTATCTCTTAGAGTAAATTTGGTAGCTCTAGTCAGCTGACCAGCCAACATGTAATAGTAATGAACAATTTTTAAATGAAAAGTCATTATTTTGAGGGTTACCCCTTAATTATATTGGAAAACCAGAAAAATTTACCTAGATACAGATTCACAGCTCATGTAATAACTCCATGAATGAAAATTAAGCAAGTTTCAAATAGGCCTCTGTCACTAAGTTTTTTTTTTTAGGTCTCCATTTAATATTACAAACTATTATAACATTTTACCAAATTATATTGAATGTTAAGAAAAGATTTATGAGAATTTGTTCTAATCAACTGAAAAATGCTTTTTGAGTATCATCTCACAGTAAAATAAAAATAATGCTAGATATATAAAAAATAATTATAACATTTTTATTTTCTACATAGAGATCAAATTTATTTCGACATTTTTCCTTGAAAATGTTTTAATTTTATACTGAAAAAAAGTAAAGAGGAAATCACTTTATAGAAAACAGTCAAAAGTTATCTGTTTCATAAAATAAAGAATATTTATATATGTGCAGTTTGGAAATCTGTAGTTACTTATACTCCTACCATCAAGAAGATGAACTGAAACCTTACAGAATTAGCCTCTTAGCATTATAATTCTCAGGAAGCTATTTTAATTTTGTTGTACTTCTTTTTTTTAGGGAA
>NW_006286675.1:6902933-6911966 GCF_000327345.1 Myotis davidii | reverse complement strand
GATGCACTTTACACAATTCCAGTGAAAAACATTCTTGCTGTGGAAAAACTGGAAGATAGCTCTTTCAACAAGAAAAATGTAAGTTACAGAAATAATTAAAGCTTTTTAAAGTGCATATAATTACTTAGTTGAAAATTTTCCAGAGGTTGGTCATTTTAGAGTTTGCCATTAATCATTAATATTTTATAATTGCTGTTTAGAACTGTCTTAAAATTGTTCGTTATTGTTGATGCCTTGTAGAGTCTGCCTAGCCTATTCAGTTAATAGCACTTTTCTCAATATTACCCTATTAAACTTCTCAGCCTGACATTTAAATCTTTAGTGACATATTCTCAACCAATCTGTGCAATCCTATCTTCTGCTGCCATTCAGTACATACCATTATACTCCAGCCAACCAAGGCGATTTCCTTGTTTTGCTCTATTTCCCACTGCTTCGCCGTTACTTATACTTTTTCTTCCATCTGAAATTCCCTCCCTTTATTCCTATTTATATGATAGTCCGTTCCTTTGGCCATGTATGGCTTCTAAAAATTATACAGTGATGATCAGTTTAGTATCATGTGACTCAGATTGTCTTTGCTTGAAAAGTAACAGTTCATAAGCTACTTCAGCAACAGTTATCTAGCCAAGCAAACTATATTTCTGTGATATACCTTTTTCTGTTTTGTGCTATGTCTTGGTTTTTAGATTGTCACTAACTTTTTATCTTAATTGCCTATAAAGATGTTCCAAGTAATTCATACGGAGAAACCACTCTACGTCCAGGCAAATAATTGTGTAGAAGCTAATGAATGGATAGACGTACTCTGCAGGGTGAGCCGGTGCAATCAGAACAGGCTCAGCTCTTACCATCCCTCTGCATATCTCAATGGCAGCTGGCTCTGCTGTCAGGAGACTAGTGAAAGTGCTCTCGGCTGCAAGCCATGTACTGCGTAAGTTTCTTTCCGATTGAAAAAGCAGTGTTTCAGATGTGGTCTCTATGCAATGGAATATTTCAAGCCATAAAATGAGATGACATACTTTCATATGCTACAACACACATGAGCCTTGGAAACATGCTAAGTGAAGAAAGCCAGACAAGAAGACCATATACCTTACAATAATATTTATGTACTGTCCAGAATAGGTTAGTTCATAGAGACAGAAAGTAGATTAGTAGTACATGGGGTGGGAGGGCAGGAGGGATGGGGAGTGCTAATGGGTAAAGTGTTTCTTTTTAGAGTGATAGAAATGTTCTCAAATTAATAGTGGCTGGCACAAGTCAGAAAAAAGGGCAACATAAACTTGAGCCAAGCTCAGCCGGTTTGGCTCAGTGGATAGAGCGTCGCCCTGCAGACTGAGGGGTCCCGGGTTCGATTCCGGTCGAGGGCATGTGCCTGGGTTGTGGGCACATCCCCAGTGGGGGGTGTGCAGGAGGCAGCTGATCAATGTTTCTAACTATCTCTCTCCCTTCCTCTCTGTAAAAAATCAATAAAATGTATTTAAAAAAAAATAAAAAACTTGAGCCAAGATATCAAGGAAGAAGGGTTAAGCATTCTCTCTCTCTCTCTTTTTTTTTTTTAAATATATCCCATTGACTCCTCACAGAGAGGAAGGGAGAGGGATAGAGTTAGAAACATCAATGAGAGAGAAGCATCAATCAGCTGCCTCCTGCACACTCCCTACCGGGGATGTGCCCGCAACCAAGGTACATGCCTTTGACCGGAATCAAACCCAGGACTCTTCAGTCCCTAGGCCAACGCTCTATCCAGTGAGCCAAACCGGCCAGGGCAAGCATTCTCTTTTTTAAAATTTTATGTTTTTATTGATTTTAGAGAGAGGAAGGGGGAGAGGGAGAAAGAGATAGAAATATCAATGATGAGAGAGAATCATTGATCAGCTGCCTCCTGCATGCCCCCGACCAGAGGTCAAGACTGCAAACCAGGCATGTGCCCTGACTGGGAATCGAACCATGACCCCCTGATTCATAGGTCAGTGCTCAGCCACTGAGCCACACTGGCTGGGCTAAGCACTCCCTTTTATGATTGTATAGAACAGCTATTAAATGAAGAAATAACGTGTTACTATTGAGATGAAGCATAGGTTATGAAAATGATTTCACTTTTAAATTCCTCTTCTTTTGATTAGAGTTGCATAATAACCAAGCCTCTGTTGGCCCTATTTAATTTAATTACCAAATGTGACTAGATTTCTTAGGTTCCTTCTACAAAATTCTGTGGTTTTGTTTTTTAGTCTCAAACTGTCAAAAATGTTTGGCATGTTAACAAAGTGAAATTTTCTCAATGTCTTTAATTTCATTTTTACCATAGAGGTGTCCCTGCAGACATCCAGATAGATATTGATGAAGACAGAGAAACAGAAAGAATTTATTCCCTTTTTACCCTCAGTTTACTTAAGCTACAGAAAATGGAAGGTAATGTATGATTAAAATATTTTTATTTAACCATGTTCCTTAATTACCAGTTCCTGAAGTATTGCTTTGGCATTATCTTAAAGTTGAAAATAATCATATTTACCAAAATGTTACTTATGTGACAGTTGACAAACTGTCAAAGGGGGGAGAATTTCTCATAGATTTTCATGAAGTAAAAATGCTATTTTTGCATAAATGTGAGGATCATAATTAATAAAATGAATGTATTTTGGTTATCTGTGCATTACCAGGGGAAATCTCCCCAGCTTGAGACACTGGAAAAGTTCTTATTTCTACTACTAATTACATTTATGGGACATAGTTGTCTGATCAGAGATTTTGCTGCTCCTTGTAGAGGCTTGTGGAACTATAGCAGTGTATCAAGGACCACAGAAAGAGCCTGATGATTATTCTAACTTTGTAATCGAGGATTCTGTAACAACCTTTAAGACAATTCAGCAAATAAAAAGCATCATAGAGAAGCTAGATGAACCTCATGAAAAGTATAGGAAGAAAAGATCAAGTAGTGCAAAATATGGGAGCAAGTAAGTATTTTTAAGGTACTTTTTAAACATAGTTTGAGATTGCTCTGTACTCATACCTGAAATGTAGGCCTCCTACCTTCATTATTCAAGACCCACCTCAGAACCTTCCTCTTGTGTGAGAATCTCCCTGGCCAGTGATCTTTGTCTTTTCAATTCTGGTATCATCTCCTCATGTTGGTGCTGTACATCATCTCTACTTTTAATGTTATATCCCAACGTCATCCATTAAATTGAATACCCGGTAGCCTGTTATTCATTTTGTTTTTACTGACCCTCTTCCTCCTTAGTATCTCCCACAGTGCCTTATACATACTACGTACCAAAAAAAAAAAAAAAAAAAAAAAAAAATCTGATGTCAAAGTGCCAGAGTACTTTATAGTAGATTTTCGAATCCATCATCAGCTGTAGATGGATACTACAGTGGATAACAACACAGCCAACACTTATTAGGAGCTTATCTAGCACCAGGTACTGTGCCCAGTACTTTAGATCAGATCACTTAGATTATTTTTAGCATCAAGTAACAGAAAATCCCAGTTGAAGTCCTAACCAATAAGAAATCTTTTAATCTCACAAATTGAGTCCTAACTTCTACAGTTGTTTAGCTCACCAGCTTAGTGCTCTCATCAAAGTCCATCCAGCCACTCAGCCTCCTCAACAGGTGATTTCTGTCCTCAGCTGTCCCCTCGTGCTCACAGATGGGCTACAATAGTTCAGAGCCTCACATTTTTATATAATAGTGTCCAGAGGTAGAAGGAGCTGTTTTATCCTCACTGAGAGAAAAGAACCTTATCTAATGGTAACTCCAGTTTCCCCCAGGCTGCAGGACTGTCCCGGACTAGCACTAGAATCTTTTTCCTGTTTACACAGAAGTCAATAGGGAGGGGACAGTCCTTAGACCAGCAAGTAAGTGTGTGCCACAAGGTACCCTCTCTCATTGATCCTCACGTGAGCCAACATCGTTACATTCCCATTTTCAGCCGGAGTCACTGAGGCTCAGGCAAGAGAAGCGCCTTGCCCAACGTCACACAGCTGATGTGTGAGGGGACTTTGAATCCAGGCCCCATCACTTTAGGTGTGTGTGTTTTAAATTATGCAGATAAATAATTATTTTTGTGCTTTTTTTTTAACGTGTTTTCAGTTTATTTACGCTGCCCGTTTTATATTAAGGTTCAATTTACTGCTATTTCAAGTGTTCCATAACCATTTCCTGACAATTCTATTTTCTATTATTTAGAATTCTAAGTGTACTAACCCCATTAACAGTGTTCTGAGCTCTATAAGTTTGAATTCTTTTTTTTTATTGCTTAAATAATTACAAAGAGTATTACATATGTCTCCTTTTTTTTCCCCCCCGCCCTTGACAATCCCCTGGCCTCCCCTACCCCCCAGTGTCTTATGTCCATTGGTTATGCTTATATGCATGCATACAAGTCCTTCGGTTGATCTCTTACCCACCCCTCTCCTGCCCTCCCACCCTCCCCGGCCTTCCTGCTGTAGTTTGACAGTCTGTCCGAGTTTTGAGCAATAAAAATCAGTTTGACAGGTATAAATGTTTATGTTCGCCCTGGATCGAAGGCTCAGTGTATTGTAAACATTCTAATCCTGTCTCTTCTACATTGGTGTAGTCGGTTCTCTTCCAACAGCACCATACGGTGTTGGAGCCCCAGGAAGTTTCCCTATGAGCCCTAGCCAGTGTTGGCCATCCTTACGTAGTAGGTCCTCCTGTACACACACACTGTGCCCCTCTCCAGCTTTATTTTTCTCGATCAAGAAATACCAATCCCGCCCTAACCGATTTGGCTCAGTGGATAGAGCGTCGGCCTGCGGACTCCAGGGTCCTGGGTTCGATTCCGGTCAAGGGCATGTACCTTGGTTGCGGGCACATCCCCAGTGGGGGGTGTGCAGGAGGCAGCTGATCAATGTTTCTCTCTCATCGATGTTTCTAACTCTCTATCCTTCTCCCTTCCTCTCTGTTAAAAAATCAATAAAATATATTTAAAAAAAAAAAAAAGAAATACCAATCCCTCTTGTACTGAATATTTTACTTGTTCGTTTTATTTTCCTTACCCCATAATGTAAGCTCCAGGAGGACAAAAGGTTTTGTCTATTCTCTTCACTGTTGTAGCTGTAGCTTCTGAAATAGTGCCTGACATTTAATAGGTGGTTAGGTGGTCAGCAAGTACTTGCTGAGTTAATGAAGTAAGACTTGGCATGAGAGATTACCAAGGGAAAATTATAAATACTTAATAGATACTATGTGGTGTGTGTCACTTTTTTAAATGTTGTATTTTTTTAACTTTTGAAAAAATATTTTCTCTTTTTTTCTAGGGAAAATCCAATTGGTGGGAAAGCATCCTAGAGTTTGACCAATTGATTCAGAACTGGAAAATATTTTTGTTGGAGTTTTTCAATTCATCATATGTTTTGTTTATAGTATTTAAGAATGAACATTGGCTTCAGTGTCATCTGCATTCACTTTGTATTTAATATTTAATAATTGGAATTAACTATTTGGGAATCCCATATTGATGTATTGCTATAGAATTTGAAATCCAAGATTCCCTTCATATCTGTGTGTCGAAAGCCATGTTTCTGCAACTTTTTTTAAATAGAAAGAATCTTCCTAAAGAAGCTTTGTAACAAAAGGAGAACTCCGTACCATCTGTTTTTATAACACACTCCGTGTTCTGTGGACTTTTCACTACCATTAGTGCCTGCTCTATACTGCCAACATTGTGTTGTTTTTCTAGAAAATCCCAGGCCATAACTCAGAGCTTTCCATTTATTTAGTTCACCTAGACCCTCTGCCTCCAAAAAAAAAAAAGAAAAAAATACAAGATTTTTCTTTGGTCCATTAGTCATTACAGATTACATTAAGAGCATTGACTGAAACTTTAGAAAACTGCCTGATTGAAGATGTAAACAGAACTCAGATAGGAGGAACCAGGGAACATGCACTGTTGGGTGCATCTTGTTTACATTTGGGATGAATGGTGGCAAATGAAATAAAATAAGACCACTAAATTTTTTTCATGGTTTTAAATATCAGGTACTCATTTTCTTGATTTGAGAGTTCAGGTTAACATGACTGCTAAGGACATTTCTTCTGAAAAAGGAGAGAGTAAACAGTGAACGAAGGTGGTGGGAAAATCACTCGACTTCACCTGCTATTCCATGTTGTGTTATATAAGGGCCACCATCGGGACGCCCTCTCCTAGTGTGACTGTTACCAAGTTGAGAGCCAACTCCAGAACAGTCGCCCAGCGCACTTTAATAATCTGGGCTCCCAGGCCCCAGATTATGCTTTAGATACTCCGTGGTATCTAATCCTTATGATCAGTTCAATGATCGGTGTTTAAGTCTAGAAATAGTGCTTTCCTGAAAACGTTTATATTTCATTGCTATTTCCTTATTGCCTGCTAGCCAAATGGTATTTGGGCAAGCAACTGTTTGAATCCTGTTTTATCCTAATAATTTACTTTTATCCTAAAAACCGTAACTGTAAATAAGCAATCGAAGCAAGTTGCCAACTTGAAGTCAAGAGGGACATACTTTGCTTCATCAGTATTAAAAACCACGGTACTTTTATTTTGTCTTTTTGAACTTAAACATTTTCTAAATGTGGTACTTTGAACCTTGGAGTATTTACACGTTTCGGTTTAAAACTGTGACTTATTAATGTAAGTCTGGCTAGTAGTGCTTTTGTTTGGCTCCCCAGGGCCTCATTCCTCTGCCGTTACCTATGAATACTTTGATTTTTACTACCTGGTCTGCTTTCTCTGCCTTTTCCACACTTGAAAACATATATGGCAGCTCACTTCACCCTAAAAACCTGGAAACCCCAAGAAGGAAAGAAAAAAAACGATACAGACTACTCTTGCCATAAATGCCAGTTCTGGTTCTTAAATTAGCCACTTCCATCAGTTGAAATTGAGGTGATCTCTTACTTGTTTTGTTGTTGTTATTTGTTTTGTTTTTTGTTCAACTTTGTGTTTTAATATTCATTTAATAAGATGATGGGCAATAGCAAAGTTTTCACTCCCAGGAATATAATTTATCAAATTGAATGATTTTATTTGCCAAAGAAATATGTTTATAATATAACAGGTAATGGTTAAGTGTCAAATGAGGCTTTCCTTATTATTCAAAAAAATGACAAATGCTGTGGCTTTTGTCTCTGATTTTGAAGCCTAATTTCATTTATCAGAAAGGCTCATTCATACCAGGTTTTAGAAAACAGATTGTTTTAAACGTAAAAGCACCTTTAATTTGTTCTAACGGTACATACTGTAAAGACAGAATGCAACAGAGCTTTTCAGGTGTGCTTGCTGATGTGAAAAATACAGGACTTATTCTCGAGTTAAACTACCAGCCTTGATTGATATTATTTGCTTCCATTTTTATAACTTGGAAATTAATATGTTGCTAGTAAATATCGGTTTTTACAGTGTCCAGTTTTAAAATGTAAGTTATCAAAACTTAATGTAGTGCATTTGTGTAACCATATTGTATTATTGAGAATGTATTTTTATTTAAATTTTATTTTCTTATCAAGAGTATTATAAAAATTAAAAACTTTTGTAACTGTTGCTTGGAAATAACTCAAATAAATTACAAGAAGCCCGTCTATTCTTTGTGAGACCTTACTTTCTTACTGATTTAGGAATTCTTGTTTAAAATTATTGTACCTGGCTTATTAGTAAGGGAATGACAGAAGTGAGGAATCCTCAGTTACAAAAAAAAGAAGCAGTTTGGAAAGGGCTCTGTGTTCTTACATGTAACCAGGCTGATGTTTGATGGACTCTGGTCATTTTTTGTTACTCATTCAACAGACTTGTTTTGAGGGCCTCCCGTGTGCCGGCAGGGCCCTGTCGTTCCTCAGAGCCATGCACGCCTGGTGTTCAGGAATATATTTTACTCCTGTCTGGGTAAATAATTTAGAGCTGAGTGTTCAGCCTATGTTAGACTTTTTGAAGAATCTCACACTCTGCTCTTCTCAGAAAGGTCGACACCATAGTCTCTGGTGACTCTGCAGGTGAGCCTGCCACGGAGCTCGACTTCCAGTGCGTCCTTCTGAGTGTTGGGATTCGATCACCTCGTGCCGTTCTGCTGATTTGTCTAGAGAACACAGAGTGACAGCCCCAATGCCGGTCAGTCAATATCTTGTACCCCCAAGGAGAGGGGCAAGAATCCTTCCCAGTAGAACCTCAATAGCCCTCTGAGTATCTCTGAATCAATCTTCATAAAACAGCCCGCATAACTCCAGAAGAGGTTAAGGTTAACAAGGAGGAAGGAATAAGGTTCTGAATCTCTAAGGATCTTATTTGTATTGAAATACCAGATCCCCGCTCAGACTGGCCGTGTTACTAGAATAAAACTTGTCAGAAGTATTAAAGAATTGGGGTTCCACTCCACGATGTAAATAAGCTATTTCTTTGAAGAGAAAGGGGGTCATACTTTTCTAGTAGTTGGGTTTCCTTTTCCAAATTGTGTGATGCCAAAATGAGAGAGTACTGAGGCTAAGCAGGGTCCCTTTATGTGTACACAGGGCCTGGCACTGCTGTGTTCTGGTCTCTGCTGTTTCTCTTCTACTCTAGGCCAATGACCAGTGCTGATCCTTCAGGGAATAACCTGTCTTGGGTAGACATGACATGCTTCAAAATAAACTGACCAATCTTCAGAGAGTTGATTTCTCATACACATTCTCACCTGAGGTTCAGTTTTATCTGGCCAAAAGGTTCATTCTTTGGCATGTCATTTTGCATTTGACTTCTTAGTTTGGTGACACCACTTTGCTACCATTTTTTAAGCTTATGCCTATATTTTATATTAACAGCAGAGAAGGTGTAACCCAAGCATGTCAAACTTGCAGCCCGCAGGCCATATGTGGCCCACAGCTGGCCCATGTTAGCCTATGAGTTTGACATGCTTGTGTTAGAGGAAGTGAAAGAGTGAGCAGGGAAAGGTAAGGCAGTCAGGGATGAGCAGCTGTAGACACCACTATCTCTCCCAGGAGGGAGAGATAAAGGAAGAAAGTGTGCATCAAAGCCTGGAGTAAGGGCCACAGGGG
>NW_006286675.1:6893214-6902815 GCF_000327345.1 Myotis davidii | reverse complement strand
GTTAGCCTTTGAGTTTGACATGCTTGCTGTATGTAACCTGTTTAATTACTAAAGTCCTGTTACAATTTGTTTAGTTTTTTGCCTTGTGTTTCAGCTCCTTTGTTCCATACTATCAAAACCTTTGTACTTTCTTTGTATTGATCTACTTTTGACCTGGAATTCAGTCTTAGATACAAAGAATTCTTTTGTCAGGAGTGAACAATATTAAATGTTTTCCAAATTTAACATACTCCTCAATTCCTCCCAGAACTGAGAAGGCTACACTGCCTGCACTGTCTTTAAAAAAAGAAAAAAGCCTGGTCTCCTGGCTTGGTTAGTTGGAGCATCATCCCGTCAGGGCACTTGCAGGTTCCGTCCCCAGTGGGGGCACGTACGGGAGCAACTGATCGATGCTTCTCTCTCACATCAATGTTTCTTTCACACACTCTCTCCCTTCCTTTCTAAAATCAATTCTTAAAAAATACACATATCCTTGGGTGTGGATTTTTTTAAAAAAGAAAAAATACCCACCATTTTAGACAGATTCTCAGTGCAGGATGGGTAAGTGACCCCAGAAGGGGCATATCAGAATCTCCTGAGGAGATGGCGGGCTCAGGGTGGGAAGGTATACAGTTTAAAAAGTCATAGTCCATATTACGATTTTACACTTAAAAATTCAAACCAACACCTAATTTTGTAATTCAAACAACGAAATAGCTCAACACAATCTTGACTCATGCAAATGTATACGTGAAACCTTAATTTTTACCTGGAGGCCTTTTCCAGTAGGGAGCCTGGGATATTTGTGTTATTGTGAGACAGTAGTTTTTAAAGTTTGGGAAATACTGACCCTAAGTCTCAGTCCTAAACTTGACACCAAATTGTGTGTCAGTCATAAGCATACAGCCCAAATCACTGAGGCTGGTTATGCTAGTATCCTGGGGGGAGAAGGGGAACTAAATAAATGAACAAGTGTTGTGTCAGATGGTATTGAGCACAGTGGAGCAGAGCTAAGCGGGGAAAGCAGCGTGGATGTGCTGCACACGGGACTAGAAGAGGTGGGGATGGAATTTTAAACTTAGTGGTTAGGGAAGGCCTCACTAGTAAGGAGATACCTGAACCAAGATCTGAAGAAGTGAGGAAAGGGAGTCATAAGGATTTGTAGAGGAAACTCTTTTAAAGCAGAAGAAAAACGTATGGTGTGCTCAAAACAGCAAGATGTGTGTGGCCAGATAGGAGATTGAGGTGAAGGTTTTGAGCAGTAGAGTAACAAGATCAACTTACTTTCTGGGTTGCTCTGCCTGCTCTGGGAGGTCTCAGAGGGCATAGGAGGACGAGTGAGACCGGGTAGGCTGGCATCCGGACAGGGTGAGAGCAGTGGCTGGTCCCGGGGTGATTGCACAGCGGGAGATGAGGCCAGTGAGACTCTGGTTATATTTGATGGTAGAACCAACAGGACTCGTTGACAGATGGAATGTGGGAGAAGGAAAGTCAAGGGAGATCCAGTGGCCCAAGAAACTAGAAGAAAGGAGGGCACAGCATGACGAGGGAGGCGTATGTCCATGTTGGTGACTCCCGGAGACCAGGCCCATCTAAATCCCAGAGTAAGTACCAGCACATCCTTCATCTAGTTTTACACATTTCTCATCTCTCCTTTACTAGATTGTAAATGGCTCCAGGGGCAGGGAGGGACTTTATTATACCCAGAGCCCCTGGCCCTTAGACGAGGAAGACGGTCCTGTTCAGTGAATTAATGACATACTGCGGCTAATGGAGGAGCAGCAAGGCCTTGGCTGAAAGTCCCGACTTCACTAGAAATTACCTTTATGATCTTGGTCAGCTAACCCCTTTGGGTTTTGGTTTCCCTGTCTTCAAGAACAAGATATTGGGCCCTTGCTCTTCACTTAAGCACTCTGCTGAGCCCAGGAGCCCTGGGATGCTGCCCTCCACTTGCTCATGGTCAAGCTGGAGACTGGACCAGAGTGACCTGCGGGTTCTTCTACGACTTCAATACCCAGGCCACTCATAGGGTCCCTCCCACTCACCCTCCACCCCAGTTCTGTGTGTAGATAACTCAGTTCCTTCAGGGGGCCCTCCCTGGCAGAATGTTCCCAGCTCTCCTCCGAAGCTCCACAACTCCGGACCAGTTTAGAAGCACTGACCCAGTCAGGTCCTGTACAATTGTATTATCCTCCTCCTCTTCCTGTAATCCTTAGGGGAATCAATAGAGTCCTGGTCATTAATGAAACAATGAAACAGCCTGCTGTGGGAAAAGGGCCCAGCACCCGTCTGCCAAGGTGGTGGTAAATTAATTGAGCACGGAGGTGACTCTAATGCCGTGGTGGTCTGCAAAAAAACACAATCTGTAAATGTCTCCAGGATATGAAATCAAACGCTAAGGACCACCAGTCACTGTCAGCCAAGTAGGCTGTAAGCTCTAGCCAACCAATTTCCGTCCTGTACTTCTGCGTCTTCTCTGTATGTCTTCCTGGCTTGTGTGGGCGAAGAGCTCCTACTCACTCTGGCTTGACACTGCCTGGCTGATTTTTGCTTAAATCAACTTTCCAATGTGTTTATATGCCTCCGTTTACCCTTTAACAGTTCATAGACAAAATGTTGCCTTAAAACAGCAAAGCTGGCACTGACCTGTGAAGGTGATTTTTATTTGGACTCTGATAAGGAGTTGAAGGGACTGACAGCACATTCTAATGTCACAGAGGACGTTTGGGGTGATCATTGGCCCTTTCAGTGACCAAAGGAGATGAGGCACAGATTCAGGCACTTCCCCTCCTCACGCTGGCTTTGTTTCTTACAGGAAGCTCCTCGTTATTTATGGGGAACATGCAGGAGAGTAAAACTGTTAGCGTGACCGAAGGAGGAACTCACGAGGCAAAAAGTGGTAAAGAATTTTAACTTCATTAGGTCACCTGGAAAACCAGGTGGGCTGAGCCCCAAAATGGCGCCAGCACCCAGGGACAGGAGTCAGGGGTTTTAAAGGACTCTAGGCGGGCTTTTCTGGCGGGGAATCCTCTGGGCAGACCCAGATCCTGGGAAGGTCCGGATGGGAAGGATAATGGTCTTAGCGAATGGAATGTGGCCTAAGCAAAAGGGAATGTTGGTTGTGAAGTGGCCTAAAGGTCAGTTCCCAGGGGAGGAAGGGCTATCGATTCAGTTATCTGATCAGACCTAACAGGGTAGTGTGTGCATGTGTGTGTGTGTGTGTGCGCACGCGCATTTATATCTTGGAAGTTTTGATACCTTTTATTTTACTTAAATGCTTATGGAAATAAAGAGACTTGTTCAGTTAAGAGCTTGAAATGCGTAAACCCAATCACTGTTTGAAAGTATTTTATCCACATGTTGCAAAATATGTGAAAAACCTTTACACACTGTCCACTAAAATGTGGTAGGGAGGTAATCATATAACCTGCGTGTCTTAAGTCCTATACAGCAGTATTTGTAAAAGTGCCCAAATTCAGGTAACTTGTTCAGCCATCCTAGCCAAGGGTGTTGGGGAGCGCAGTGGGATTCAAGTGTCCACTAGAGTTGAAGGGTGTTTTCTCAAACCCAGGCCCCGTTTTCCTGAAGTTTCCTGCAATTCCAGTTCAACCAGCCGCACCGGGTGGGGTGAGGAGTGCTTTTCCTGTAGCAGCCTCTCCACTGGAGCCTTTGCCTGTCATCTTAAGATGACAGGAGGCCTATCTCAGCCTCAGACTCGGCTACCCCTTCATGGCGGAGCCCCTCAGAGGGCCACACAGGTAGGCTCCTGCCGCCCGTACTGCCGCGCCCTGTGCTGCACTCATGCACACAGATGTTCTAAGTAAGTGCCGTTGTGGGGGAAGGAGGAACATTTCTCTATCCTTGGGGTCCTTTGAGCTGGTCTAATCAAACAGGCATGAGGCAGATGAGCAGGAGAGAATGCCCAAATTTAATTACATGTGTATGTATGGAACCCTGCATACATAGGAGGGCCAGAGACCCCACGTACATGAGCGGTACAGAGATGGAGACGGAAGCTGAGGTACAGAAGACATTCTGAGCTCTAGGGAGGAGGTTAGGCACCTTGGGGCTTCAAAGGGTCGAGCAGAGAGAGCACCTGTTCAGTAATTACTGGAGAGATCTCCTATGTGGGCTCGACTCCTAATTTGCATTCTTCTCGCTAAGCGGGTAGGGAGTAGGGGAAGCAGAGGTTTCCTGTGAGCCCACGGGGTCTCAGTTGCCTTAAGCTCAAAATAATCTGCTTACGACTAGGGCACATCTTGGGGAAGCTTGTTCTAAACCTCTACATGATCATTATTACTATGAGGCCACCCATTCTCAAGAGATGAGCCCAAAACACTGGGGTGCCTCCAGCCCTGCGACAACTCAACCTGGGGGTTCTCTCCGACGGGGACCCCACTTTGCTCAACCAGAGGTAGGGACCTCGTTTTAAAAGATCAGGGCCTCGGGAACACCAGGTCCTCCTCACCTTGGCTCTGGCTGCGACCTCTCCTCTCTAGGACCTTTGGTCAGTGGCAGGGATAGTCATGCACGGCATGAGAAGGAGACCCTTAGGGGTGAGACGTCCATGCAGGAATCTCCACTGTGCTGAGCAGAACCACCTGGCACCATCCACAGGCCACAGAGAAACTCCTCCTTTCCCGGGAGCTGCTGCTGTCACCAGAAAAGTACTGGGCCGGAGCGGATCTGCCTCAGGCGGGCCGCCTGCAGTGTGTGGTTCTTGACTCTGTGCAGGAAAGATTTCACAATCCGAGTCCAGGTGATTATGAGAGGATGTTTATTAAAGCTGGGAACAGTAAAACAAGGAGGGGTTTAGGAGAGAAGCAGCAACAGGAGAGAGATGAGGCGGAACTGTTTTGGCTCACTGGGAAGTCAGAGAAAAGGCCTTAGACCAGTGGATCTCAACCTTGGCTGCACATTAGAATCACCTGGGAATCTTTTTAAAATTCTGATTTCTGGGCCTCGAAGTTGAGAACCACTGCCTTAGACACAGGTTCCGGGTATTTGGCCGGAACCAGCTACTGCTGCTCTTTGCTCTCCGGGTGGCAAGTCTGTGGGGACCCTTAGCGTTTAGGAGATGCACACCTGTGGGGAAAGAAGGGACAGGGAGGCGAAGGCATGCTCCTGGGAGGGAGAGCGGGAGGGAGAGTGTGCCTTGGGCCCTTCATTTTGATGGTTTTTATTTTTTTTTATTTTTTTAAAAATATATTTTATTGATTTTTTACAGAGAGGAAGGGAGAGAGATAGAGAGTTAGAAACATCGATGAGAGAGAGACATCGATCAGCTGCCTCCTGCACATCTCCCACTGGGGATGTGCCCGCAACTCAGGTACATGCCCTTGACCGGAATCGAACCTGGGACCTTTCAGTCCGCAGGCCAATGCTCTATCCACTGAGCCAAACCGGTTTCAGCCATTTTGATGGTTTTTAAAGGCTAGGAGTTTAGAGGCGGTCTTAGGGGAGATCATGATAGAATATTCATCAGCTTTTCCAGGTGAGTCCTTCCAGGATCGAGGTCTATCAATTGGCCGGTGCCAGTGCAGGGTTATGAGTCAGCACAGCTGGTCCTGCCTGGTTTGCTGCTCTCCTGGGCCTGGAGCTGAAATGCAGCCGAGGCCTGGATGTTATCTTTATGGAGAAAAGGTCAGAGGGTCTAAACTGTATGAGCAGCAATGTGGGGGGGGGGGGGCGGGGGGGCCACCCGGGGGCGAGGTCTGGCACCAGCTTTGCCTGTTGCTAGGCACCCGGGGCTTTCCGCCCTGGGGACCTTCTATATCTGGCTGGAAATTGCTCAGCGGGTTTGTTCAGCTATCTGTCCTGGTTTCCCCATTCCTCTCACCAAGGAATTTTCCTAGCGTCTTGCTCTCTGTGTCACTTCCTCAGCACAGCAAAGGTGACTTTCTGCTGGGTGAACTGGCCTTGACTGAAATACCAGGAGCTGTGCAGGTCACCCAACAGGAGGGCTGAGGACCAACCTGAGACCTCCACAACATCCCCAGGAAGAACTTTGGCTGCAAATGTGATGGTGGCTCCAGGCCAGGAGGAAATTTCTTACTTTGCAAGCCTTTCCCGTCTCTGTTTCTTCCTCTTCCTCCCTCAACCCTCTGCCCCTGGACTCTGCCTCTTTAAGCCAGTCCCACTTGCATGGGGGGTCCAACAGTATGTGGTCAACAGGAAAAAACGATACCTGTGTTAGGTGTGGTTACTATTCCCTGGGTCCTTAAATCTAAGTTCATGCAAGGGACCACCCACTCTTGTTATCTACTCTTCCCCATTTCACATAGAATGGATAAAGAATGGTGTCACCCTGGCCAGTGTTCTCAATGGTTAGAACGTCAGCCCATGCACCGAAGGGTCATGAGTTTGATTCTCGGTCAAGGGCATGTACCTGGGTTGCAGGTTCAATCCCCCACCCTAGTCAAGGCATGTGTGGGAAGCAACCAATTGATGTCTCTGTCACATTGATATTTTTCTCTCTCCTCTCCCTAATGCCTCCCACTCCCTCCTAAAAAAAAAAAATCAATGAAAATAATATCCTCAGGTGAGAATTAACAACAACAAAGAATGGTGTGTAGATTTGTGAGGAGAGAGGCTCCAAGGCCCCTTTCTATTCTTCTAACAGAAAAGATGACCTGCCTGGGGCACACCAGAACCAGAATCAGCTCAACTCAGTAGGAAAATGCCCCTCAGTTCCCTCCAGTCCCAGGGCCCTCGCTGTTGAATCTTTTCACATCCCAAGAATGTCCTCTGAGAACATCTACCCTTTTTCAATCCCCCTGTCATCTGAGCTTTCCTGACTGGACGGAGTGGTGGTGGAGCACAGACCACCCTTCGGGCCTCACCCGGCTCTGCCTCAATGCACACCTCCACCCCCCTACCCCTGCCCCCTACGCCCGCATTCACTCCAAGCAGCAGATCTCCGGGTGGAGGGCAGGCTCTGGTGCTAGACACTGGGGTCAAGGTGGACTACAGTTCTGGAAGAGAGAAGGGGCTGACGGGGCACATTTATATTCATTTTATGAGCATTTTCTTAACGTGATCCTCACAACAGTCCTGACACAAGGGGAGACTCTGCTGCCCACAGAGGCTCAGTGACCTTCCCAAGGAGGAGACTGTCGCCCCAGACCTGCCCCACTTGGCAGGCCAGGGAGTCCCAGACACAGGGTGCAGCCTCCGGATGGGAGGGGCCCAGAGGGGCATCAAGGACCAGGGATGGGGAAACTGGATGAGGAAATGGGAAGCAGTGGCCAAGGCCCCTGGGAGGTGTGACACCAAACAATCCAGGAATGTGTTCAAATGGGGTCTGCGCGGGCCCGGGGAGGTGGGGTGTGTGTGGAAGATAACCACTGAAAGGAGCTTCAGACGTCACAGCCAGGGGCCCAGGACAGAGCCAGGGAGCCAGGAGGGCAGCCCGTGGGTGAGCCCTGTGAGGGCCTGAGAGCTGCACAGGGCCTCATTTGTGGGGCCCGAGCCCGCAAGCCCTCTCCACCTTCATTTCCCCACACTCTGCTCAGCTCCTCAGGGTGACCCCTGACAAGTGCACTCGTCCCCGGTCCTCCAGGCCCAGGTCTCAGGCTCACTGGACTCACCAACGTGTCACTTGCTTCCGGTGCCTGGTTCTCCGACAGCTTTGCACCCAGCCTGCGGCCACTTCTCAGGCAGCCCACAGACTGGCAGAGTCCTTCTCAGGGAGGAAACAAACCTAGGTACCTTCTGGGAAGTTGTCAGGTACCAGGCAGTCTCCTGAGCCCTTGAGCCCTTGAGCCTTAACCCAGGCCTAGATAACCAGCAACATGGCCTTTCCTATGCCTCTGACTAATCCCATATTCAGCGCAAACTCCCAGTAGGAGAGGCTCAGGCCTCTGCAGGGAGTCCCCCAGCTGCGAGCTAACATGCCAGGCAGCTTTGGAAAGAAGGAGGAGCATTCAGTTAGTGGTTCTCAAAGTGAGGTCCCAGGACCAGCAGGGGCAACATCACCTGGGAACCTGATGACAAGCAAATGCTCAGGCCCGGCCCAGCCCTCCTGAGTGACAGCTCTGGGGGCAGGGCCCAGTCTGCAGGGGATTCTGCCAGTCACTCAAGGTGGAGAGCCCTGCCTTAGCCCTCAGTGAGCAGGTCTGCAAAGGTCTCTGGGGGCTGTGGATTCTGGGTGTCTCCCCAACACTGCTGAAGAGCAGAAACCAGCCACCAGGTTCCTGGGCAGACGGTGATTCCTGGAAGCCCTAAACCACTCTGACTTCCCCTCGATGTTAACACTAGGGGGAGAAGCCCGAAGCTGAATCAAAGTGGCATTGAGCCATCAGAGATAAAAAAAAAAAAAATTAAAGTTCCCAAAATATTATTGTTGGGAGTACTTGGGAAGGCTCTAGTGTGGTGCCTTTTCCACAAATATTATGAGTCACAATAACTGTGTTTACCTTCTTTTCCCACCGGCAAATAAGGAAACATCTGTGGGGGTGCTGATATTTATTTATTTTGGGGTGAGCATCATGATAGTGGAAATATTTTGTACGTGATTATAGAACCCTGGGGCGAAAGCACTGCCCCTGAGGAGGAGGGAGGAGTTAACTGGTAAATCATGTGGACATGCCCTTCCAGGTAAGAAGACCCCAATGTGTCAATCCTTGTTTTTAGGTGACATCACTCCAGGCATCTTGCTTCTCAATAAAAGGCAAGGTCAGGCCAGTGGGAAAGGGAAGGCAGTCCTGGCAGAGGGTGCCCGGCCCAGCAACCTCAAATGATACAGCTTTTTTCTGGGCCTCAGTTTCCCCTCGTTTCTCTGCCTCGTGGGGGAGCTGCAGGCTCAGGCCTCAGATCTGATCTGGAGCCAGGCCCTTGGGAGGGATCCTTACCGGCAGATCCCTTCAGCGGCTACCGTAAACCTCCTGCCTCAAAATCCTACTGACCTAAGTGACTTCAAGGGAGAGGACGAGGGGCACCCTCTGTCCTGTGATGACAGAGTACAGGGAACAGCCCTGCTCCAAACCGAACTGGCAAGAGTCTGGCCAAAGGCAGGGTGCATCCCGACACTACGTTCTTGAGAATAAGCCTGGACACGACCAGCATTTGGAGAAAATACTGATTTTTAACACTGGATTGGGAGAAACAGAAGCATGTATCCACCCAAAGACGTATACAGAAGGGTTACAGCTTTGCTTGTAAAAAGCCAAGAAATGGAAACAACCCAAATGTCCACTAGCAGGTGAATGGATCATTGATCCTCGTCTGTCTGTCCATTGGTCCCAACAGTGAACGCTCACTGCTGAGCAGAGGAGCTGAACTGCCCACGTGTCCAACAGCAGGTGGCTCTTGGAGTCACTTTTCTGAGTGAAAGAAACTGGGCAAAAAAGACTGCCTGCTGTGTGGTTCGTTTGTGTAAAATTCTAGAAAGTGCAAACTAATCCCTAGCCACAGAAAGGAGATCAGAGGTCATCTGTGTGTGTGTGTTTTTTTTTGGGGGGGGGGGCGCGGTCCTGTGGGGCATAAGGAAATGTTGGGGGTTCTGACTATGCTCACACTCCCTTGATTGTGGCAATGGTTTCAGGAGAGGTTACACAGGTCAGAACTTACCAGATTATACACGTGAAGATGTTTATTATTATGACATCGGTATACGTCGGGG
>NW_006286675.1:6891725-6892209 GCF_000327345.1 Myotis davidii | reverse complement strand
CTCCTCCCCCGCCCCTCCCTGGGCTGCCGTCTCCAGGCGCTGGACCCACGCGGGAAGGCGGACGGGCCAGGATGCAGACAGTGCCCCTGGGTAAGTGCCGAGCGCAGGCCGGGGCGGGCGCCTGCCCCTGAACTGTGGGGCCCCTGGTCAGCTGCTCGGGACAGGGTGGACCTGAGCTCCAGGGAGACGGTAACACCCACACCTCCCATTCCCACCCCAGGTGCCCAACCAGGTCTCGCCCGAACTTGCCCGGGGCAAAGCGCCCGCGCCCCGCAGCTAGGAGTGTCCTGGGCTCGCAGCTAGGAGTGTCCTGGGCTCGGGTAGGTAGTCAGGATTCTCTACGAAATGTATTGAAATAGGGAGTGCGTCAAGAGCCCTAGAGAAGGGAGCGGCAAGCAGTCCCTTCTTGCCCTCCCCCTCGACTCCGAGGTGAGCCAGCAGCTGTGGGAGGTGGATAAGCCAGGCACCAAGGCGGGCTTTCCTC
>NW_006286675.1:6876946-6883148 GCF_000327345.1 Myotis davidii | reverse complement strand
AGCCCTGGCCACAGAAAGGAGAACAGAGGTCAGCTGTGTGTGTGTGTTTTTTTTTTGGGGGGGGGGCGCGGTCCTGTGGGGCATAAGGAAATGTTGGGGGTTCTGACTATGCTCACACTCCCTTGATTGTGGCAATGGTTTCAGGAGAGGTTACACAGGTCAGAACTTACCAGATTATACACGTGAAGATGTTTATTATTATGACATCGGTAATACGTCGGGGAAGTTTTTAAAAATATGGGCTGAGGAAATATGGGTTGGCAATTCTCACTGCTTCTTGGAGAAACAAGTCACATTTCTGCTAGAGCCCCTACTTTTCCTGGGGAACTGTTTTGTGTGAAGAATTGTTGACATCCAGAAAGAGATAACGGGTATTCCAGGGCAAACAATGCATGAGATTGTGAGTTAGGAACAAGGAATGAAGAACTACAGCTCTTTCATAGTGACAGTGATATTACAAATAGTCAACAAGTTGAGCATTTCTTATCCACCAGGCTCATCCTTTTACAAATATTCTCTTATTTAATGTGCACACAGCCCTTTGTAGACATTACTGGCCCCATTTTACAGAACAGGAAACTAAGTCAGGGAAATGAAAAGTAACTTCCCAAGGAGGGGCAGGCAGATCCAGGATTGGACATGGTCTGTAGCACTGAACTCAGATTTTAAACTGTGGCCATCTCTGGCTGGTATGACTACAACTGATTTTGGTTTACATTTTTAAAATTTTCACATAGCCTAAGCTTTCTACAATGAACATGTACTATTATTAACCTGGAGTACTTTTATTACGTTAAAATTATTATTACCACTCTAATTTTTTTTATTACAGTTGACATTCAAGATTATGTCATCTTAGTTTCAGGTGTGCAGCTTGGTGGTTAGACAATCCTATAAAGTGATCCCCAATATTTAAAGTACCTACCTCACACCATCCTTAGTTATTACAATATTACAGACTCTATCCCATCTGCTGTACTTCACATCCACGGAGCATTTATGAACCACCAACTCGTATTCCTTAATCCCCTCACCTTTTGCACCCAGTCCTCCAATCCCCCATCCTCTCTGGCAACCCTGTTTGTTTTAGGTCGCGATGAGTCTGTTTCAGTTCTGTTTGTTCGTTTCTTTTAGTCTGTAGATTCCGCGGACAAGTGAAATCACATGGTCATTGCCTTTGTCTGACCTGCAGCGAGCTCACCAGGAGTTCTCAAAGCCAGAGCCCCACGAACCCTGGACCGATATTTCCTGCGGCTGCCCTTCCTCCTCCTCCTCCTCCAGCCCCTCCGCATCACCCTCCTCCACAGCTCGGTGGCGGCACCAGTTTGCAAACGGAGGACCCCGGTGGAAGGAACCTTTCATTCTTTTAAAGGAGTAGGTTTGTCTTTGCTGGGTCTCCTCAGCGCATTGGAGAAGCAACGTCCTACCGCTCTCAGAGCTCCTCACGTCGTCCTGATGTGAAGACCCTCCTCCCCCGCCCCTCCCTGGGCTGCCGTCTCCAGGCGCTGGACCCACGCGGGAAGGCGGACGGGCCAGGATGCAGACAGTGCCCCTGGGTAAGTGCCGAGCGCAGGCCGGGGCGGGCGCCTGCCCCTGAACTGTGGGGCCCCTGGTCAGCTGCTCGGGACAGGGTGGACCTGAGCTCCAGGGAGACGGTAACACCCACACCTCCCATTCCCACCCCAGGTGCCCAACCAGGTCTCGCCCGAACTTGCCCGGGGCAAAGCGCCTGCGCCCCGCAGCTAGGAGTGTCCTGGGCTCGGGTAGGTAGTCAGGATTCTCTACGAAATGTATTGAAATAGGGAGTGCGTCAAGAGCCCTAGAGAAGGGAGCGGCAAGCAGTCCCTTCTTGCCCTCCCCCTCGACTCCGAGGTGAGCCAGCAGCTGTGGGAGGTGGATAAGCCAGGCACCAAGGCGGGCTTTCCTCCCTATCCCCCCCCTCCTCCCCTCTCCCTCTCCTTATCCTATGCCCCCCACCCCCCACCCACACACACCGTTCCACCTCCGGGAGGGAGAGTCTGATGAGAGAAGAAACCCTAGCATGGGTTGGGGCCTCTACTCCTTAAACCTCCGTAAGTATTCATTAATGAATCAGCCAGTCAGTGCTGGCCTTGAGCACCTAGTTGCGAACCTGGGCCACACATTACGGAATAGGGAAATGACATCAAGAAATGCTCCTGAGAAAATATTAAGTGAAAAATTCAATATTTAAGAGGGTCTTAATAGACTTTTTATAGAAGGTATGTGTGTATACTCTGTGCTTCTGTAAATGCCCAGAAAAGGCTGGAGAGAAATATTTTATATGGTGGACAGTAATATTGTGGACAGTTCCTGTCTTAGTCTGTTTCGGCCCCCATAACAAAATACCATTGCCTGGGTGGCCTAACCAACAGAAATCTATTTCTCACAGTTCTGGAGACTAGAAATCCAAGATCAAGATGCCAGTAAGATGGGTTTCATTTTGGAGCCTTTTCTCTTGGTGGTCATCTCAACAGCTTGGGGGCGGGAAGAGGAAGAGGTGGGGGAGGGGAGGGAGAGGGTAAGAGAGAAGGAGGTGAAGGATGGAGAAGAGAGAAGAAATAGGCTCTCTGATGTCTCTTTTTATAAGGGCACTAATCCTAAAATGAGGGCCCCACCCTCATGACCTCACCCAATTCTAATGGCCTCCCACAGGTCCCATCTCCAAACACCACCGAAAAGGGGGTTAGGGCTCCAAAAGATGAATTTGGGTGGATGCAAACATTCAGTCCATAACTTCCTCACAGGTGGTACCTCAGAATGGTTAAGAATTTGGGTTCTGGAGCCAGACTGGCTGCACCACTTACCAGTGTCTGTCCTTAGGCAAATCCCTTAACCTTGCTATCCCTCAGGTTTCCCACCCATGCATTTCCTATTTACTACGTGCCTGGCTCTGTTCTGAGCATCTGTCATTCTAACTCATTATTCTTCTTAATGATTCTTGACCATCGTCATCCCATGTTACTGATGAAAAAGTTTCACATATGTTATTTAATCCTCAAAAATGCCAAAGAGGTAATATTCCCACCCTTTTTACAGATGAAGAAAATTATTCGAGGAAGTGAATTTGATTACCCATAATCACCCTGCCAATAACTGACAGACACAGGGTTTAAACAGGTTCCTTTTGACCCAAAGCCTGTCCACCAGCTCCCCACCTGTTTGGTCTCCCAGGATGCCTTGCCAATGTTTGCCAATTGCCTGATGATAGCATCACCTAGGGTGCTTACTAAAAGCAATCCGGGAGTCAGCAGGCCCAGTTCTGTTCTCAGCCAGAGTAAGTCCCTTCTTTGCCTTCTGGGAGCTCATTTTTGTTGTGTGTCAAACAAAAAGCTAGACAAGTGCCCCTGAGATGGCAGATAGGTTTTAGGTAGCTGCCAAGTTTGGTTGCTCTGCAGCAGCTTCCTGGAGCACAGCAGTGAGCAGGTTCTGAGGCCACAGCTGGGTGATGGCCATGGGGAGGGGGGCGTAGGGTGAGTAACCATCCTGGTTGCCCAGTACTTTCCTAGTGTTAGCGCTCAAAGTCCTGGGACAGTGGTTATCCTAATGATGGCTTCCCGGGGTTAGACAATCTGTAAAGTCCCAACTAGAGCTATACTTATGTGATTTTTCCCTTGCCCCAGGCCCCTAGGTGTCTGCATTCTGCTGGGTTCATTCTCTCTTAAAATGTTTTTCACTATGATGGGGTAATTTGTTATGCAGCAATAGGATACTAATACAAGTGTGATCCAAGTTGCAACTGTGAACTACCCCCATGTAGCTCACTTGGCATCTAACAGATATTGCTATTTTCCCTTGAAAATTTCAAATGTCCCTGGTGATGGAAGGAGACTTGACTTGGGGTAGAATATGCTATACAATATACAGATGATATATTATAGAATTGTGTACCTGAAACCTATATAATTTTATTAACCAATGTCACCACAATAAATTCAGTAAAAAAAAAAAAAAGAAAGAAAGAAAGAAAAAGAAAATGTCAAATATCCCTGTAAGTTTGCAACACCTCCCAGCACCTTAGTACACAGTCTGGGAGCTGTGGCTCTAAGACACGAAGCATTTCTAGAGATAAAGAGGAATGTTAAAGTATGAGAAAAAGGTAGATTCCCCCAAGAAGATTTACCAGTTCTAAATTTGTAGGCACCTACCCCGCTGGTGTGGCTCAGTGGTTGAGTGTTGACCTATGAACCAGGAGGTCATGGTTCAATTCCTGGTGGCGGCACATGTCCGGGTTTCGGGTTTGATTTCCAGTAGGGAGCGTGCAGGAGGCGGTCGATCAATGATTCTCTCTCATCATTGATGTTTCTATCCCCTTCTCCCTCTCCCTTCCTCTCTGAAATCAATAAAAATATATTTTAAATTTGTGGGCATCTAATACCAGCTTTAAAATATATAAAACAAAAATTTATAGAATTAATAGCAGAAATAGACATTCACATTTATATACCTCTCTCAATAAGTGATAGAATAAGTGTGCATAAAATTCTGAAAAGATAAATGTGATAGGAGACCATTGTAGAGATTTAAGCAGAAGAATCACATGATCTGATTTACATTTGAAAAACATAATTCTGGCAGCTGGAGAACAGAGCTGAGGTTCAGGTGGAAAAGTGATGGTAGAGGTAGCAAAGAAGTGGTATTTTTTTTGATGTCTGCTTTTCCGAACAGCCCCTGTCTCCTTCCAGTTTCTTTTGGGATGGTTGGGACAATCTGTAGCTGGAAATTTCCCATTTGGTGAAACTCTAATAATTCCCGTAAACCTTTGTCCCTGTGAACCCAGTTCATAGAGTCAACCATTACTTTAAGGTACCACATGGAGCATAATTTAAAGGACAGAATCAGGACTGATAGGGTAACTTCCTGGGCCAGCAGAATAATAATAACACCAATGATAACAATGAAGTTTACTGAGCACTTCCACTATGTGCCAGATGTTGTGCTTTATAATCTCACTTAATCCTCATGACAACCAAAAATCTGTCTTACAGATGGTGAAATAGAGGCTTGAAGAGGCTTCATAATGTATCTGAGGCCACCCAGTGAGTCAAGTGGTGAAGGTAAGACTAAAATCCAGGTCTGCTCCCCTCCAAAGCCTATGTCCTTAACCACTATGATACTGCCTGGCACGCGTTATGTCCATAAAGAGAATTGTGCCAATTTTAAATAAATATATCCTTGGTAACATTTAGTACCCACTGTTCATATTAATTGTGTTCCTTTATAAGTGGGTTCCATGAGTACTGCCCTCGTTTTAAAAGGAAGAACATGGATCCATGAATATAGAAATTGGAAATGGAAAAATTCCACTTGACTGTCTCTGTCTTGATTCCCTACTCCCATTGTAAGACAAAGGAAGCACCTGAAAATTTTCAGAGAAGGGTGTGCAGCAATATTTGCCAGTATTGGGGGCTGGGGGAAGTCTAAGCTGCTCCTTAAAACTTAGATATCTGGCCAGAACCGGTTTGGCTCAATGGATAGAGCGTCGACCTGCGGACTCAAGGGTCCCAGGTTCGATTCTGGTCGAGGGCATGTACCTTGGTTGCAGGCACATCCCCAGTTGGGGGCGTGCAGGAGGCGGCTGATCAATGTTTCTCTCTCATCGATGTTTCTAACTATCCCTCTCCCTTCCTCTCTGTAGAAAATCAATAAAAAAACATATTAAAAAAAATTAGATATCTGTGTGTTGGGTTGCAGAGCAAGTTACTGTTTTCAGAATCCACGTGGAATCTAACACCATAAAACAATGCCAAGAGGAAAGACGGGAAAACACAACAGGGAAGGAGCACCCCTGCCTGTCGCTCCAATTCTTCAAAAGTTCCTGAAAACCTACGAGAAGCTTTGTGCACAGACACAGACGTCCGTGTGCCCAGCCATCAGAAAGGACTTGAAAACCAGCATCAACAGCGAACAGATTCTCAGGAAGGTGAGCAGATGGGCTCCTCTCCTCATTCTTCTCTGACGTGAACTGACTGACTAGGGTTTACTCCCAGGGAACATGGGTCCTCAGTCCCCTGAGCCCCGAACTGGTGGTGTCGCCCCCTCTGTGCTCCTGCCCGAAGACCAAAGCCTGGCTCTGGTACCAAGGGCCTGCTCAGCACTTCTACTGCCAAAGCTGCCCCTCCCAGTCCTCCCTGCAGTCCAGCCTTTTCTCACATTCACCTCTGGAGTGGCCAACATGCCTCCC
>NW_006286675.1:6872038-6876520 GCF_000327345.1 Myotis davidii | reverse complement strand
CTCTACATCTGAAAAGCCCAGCCCCAGAGCATCACTTCTGTCCTCACTGCAGGACCTCCCTCCCCAGCACTCCAGCCACTCACTCGGTCCCTCCAAGTGCCTCCTTCCCTTGACAGCCACGTCATCAGGCCAGACCTGCATCACCCAGGCCTCTCATCTCACTTGGAGTGAGGTCAGCCAACACATCATTCTGATTCCAGAAGCACTGGATTTTCAAAAAATTCTAATGTCATATTTTTTTCTGAGATTACACCTAGGGATTGGGTGTGAGGGGAATGAGACACTGAAACTAAATGGTCAACTTTGGGGAAGGGGCCTGACAGGCTAGAAGAGGGAGTCTGGCCCCCAAAGACAGACCAGCTTTACAACATTTCTATCACCAGCGCAGAATGACAATCCATGTTTCAATCATCAAATACCTACTGATTTCCACATTGCACTCCACACAAAAAGAACCTCCTAAAGTTCCTCTCTAACCAGCTCTCTCTTTTCCCTAAACTTCCACTTCCCAGGCAGCTGCCCCTGGCCTCTCCCTTCACCTCCCCTCTCTGTCGCCTCTCCTCTCCTCTTCCCCCTCTACCCTCCCAGGTCTTTCTACTCCCTGCTCACCCCAGCGAGGAGCTTCCCAGAGTCATCCTTTTGGTGGTAAAATAAAAACTGATTTTTTTTTCTACTGTAGTTTTTATAATCCGCCTCCACCACTAAATCATAGGGGTTAACTATAAATTTTGTTCAGATTTATAGTTCCTTCAGCAATGTTTTCCAAACATTTTAAATTACAATCACCACCCTGCTGCTCATTGGCCCACGCACTGAAGGGTTGTGGGTTCAATTCCAGGCCCGGGTCAGGACATGTGCAAAAACCAATCAATGTGTCCCTCTCCCATCAATCTCTCTGTCCCTCCCTCCATCTCTCCCACTCTTTCTACAAGTCAATGGAAAAGATATCCTCCGGTAAGGATGAACAAAAATAAATAAATAAAATAAATTACAATCACCATCAGAAATACAATTAACATTCTGACCCAGTATATAAGGACTGGTAGATTGCTTTGGTTGGGTTCCATTTTTATTTTGAATATCATTGAAATAAAAGTCTCATAAGACAGTTATTTCTTACTGCTTATAATACATTCAGATGATTTCTTCTTTCCTACTTCATTAAAGAAAAATAAATGAAATTGATTTCCTGACCTAAAAATGGGTAGTAACCTGCTGGAAAAATCTCTGCCCTATAGGTCTTTTCATGGAAGTCTGGGTATGGCAGTAACTTCATATGTTTGTGTTGAGTGCACACCACGCGCACCAGTGCACTCCTGTCCCAAAATTAATAACTATTTAAATGTTCTTCTAATGTTGTCTAATGACAATGTTCTTCCTCCACATATTCAGATGCATAGATGTCTCTTTATTGTTTTTGTTTTTTTGTTAATCCTCACTCGAGGATATTTTTCCAATGATTTTTAGAGAGAGTGGAAGGGAGGGGGAGAGACACCGAGAGAGAGACACATCGATTGGTTGCCTTCCGCACCCATCCGGACCAGGGCCAGGGACCAAGCCTGCAACTGAGGTACATGCCCCTGACTGGAAATGAACCAGACCCTCAGTCCTAGGGCCGACGCTCTATCCACTGAGCCAAACCGGCTAGGGCTGATGTCTCTTTATGATATCCACCTGTGGTTTTTCTCTTACACCAGTTTGTACTTGTAAAACCCGATGACTCCCAGCCAAGCACCCTTCCGATTTCCTTGGAACCTTTGCTCATGACAATTCGAGATGAGTGTTACACGCTGGGGCAGCAGATCTGCATCTGGGGACTTCAACTGAGCAACCCGGAGATTGCCAGACTCGTGAGTCCTGCACTTTCAAAACGTTTATTTGATTAGTCTTAAAATTGACCGGAAGCATATTACATCATGTGTTCCAGCTATAATTCATTTGGTTGGTGACTGATATGCTCCAAGGTTTTCTTTAAAAAAGAAAAAAGAAACAATGTATTTTTAATTAAACATTTCAAACAGATAAAAGCACAGAAAATAATAGAACTGACATCCTTGTATATTTCATGAAATATGCTTTATTAAGGCATAAACATTGTGAATTTTACAAGTACAGTAGCTAAGCTTCATCTCACTTCTTCCCCATCTACGGCCCAGAGGCACCATCCCCTGCTTTAATGATGCTCACGAAGGGAAAGCTGGCTTCATGCCCATGTCCTCCTCGAGGCTCCCACCTGTCTCATCCATGGACCTTCGTCTATTCCTCACTAACCTGCCAGTCAATCAGCACATTTTTTTAAAGTATTTTTTAACACTCTTAGAAGAAAAGCTTTATGATGTTGGATTTGGCAGTGATTTCTTAGATATGACACGAAAAGCACAGGCAACAAGAGAAAAACGAGAGGCATTGACTTCATCCAGATTCAACACTTCTGTGCAGCCAAAGGCACAGACAACAGACAAGTATTGGTGAGGATGTGGAGAAATCGGAACCCTTGTGCACTGTTGGTAGGAATGTAAGAGGATGCGGCCACTATGGAAAACAGTACGGAGGTTCCTCAAAAAATTAAAATAGAATTATCATACAACCCAGCAATTCCATTTCTGGGTATATGGCCAAAAGAATTGAAAACAGGGTCTCAAAGAGATATTTGTACTCTTGTGTTCATAGCAACATTCACATTGCCAAAGGTGGAAACGATCCAAATGGACAGGCAAATGAAAAAAAAAAAACTGGTATATACATACAATAGTATACTATTCAGCTTAAAAATTCTGACACATGCTACAGCATGGACCTTGAAGAACTTATTGTAAGTTAAATAAGTCAGTCACAAATACTAAATTATTCCGTTTATATGAAGTCCCCAAAGTGGTCAAATTCAGAGACAGAAAGAGTGGCAGTTAGTTACCAGAGACTGGGGGGAGGGGAGAATGATCGTTATTTATTGGGCACAGAGTTTCCATTTGCAAGACAAAAAAGTTCCGGAGAAGGATGGTGCTGACAGTTGCACGACACTGTGAATATACTTAACGCCACTGATCTGCACACTTGAAAATGGTGAAGATGGTACATTTTATGTGTATATGACCACAATTTACAACGATTTGAAATATATAACCAGAATTTTTAGTTGTTTTCATCCAGAGGGTCAGTCAGGGTACATAGTCCACTTAAGTCAGAAACACAGCGCTGTCCCTGCATGCTAAGTGACTTTTCACAGTTCCTGAAAGCGTGGCCCGCGTGGCGAGATGGCGGCTGCTGAGAAAGTCCTGGTAGATGGCTGTGGTCTTGCCCACAGCAGGGCGTGAGCCCCGGAGGGACTCGGCAAACCGCTGGTTCAGGTCTCTGGGACCTGGCAGAGCCTGCTTTGCACAGACCAGCATGACCAGAAGCGTTGAGGGCTCCTCTGTCGGCAGCAGCTAGAGAAATCCAATCCGCCACCAGCCCAGGCCTCCCCTCATTAAAGAGGCGCTGTGGTCGGGGTTGCGAGTGCTTTTTTGTTCTCAGCCGCGGTATAATTTGGAATCCTATCTCTGACCAACGTGTCATTACTTCAAAAAACCCTAAATCCTCCAGACCACCCCAAGGCCTCTCAGGCTTAAATTCAGAACGGAGGGAATCCTCAGGTGATGGTGCTTCTAATTGCCAAGAGGGGGCCTTCAGGATTTGTAGCTTTAAAGGCTCTTCCCTGTCAGGAAGGTAGGGACTTCACTGTGACCGGGATCATTTGTTACCACAAGAAATGACCTTGCCATTGACCCCTCCATTCAGGAACCCAGGGAGCAGGCGCTGGCTCCAAACGCTCACGTGTCGCCCCCAGTCCAGCTGTGTCAGTGTGAGCAGCACCTCGTTCCTGCATTTGCACAGTCTAGTTCTGAGGAGTCCCCCAATCCTAGTAATATCTATAAATATGAAAACGAGTCATTGGTGAGAGCCTTTAACTATGACAACTTTAAGTGTAAGATCGGCACAGCAGCACTTCTCTACTTTGAAGAACACAGCCATAGGAGGATAAACACGTGTTGGTCAGACTGTGAGCATCTGTGTTGGTTCGCTAGGGCTGCCATGACAGAGTGCCACAGATTGCATGGCTCAGACAATAGAAATGTATTTTCCCCCAGTTCTAGAGGCTAGAAGTCTGAGCCCAAGGTGTCAGCAGGGTCGGTTTCTTCTGAGGCCCCTCTCCTTGGCTTGTAAATGGTCATCTTCTCCCTGTGTCTTCCCATCGTCTTCCCTCTGCACAAATCTGAGCCCGAATTTCCTTTTCCCGTAAGGACACCAGTCCGATCCCATTAGGGTCATCCTAATGACCTCATTTTACCTTAATTACCTCTTTAAAGGAACCATCTCAGCAAATATAGTTACATGCTGAGGTGCTGGGGATTAGGACTTCAACATATGAAAGTGGGGAAGGGCACCATTTAGCCATAAAGACACCTAAAAAAGATATGCTACAATATATCTTATCTCATCATAAAG
>NW_006286675.1:6865924-6871900 GCF_000327345.1 Myotis davidii | reverse complement strand
AGTTACATGCTGAGGTGCTGGGGATTAGGACTTAAACATATGAAAGTGGGAGGGGCACCATTTAGCCCATAATATCATCTAAAAGGATATGCTGCAAGATATTTTATCTCATCATAAAACTTGGTGTTTCCCATATAATATTTTTTAATAATACATTTATGTGGTTTTTTAAAATATATTTTTATTGATTTCAGAGAATAAGGAAGAGGGAGAGATAGAAACATCCATGAAGAGAGAGAATCATGGATTGGCTGCCTCCTGCATGTCCCCCACTGGGGATTGAGCCCACAACCCAGGCATGTGTCCTTGACCGGAATCAAACCTGGGACCTTTCAGTTCACAGGCCGACGCTCTATCCACTGAGCCAAACTGGCTAGGGCTCCCATATAATTCTTTGATGAGTCTTCATTTTTAAGGGAAATTATTCTATTTGCATGCCACTTTCTCCTTGAGTAAGTAGAAAGTTATTTTAGAAGCAAGAATGTTGAGACATTTAAGACAACTGACTTTTAAGTAACATGAACACAGAGAGCACATTAACTTTATTGCATAAGGACTCTTCACTTCGCATTCTCAGGCTTCGCTTCTGGAATGGAAGGGGCATGCCACCTGCCCACTGACCACCCTAGAACTCATTGATTGCAAGATGGATCTGTGGTCTCTGGGGAGACTTGGGCAGGCTCTGCCGTTCAGCAGTTTGCATTCTCTTGTCCTCGATTACTGCAGGTACGGCTCTGACTGCTGTCAGCTGGGGGAGGCAAGGCAGGGGGGAGGGCAATGTCCTCTTTCCGTGCATCTCATCACGTCCTCACTGAAAGGGGACACTGTAAAACCTCCCTAGAGTTAATGTTCCTGAGTGAATGTTAGGGTTCTCAAAAAAGCGTCTATTCACTCATTTATTCTTTCTTTCTTTTTTTAAATATATTTTATTGATTTCTTACAGAGAGGAAGGGAGAGGGATAGAGAGTTGGAAACATCGATGAGAGAGAAGCATCTATCAGCTGCCTCCTGCACACCTCCTACTGGGGATGTGCCCGCAACCAAGGTACATGCCCTTGACCGGAATCGAACGTGGGACCTTTCAGTCCTCAGGCCGACGCTCTATCCACTGAGCCAAACCAGTCAGGGCATTCATTTATTCTTTCAACAAATATTTGTCCAAGGCCTGTCTGTGCAAGACCCCGTGCTCATTGTTAAGGAAAATGCAAATATACACAAGGTGAGGCTGCTGTCCGAGGGAGCCCTCAGGCTAGCAGCGGAGAGGAGACATGCTCTTCTTGATTATGCAGAATGTAAGGTGGACTCTGAATGTCACCAAAGATGTCCATATGCAGCGGTTCTCAACCTGTGAGTCACGACCCCTTTGGTGGTCGAACGACCCTTTCACAGGGGTTGCCTAAGACCATCCTGCATATCAGATATTTACATTACGATTCATAACAGTAGCAACATTACAGTTATGAAGTAGCAACAAAAATAATTTTATGGTTGGGTCACAACATGAGGAACTGTATTAAAGGGCCATAAGGTTGAGAACCACTGAAAGTTGAGTGGTAGTGTGGCTAAGGGAAACCACAGCCTCTAGGGACGGTGCAGTGGGAGGGGAGGAGCCACCCAGGGCCATGGAAGGAGGACTGGAAGGTTGGACTTCCCTGTACCTGCTCTGAACAAACTTTGAAGGGCCACTCCTGCCTGGCCTGTGTGGCTAAGTGGTTGAGGATCGACCCATGAATCAGGAGTTTGCTGTTCGATTCTGGGTCAGGGCACATGCCTGGGTTGCAGGCTCAATCCCCAGGAGGGGGCGTGCAGGAGGCAGCCGATCAATGATTCATTCTCTCTCATCAATGTTTTCCTCCCTCTCTCCCTCTCCCTTGCTCTCTCTGAAATCAATAAAAACTTTTTTTTAAAGACCCCCTCCTTGCCGAAACCAGTTTGGCTCAGTGGATAGAGCGTTGGCCTGCGGACTGAAGGGTCCCAGGTTCGATTCCGGTCAAGGGCATGTGCCTGGGTTGCGGGCACATCCCCAGTGGGAGATGTGCGGGAGGCAGCTGATCGATGTTTCTCTCTCATCGATGTTTCTAACTCTCTATCCCTCTACCTTCTTCTCTGTAAAAAATCAATAAAATATATATTTAAAAAAAAAAAAAACCCCCCCCTTACAAAGTCCTGGAACCACTGAGCCTCCACAGACTCCTTCGGCCCTGCCAGCTGGGCCGTCTCTCCTGACTGCAGGGTTCAGAGCTTGCTCTCCGTTTGCTCCCTTGAATGGCTACTCAAACCATCCACTGCTCTTTGCTCAGAAGGCAGACTCCAGGCCCCCTTCCTCCACACACAGGCAGCCCCCTCTGTCAACCATGTCCACCCCAGCGCCAGCCCTGGCCCAGGAAGCCCAAATCAAAGATCAGCAAAAGTGGCTCTAGCCCTAGCTGGTTTTCTCAGTGGTTAGAGCCTCGGCCTGCTGACTGAAGGGTCCTGGGTTTGATTCCAGTCAAGGGCACATGCCTGGTTATGGGCTCGGTCCCCAGTGGTGGGAGTGCAGGAGGCAGGTGATCGAAGATTCTCTCTCATCATTGATGTTTCTCTCTCTCTCTCTCCCTCTCCATTCCTCTCTGAAATCAATAAAAATATTTTATTTAAAAAAAATAAGTGGCTCTCGCTGCCCTAGGGGTGCTTGAAAATGACTAACCCAGTGGGTGACATAGGTCTTCAAGGTCACTAATTGGTTCCTGTCATTTCCTTTTAGATTTGACAGTGAGGAAATGGAGAGCATTTTCTCAGGCCTGGAGAACAACCACAGGCTTCGAGGCCTCAGCCTGCGCTACTGTGGCCTGGGGCCCCGGAGCGGGCCACACCTGGGCTCCATCATCCGCCAGAGTGCCATCTGGTGAGAGGCGTCCCCTGTCGCCCAGCCTCCCTCCGGCGCTGTTCTGTCTGGAATTATATAACCAGCTTATTGACAGAGCCCACTCGTTCCCTCACTTTTCAATATGTTCCTCATCATCTTTTTCTCTCCTCTAGTTATTTTGTGTTCTTCTTTTTTTTTTCTTTTTTAAAAAATATTTTATTGATTTTTTACAGAGAGGAAGGGAGAGAGACAGAAAGTTAGAAACATCGATGAGAGAGAAACATCGATCAGCTGCCTCCTGCACACCTCCCACTGGGGATGTGCCCACAACCCAGGTACATGCCCCTGACCGGAATCGAACCTGGGACCCTTCAGTCCGCAGGCCGACGCTCTATCCACTGAGCCAAACCGGTTTTGGCTTGTGTTCTTCTTCTTAATGATAAGAGCAAGATCCTCTACTTACATTTGAGATTCAGGGATGTCATGTTCAATGCATGTCTCTGGCCAGTAACATGGCCACCAGGTCTATTTTTCATGCCCTGGCCTATTATTTATTATGGTTATTTATTATTTTATAACGAGGTCTAAGTATTAGCATTTATTTTAGGAGGTGACGACCTCAAGTCCTGATCTGAGTGGAAATAACACCTAACGAGCCGTGTATTTGGCCCCTTCCCCAGCGAGCTGCACCTCGATGGCAATTACTTGCAGTGTTCCGGAGCGCTGGCCCTCCTCAGGCCCATAGCGGAGTATGCAGAGATGCAGGGCAGAGGCCCGCCAGCCACAGCCTCGCCCCACTCCAGCAGTCCCCCTCCCGCACTCCCAGGTAAGCGCCGGAGAACTAGAAGGAAACTGCTTTGCCACTAAGTGGCCTTCCCAGTGGTCAATCACAAGTCTGCTTCCCGAGTATGCGTGAGACCAGAACAAGAGACCCCCAAAAACACTCCTGTCTGAATCTTCAGAATCTGTGACTGTGTGACCTTCATGGCAAAAGGGACTTGGCAGATGTGATCGAATTAAGGGTCTTGCTTTAGGGGATTATCCTGGGTTAGCTGAGTGGGTCCAGTGTAATTGCCAGGGCCTTTATAAGAGGGAGGCAGGAGGGTCAGAGTCAGAGAGCCGGAAAGGTGACAGTAGGAGGAGAGGTGGCAGTGACGTGAGGAAGGGGCCATGAGCCAGAAACACAGGTGCTGGAAGGGCAAGGAAGCAGATTCTTCCCAGAGCCTGCAGAAGGAGCACAGCTCTGCCGTCACCTTCACTTTGGCCTCTAAGACCCTTTCAGGCTTCTGACCTCCAACACTGGAAAATAATAAAGTTGTGTTGTTTGAAGCCACTACGTTTGTGGTCATTGGTTCCAGCAGCAATAGGAAACTAGTGCAGCATGCAAATCAGAAATCTTTCCGTTAAAAGTGAAAGAAACACAAATATAACTAGGGTTTTAGTGGCTCACATAACTGGGGTGTCAGCAGGTGGTGTGGTCTTCAGAGATGGCCGAGGTCAGGGGCGCAGACCACGTCATCAGGAGAACCCGAGTTTGCTGCTCATGACTCTACTAGTACTTCCCTTCGGAGGGTTGGTCTACTCTCCCAGTGCACTAGGCTTACTGTGGTGATCATGTCACAATATATACATGTATTAAATCATTATGTTGTACACCTGAAACTAATATAATGTTATATGTCAATTGTATCTCAATTTCTTTTATTTATTTATTTATTTTTAATCCTCACCTGAGGATATTTTTCCATTGATTTTTAGGGAGAGTGGAAGAGAGAGGGAAAGACAGAGAGAAACATTGCTATGAGAGAAACACATCGATTGGTTACCTCCTGCACACACCCCAACCAGGACCCGGGCTGGGGAGGAGCCTGCAACTGAGGTATGTGCCCTTGGACAGACTCAAACCCAGGACCCTTTGATCCACCGTCCGATGCGCTATCCATTGAACCAAACTGGCTAGGGCTATATCTCAATTTTAAAAAGAAATTATTCACTGACTTGCCCTATTTAAAAAAAGAGCTGAAGCCAGGGCTACTTTGTGGAACTGAGCTCAAACAACTTGTAATGAACACAGATTCACAAATTCAATGATTATCCCCCATTTAGGTATTTTCATGGTATCAAAATTATACAGGTTATTAGTTCAATTTGATAATTCAGTCACCCCAACAAATATACAAAAGGAAGCTGGAAAACCATGTCTGCTATCAAATATTACTTTCCCTCTGCTTTTTTCTACCAAGATTCTCATAAAAAGCCCTGGTCCTATTTATGAAGTCCTATATTATAACTTTGGTATCTAAATAACTAAGTGAATCTGTGATTTTCTTTTAAAGAAAACATTGGAAATGTAAAAGTACCATTTTAAGGGATTGTTGTGAGGCAGGCAGGGACAGGTGTGAGAGGTGTGGGACTGGAAAAGTGAAGACAAGGAGCCCAGACTGGATGGCTCAGTTGGTTGAGCATCTTCCTGTGCACCAAGTAGTTGTGGGTTCAATTCCTGATCAGGGCACATACCTAGGATGTGGGTTCGATCCCAGGTGAGGGCATGTGTGGGAGGCAACTAATCAATGTTTCTCTCTCACATTGAGCTTTCTCTCTCTCTGTCTCTCTCTCCCCTACATCCCTTCCTTCCTCTCTCTCCAAACATATATATATATATATATATATATAATATCTACACTAATAAAAGAGAAAAATGGTAATTGGTGTACGACGATCCCCTTTTCATTGGCTAATCAGGGCTATATGCAAATTAACTGCCAACTAAGATTGGCAGTTAACTGACAACTATGATTGGCAGTTAACTACAACAAAGATGGTGTTTAAATTGCATATGTAGGCACAATGCAGGGAGGCGAAAGGGAAAGCAGGAAGAAGCCCACTGCCACTGACAGTGATCGGAAACCCAGCGGGGAGCTAAGAGCTGGGGGGCAGCCATGATCAGAGAATCAGGAGCCATTGCTGCCCTGGCGAGTGATAGCAGGAAGTAGGGGTGGAGCCAGCGATGGGAGCTGGGCACGGTCGAAGCTGGCAGTCCCAGGAGCTAGGGGTCCCTTGCCTGGGCCTAAAGCGAAGCCCAAGATCGTGGGGCCGCTGCAGCTGCGGGTCCCCACTTCCCTGGCCGGACA
>NW_006286675.1:6859647-6865375 GCF_000327345.1 Myotis davidii | reverse complement strand
GTAATAGTTGTTGGATATTTTTACTCTATTCACAGGCTAAATGGAGCTCTTGGTTGATCATCCTCATGACTATAATAATAAAAGCATAATATGCTAATTAGACCATATGTCCTTCCGGATGACCTTTTAGACGAAGCTAGGGCTGCGAGGGAAGCCTGGGTCCTGGGTGCCAGCGGGAAGCCAGTGCCGGCAACAGGGGGAAGGAAGGCCTACTCTTGCATGAATTTCATGTATTGGGCCTCTAGTAGATATATATATATGAAAACATATCCGTTAGTAAGGATTTTTTTTAAAAGTGACAGGATGCAGGGAAGAAATGTGAAGATCTATTCTGGTTGTTCCAACTGGTTTTCTGCTGAAAGGGGCATTAAGGCTAGTCTTAGGGGTTCTGGATTTGTTTTCCCTGAGAGCCACAAAAGCCAGGGTCAGAGCTGACCACAGAGAGCGCCTGCCCTGTCATTCTTCGCCGCAGCCCGGACAGGGTGCACACTGGTCCCACTGAGCCGTGTCCTGAGGTTAGTGGTCGGGGCACAGAACCTCCTGTAAGCTCCTCTCATTCCTCAGGATCGTAGCAGTCACAACAGCAAAACCCACCCCAAGTACATATCTCGGTCCTTCTCTTCCTCTAAGGCTGACTGTGGCAGGCTCTAACATTGACATTCACTAGAACCTTAATTTTTGTTTAGTGCATCCAGTGCATTTCAGCTCGTCTGCATTCTTCTGGGTAACTGTGTCAGTCTGCTCGACTGCCATAACAAAATACCACAGGCGGTGGTTAAAGAACACACTTACTTTCTCACAGCTCAGGAGGCTGCCAGTCCCAGCTCAACGTGCCAGCTGATTCAGTTCCTATTCAGAGCTCTCTTCCTGGCTTACAGATGGCCGCCCTCTTGCTGTGTCCTCACATGGCCTTTCTATGTACATACACATGCATATGCACACACAGACACGCACATGCACACACACACATGTGCACACACATGCAGCACTCTCATCTCTCCAATAAGGACACTAATTCCATCTGATCAGGGACCCACCTTTACGACCTTATTTAAACCTTAATTACTTCCTAAGACAGGGGTGGGGAACCTCCGACCAGGCCGTACAAGGCCCACAAAAGCATTTGGTCTGACCCTGCTGAGGCATTAGGGGTGAGTTAAGTAAATGTTTGACCAAATAGGGCCGGCTAATTTTTAAGTTGACAATTCAGAATGGCCTGCCAATGATGTTATAAATACCCAAATGGCCCTTGGCAGAAACAAGGCTCCCACCCCTGTCCTAAGAGGACAGTAGGGGTTCAGAATGAGTCACCCCAAGATGTACCTGGTATGTGAATTGTTTTGAACCAAAGGCCACCAAGACATTGTAGACTCAAAAGAAACTTCTACCCCATCTTAACTACCTAGGAGAAATTGAATTAGGGGCCAACCTCAAAATGTACCAGGTAGCTTTTCACTATTCCCCTTGGGTGCTATGAGCACAATAATGTTTTGAGGCCACCATTTTGTAAGGCCCAAATGTTTGGCTTTCTCTCCTCTTCTGTGAGCTACTTACTCCTAGGCCTCCCAGTAACTTCTACTTCCCACCAGAGTCAGGCACAGTTGATTTCTGTTGCTGACAAAGAGGCATGACTGCCTCACTATCCAAAGACCAGTTTGTTTTCTTAATTACTTGTCATAATGTGTAATATGTAATCTTAGTAATGATGCCCTTCCTCCCTCCCTTCCTTCCTTCCTCCCTCCCTCCCTCCCTCCCTCCCTCCCTCTTTCTTTCCTTCCTTTCTTTCCCAACGTGTCTGTGCTCGGTCATGTCCCTCCTTGTGTATGCCAAGTACTGGTGCTTGGGAGACATTAGTGCATGAAGCAGAGAGCCTGCCCCAGAGGAGAGGCTGGGAACGCATTTGCCATGCGTGTGCTGCATGGGTGTCTGTGTGCAGGGTGGGTGGGAGCCAGGCAGTTCCTGAAAGGCAGAACAAATATATATGCTACAGCTTGCTGGAAGGTGATAACTGCCATGGAAAAATAAAACGTCAAGTGAGATAGGCAAGTGTGGGAGTCTGGGGAAGGAGGATGGGTATGATTTCAAACAGATGATTGAGTGTGGTTCACCTAGGAAAGGTAGCATCTGTGTAAAGAAGTAGAGGTGAGGGAGTGAGCCTGCGGATAAATGGGGAGAGCATCCCAGATGGAGGGAATGGCCTGCACCAAGGCCCCAAGGAACAGCAAGGAGCGAGCGGGATGGTAACAGGGACCTGGGGTCAAAGGCCTTGTAAGCTAGGAGGGAGCAGAATATTAGGATTTAGGTTTGAGAGGCACCTCTCCATCTGTGTGGCAAACTGTCTGGGTGGGGCAGGGGCAGGGTGTCCTTATGGGAGGCTGTTGTCAACCAGGTAAGGGGTGCCTACCCAGGTGAGACGAGGGTAGTAGAGAGAGGTCAGCTTCTACATTGGTACCATTTCCTGATGGATGAGGTGTAGGGTGCAAGAGACAGAAAAAGAAGGGTGAGCCCTGAGGGCTTTGGCTCAGTGAATAGAGCGTCGGCCTCGGACTCAAGGGTCCCAGGTTCGATTCTGGTCAAGGGTATGTACTCTAGGAGAGTCTTTCTAATTACCTTTAGCCTGAGGTGAGCAGGTCATAGGCATCTGTTAAGATATATAACCATAAAATATTTTAAAATCTAAAAAAAAAAAGAAGGGTGATATGACTCCAGAGAGATAATGCACTAATATTTTTTATAAAATATTTCAAAAAATATGTTCCTCTCTGCTACACTCTTACAAATCCCAGAGACTTGGAGCTATTTTACAGAGGGCAGCAGTGGGGTGTGAAGAATCTAGGGGAGGCCTTGCAGGAAAATTCTCGGCGCCCTACTTGGTTGCTTGTTCCCCTCAAGTCTTTGAGGAAATAAATATGAAAAAGACAGGACTGAACTGAAGTATGGGTGGGATAATTCTCTCTCCTGAGAAATATCTCTGCCCAAATCGTTCATAAAATGAAGACAAGAGCCAATATCTGTGTCAAAAACCCATCCATGCAATTTGAACAGGCTTTCTTTTATTAATCCTTTTTTCCCCCCCCCATACAGCCAGTCAGAGAGGAAGTTCAACTTTGAACCAGATGACCAAGTCATCTGGAACTGGAACTGTGAAAGCTACATCAGGGAAGAAGAAGAAGAGAAAAAAAGGTATTTTTGTTGTTGTTTTAATTATTCCTCTCCCTTCATGAAATCACTTCCTCTTTTCATGGGCTGTGGGCACCTACTGCTACAGTAATTACTCCAAAAGGAAAAATTCAAGAGGTTAGAGGCCTTGAAGAACTGCCGGCTGCCTCTGGTCACTCTTTCAGTCACATTGATCAAAGAAACTGTCCTCAAGGCCATCTGGGCTGGTGTGTGAGGGATGCAGTAAGGGGTGTCCCTGGTTCCTGTCCCCAGGAGCTGACCTTCTGGTCCTTGTAGCTGCCTCAACTGAAGGTGGTTATCACGTGCCAGCTCTGGGTGGGGCACACGTGTGCTCCTGCCTCTCAGGGGTATATTAGTTTCCTAGGGCTGCCACAGACCAGGTGGCTTAAACAATAGAGACACACGTCTCACAGTTCTGGAGCCCGGAAGTCAAGATCAAGATGTTGGCAGGGTTGGTTCCTCCCGGAGGGCCTAAGGGAGAATGGGCTCCAGGCCTCTCATAGCTTCTGGAGCTTTGTTGGCAACCTTTGGTATCCTCAGCTTGAAATCACCCCAATCTTTGTCTTGGCGTTCTCCTTTTGTGTGTGTCTGTGTCCAAAGGTCCCCCTTTTATAGGGACATCAGTCACATTGGATTAGGGCCCACTCTACTCTACTCTAGATATGACTTAGATTAAATATCTCTGCCATGACCCTGATTCCAAATAAGGTCACCTGCCCATGAACTGGGGGTTAGGACTTCAACATGTGAATTTGGGAGAGAAAATTCAGCGTGTGATTTAGAGGCAGGTTACACACCTAGGAAACAACAACAAAAAGCAGCATCTGCCAAGGGCCAAACGTGGAACCTGGGTTTAGAGAAGGGCCTTCTCCCTCAGGTACAGAACTAGAGAGAAGTTTCTGTGAATGAGCCAAGAACCGACCTGATGCGGAAAGAAAGAAAGGACTTACGTGAGGAAAGACCTTAGTGAGGCAGGCAGGCCTTTTCAAGGCAAGCCCCAAGCCCAGTGCAGCTGGCACAAGAGGGTGGGGAGATGACCTGGCAGGAGGTGTGGGCACATGAAAGAGGCCCTCACATGTCAGGTGAAGAGTTGGACTTAACCCAGTAGACAATGGGAGCCATTAAAGGCTTCTGTCACCCAAGGGATCCTGTGCCTCAAATCAATAGAAACAACTTGTATTGAGTATACATTTATTTTACAGTTTCTCATAAGAGCAGACCATTTTCATGCAAAGCAAATGTAAACACAGCTCCTCACATGGGATAGATTCTTTTGAAGTCATAAGGTCTTTGGTTGGGGGTGAGTTTGGCCTTTGGTAGAAGAGTTCTACTTGTTTGAAAATAAAGGGTCAGCTTGAACTGTTCCACATCAGCCTCCTGGGCAAGGAGTCCAGATGGTTTCCATTTGGCCCCAACTGGAAACAGACAAACTATTTTTATGCTCCTCCTTTATGGGCAGCAGGCTTGGGGCCTGCTGCTTGGAGAGATGAACTCACAGCACTCACAGAAGCCTGACACCATTTATAAGTCCCCTCCAGATGCATAATTACAAGAACTCAACAGCGTTACATTTAGCAGCCATTTATACGTTATTAGAAGAGGCAAGGAATTCCATTTCTGTGCTTCTAGAAGTTAAACGTCTGTTTGTCCAAGTCAGTCCTGCCTCAAAGCACCACTGAACACAGATTGCTCCCCGCGTATCAGGGTCTGAACCAGTAGGTCAGAGGTAAGGCTCGAGAATTTGCTTTTCTGTCAAGTTCCCACGTGATGCTGATGCTCTTAGTCCAGGGTCTAACTTTGAGAACCACAACTGCTTGAACCGTGGAAGAAAATCAGATTGCCTATTTTTTATTTCTTTTGCTCAGTGAAGAGAATCAGAGGCAGAGTGAAGCTCCTAGATGCCTTTTCTCTGTCATGGCAACCACAGAACAAACAGGGCCCAGGCCCATTTCTGTTCTGGCTTCTCTGTCTCTTCTAGACTCCATCTGGCCCACCTTTGAGCCCCATGGCTCTGAACCAGGGCTCTCTATGAGAACTCTGCTTCCCAGCCCAAGCCCCACACCACAGCTCTCAGGGTTGTCTTCCTTCTTAAGGATTTAGGACTGGGAAGCAAAAGCCAACCATAAAACGGTCAGTCCACAGCCTGGGATTGTTAGACATTTACTAGAGTACCAATGCCACCCAAGTGGCAAATTCACTTCCCCCCAAATAAGGCATTGCTGCTTCTATCATAGCCACAGTCCATAGGCATGCCAACAGCATTAAGGAATTCAAAGGTCAAGTTCCAAAGTCAAGATGTAATCTTCAAAAGAACTTTATTGGTTCCAAACCAGGAAGTTATTGGTCATAACCCTGAAATTACTTTACTTGGGATTTTATCCTGGGGTGATACCAAACGGTGGAAACCTTTGTGGACAGGTTCCAAGGTCTGAGGTGTGAATCAACCAACAGTAATTATACTTTGCTTCCTTAAGACCTGCAATCAGGCAAATGCAAATTTATGTTCTGGTTTATAAATTGCTGGTAATTACACAGGCAGTCACACATG
>NW_006286675.1:6846233-6859417 GCF_000327345.1 Myotis davidii | reverse complement strand
GAGGAGGGGGCGGCGGGGAGAGAGCTATTTTTAACAAGCTTTAAAAAAAATCTACCTCGAGAGGAAGATCCTACCAGGACCTGACATCCACAGATGAGCATTTGAAGAGTCATTAAGCAAAATAATCCGATGCCCACCTCTCCTGGCAGTCCCAGAAAAGGCCAGAGAAGGAAGGGCGAGCTGAGGAATCTTCTCTGGGGAACTTACAGTTCCATGAAAATTTATACTTAACCTTTGGATGCTGGTCCACGTAGGAAAAAGAGCTCTCTCTGGGAGGAATGAGAAAAGGTTCATCAGCTGGAAAAGAGAGGGCATTCTGGGCAAAGGGAGCCACAGGACAAAAGGTCTAAGGTGAAAGTGCCTGGAGTGGGGAGGGCTGGGCATGTGGGAGGCGTGGCACCCGCCACAGAGTGGTCATGAGAATGACAGGGATGTTGCTGAAAAGGCCTGTGGACCCACAGGGCCAAAGCCGTGAATGCCCTTGAGGAGTTAAGACTTTCTCCTGTGCTCGAAGGAAGAGCCACAGGCTTTCGAAGCAAGGCAGTGACGTCATGGGAGATGCGTGTGGAGAATTTTACAACAGTGCAGGGAAGAGAGGATAAAGCACAGAGCTGAGGCTGCAGAGTTGGACAGATAGGAGTCTAAATGTACTTAGGAGGAGAACTGACAACACCTGGTATTGGGTCCAGTGAGGGTGGGAAGAAAGATTCTGAAGTCAGGAACAAAGGGGGATCTTGGCAATTAACCAAAGAGCAAGTGGCGGGAGGCACAGAGTTGGGAGGGTTCATATTGGATCTATGGGGTGGCTTCCAGGGGACACGTGCGGTTGTTAGCAATATGTGTCTGATCCTCAGGAAGCCCGTGGCAAAAGGGGGGACACCTTACACGGAGAGATTCTTCACCAGGTAGCCCCCATTCCAGTGTTTCAGTGACTTACCAAATCCAGAAACGAAACTGGGAAGTGAGGCAGTGTTATTTACTGCACTCTAAGTGCCTCTACAACTGTTACTTCACCACGCCTCCCAGTCCATCTTCACAGTGCATCTAAGAGATGAGTATTGTGATCTCTGTTTTAGCAACGAGGCAATTTAGGTTCAGAGAAGTTAGGTGACTTTCTGGGGAGTCACACAGCACTCTTCAGAGAGAGATTTTAAACTCGGAGATTCTGCCCATTTTACTGTGCCTCTTAGCACAATTGGCATTCATTTGTGTTGCCAATTCTAGTATGTTGCATGTTGTATGATTCATGTTTGTCATTTGCTATCATCCCCATGCCCTGGATATAAGGACAAATGAAATTTGGACAAACTAGGCATATCCCCAATAAAACCAAAGGACAGGCTAGTTTTCATCCCTCCAACTGTGTTTTAGAGGCAAAGAAATCCTGTCACTTTTATTCAGTAATCCAGCAGATTAGATGCATATCCAAAGAAACCAATGGAATCATTTTTTAAACATACTTAAAAAAAATAACTTACTTATCACCAACTCTTCTCTCTTCTCACTAGTTAGCATTCCCTTCCTGTCAGTTTCATGAGGGCAGGGAGTTCTGTTTCCTATTGGATTCCCATCACCTCGAACAGTGCCTGGCACATAATGGGAGCTCAAAAATATTGCCCGCTGAATGCACTCAAGTCCAAGACTCCTGGCTAGCCCTGGAGTTATGTTCTCAAATCAATAGATTTTTACATGTCAGGCAAAATTAGTGCATAGCTAAGCGAGCCTTTAAAATCCCTTAAATTGCCCCCACAAAACCACATGTAGATATATGATCTCCAAGTCCCACCCGGTTTCTTCCTGGCTTTGGAACAGATTATTGTTTTTCAGTTGAGCCCCAGGATGAAGTAGCTGGCTAGTGTTTAGAGGGTCCTGTTGCACATGAAACATATAACTTCAAACACTTGGAGCTCCCGCCCCCCAGAGCAACCTGGCTTTGGGACTGGAGATTCAAATCTGCCATCTCACGCTTCCTGAGTGGATGAGCCAGCATTATAGCCAAACCGTTCCTCTTTCTCCATCCCCTTCCTGTATTTTTTCCTCTGCTAAACTCCTAAACTTGAACTGGTGGTAAGCTCCGCAGCACTGACACTGAATGTGAGGCAAGCTGGACAGACCGACAGAGGTGGACCAGACGCTAGGTAGGACCACTGGCCTCAGTCGTGCAGTCTGTGAAGGCAGCATGGTTCTTTTGCCTTTGAATTTGTCCTTCTGGAGAGCAAAGAAAATGTGACAACTTTATAGGCTCTTTAAAAAGACCAAACTCCGTGTAAGGGCTCTCACTTCCCCAGGATCTGCGGACAACTCATCCTTCTATCAAGAAAATCCAGAGACCTTGACTTTCTTCTTCAGCAAAAGTAAAGGAAGCAATCTCAGTCTTCAATGAAATTTCCTTTCATTCAGAGCACTTTAGAGCTTGTTGTTGTGAAGAACGAAGGATGTGCTGAGTTTTTTAAAATGAGTTCTTAAATTACTTATATTTCCTTAATTGGATTACAAATGCGTCTACCCACACGAGTGAAATAAGTCTGTATGGTTTTTTAAAACCTGTGGTAAACGGGGGCACTATTGTGTAAAATAATACAACACAAATTTTCTCGTAGGAATCAAGAGAAAAATTAAAGGTTTGACTGAAGCTGGTCCTTGGTTAGTGAAATTGTATTTGGCAGATAATGGCATAGATGGAAAAGGAAAAGATGGAGAAAACAGTTTGTTGGAATTCACTCAGATCTTAACGTGGTGAGTAGAAAATTGAGAGATTGTGTTTGTTCATCTCCCAAAACTAGTACTTGGGATAAGTCATGGGGACAGTTACCTACCTGCAAGTTGTTAACAGTGCTAAGTGAGGTTTTCCCTCTCTGGGAGAGAAGCAGTAGCCCATCGTGGTCTCGGGATGAGATCCTAAGGGAAGGCCTACACTCACAGAAATAGCATGGCGGACCATCATTTTGCTTTCTGCTCTGCCACACTACAGATGACAACAGAACTGGCTGCAGATTGGTGGGGACCCAGTCTGGCCGGCAGGGCTCCGTGGTTGAGCTTTGACCTACGAACCAGGAGGTCACAGTTCCCAGTCAGGGCATGTGCCTGGGTTGCGGGCTTGATCCCCAGTGTGGGGCATGCAGGAGGCAGCCAATCCATGATCCTCTCTCATCATTGATGTTTCTCGCTCTCTCTCCCTCTACCTTCCTCTCTGAAATCAATAAAAATATATTTTTTTAAAAAAGAATTTGTGGGGACCCAGTGCAAATGCAAACTCATGGGCCTTTGTTCAATATTAAGAATTTTAGGATGAAAATAGCAGAGCACTGAACCGAGTGAGGAGCCCATCTGAGCATGGGGCCCTGTGCAGCTAACTGCCGGCTCTGTGTGCTGGGGGATGTAAACACAGCTAAGTGCACCAGCGCTGGTAGTCCCTTCCCCGTGTCCTTTTAATTCTGACACTGAACACTTACATCTTTTTGTTCTCATTTTGAAAGCATAATAACTAAGGAACACTGGGGATTAGAACACTTTCTTGGCATATTTGAATCATACTTCCTGGTTCTTCTCAAGCAGACTGCCTAGCTCACTCTCTCGTTCCACCCTTTCCTAGCAGTATAAGCTTAGGCAAATGAAGTAGCTGCTCTGTATCTGTTTCCTCATTTGTAAAAATGGGGATAATATTATCTAACTCAAGAGACTGTGTTAGGGTTGAATGGGATTGTGTATGTAGGCTGCTAAAGACAGTGCCTAGGGTGCCAGCTAGCACCTTAATACAAATTGGAAAAAAGGACCCCTCTGGGCAGATGCATGAAAAGAGGCACCACCGCTGGCCAGTGAGTCCGAGCAAGTTACCCTCCCAGATCTGTGTTTCAGGGCCCAGGACTTAGCCAGCAGCGCTGGGCTGGATTCAGCCACACTCATACCCTGGGAAGGCCCTTTGTGCCAGGCACAGGACGTAGGCATGTGGGTGGCCATGATCACATCTGATGCATAGTGAATGCTCTATAAAACCACAGCTAACGTGAGACTGTGTAGAGTAGTGGTTAAACCCAGGGCCTCTGAAATCAGACCTAGATGCAGAACTGTGGCGTTGTAAAGTTTGTCTTCAACGCTCCCCACCCTCCTTCTGTGAATCCCTGCTTCCTCCTTGAAGCAAGCCTGTTCTCGCCCAGCTTGTATGAAGCAATTAGACACAATCAGGCCATTCAGAAACCCAAAGTTGGTCAAGTCCTGATTAGACAGACTGTATCCTTGGGAGCAAGGCCTTCAAGAGGGAGAGTCTGGCGGGATCACTCAGCCCTGGCCTTGAATTCTGGCTGAGAATCATAGAAAGTGTGTACAGAGAGCAAAAGTATGGCCTTGTACTCACTTATTGACCCTAACTGAAATTTCATATCCCCGCACATGGTAAAAACTCAAAATTGTTTTATTCAGTTTCTTTCAAGAGTAGAGGCCATGTGTTAAATTCCTTTTTATCCCTGCAATGTTAGGCACATAATAATATGCATGTAGTAAGTGTGCACTCGTTATAATAGCATTCTTGCTATTGCATTTTGCAAGATGCTTTCATAGGAACTGCTGCATTATGTTTTCACCACAACGTTATGAAATAGGCAGAATAGCCCTTTTCAGGCCAATTTTAGAGATGAGCAAAGTGAGGCCCAAGAGGCACATGGCCTGCTCATGATCACATGATTGACAAGAAATAGAAGCTGCCTGGTAACCCAGGCCTTCACCCCGATTCCATGTCCATTCATGATGCCAGAAATTCCCAAAGACAAGTTGGTTCGATAATCCTCAATGAAATTGGAAAAATAAAGACAGGCAGAGTGTTCATTTTTCATGAAGCTAAACTTGATTTAAAAAGCTACCCTTTAGCCTAGCTGGTGTGGCTCAGTGGATTGAACGTCGACCCATGCACCAAGAGGTCACTGGTGCGATTACCAGTCAGGGCACATATCCAGGTTGCAGGCTCCATCCCCAGTAGGGGGCGTGCAAGAGGCAACTGATCTATGTTTCTATCTCGTCCTTTCCCTCTCTCTAAAAATCAATAAAAACAGGTTTGTTTGTTGGTTTGTTTTTTTAAAAAACTATCCTTTATTTCAAGACTATGGCCTTTTTAATTTCATGTAAAATATTTGTTCTGTTACAATGTTGCTAGGTGAGGATTGTTATTTATTTGACATACTAAAATTTGCCAAACTGACCTTTGTCAGTCCTCCCAAGTTTTTGTTTGTTTGTTTTTTAATACTTTACTGCTGAGTAAAATCTAGAAGACTGGGAGGCCCTGACAATACTATACCATACCTTTTGAATGAATGAATGAATGAATGAATGAATGAGTAAATAAATAAATAAATAAATGGAAGATTTAAGGCAACCAAAAATCCTTATCCTACCAACTTACTTAGAGTAGACATCCAAACTAGAGATTAAATTGGAAAAAACTGGATTCAGGATTTCTTTAGTTTCAAACTGGGTCAGTGCATCATCATTGGAAGGGGGGTTGGAGGTGGAGGGTGAAGAGGACCTAAGAAGAAAGATCATACTCCAAAATAACAGCAGTGAGTTTCTCTGAATAACCATGCTTGGAACAACGCCATTTTGTTTTGTCATTTTCTTTGATCAGCCTGATCAAATACTCTGCCCACTTAAGGGAACTTGACCTTGGAAACAATGTCCTGGGAGAAATGGCTGCTGTTGACATACTTGAAGCACTGAGAGCCAGAAAGACAGGTAGGGTGTTTTCAGTTTGTGTCCCTTCTACCTGTCCACATCCGCTCATTCCGAACTGCTGTACTATTCACACCAGCTGGATGTCCTACAATTCAACTCAATCCTGACACTATCTACCTGGAGACAGCATCGGATTCCACATGGTAAGGGCCCTGCCCCACAAGACAGAAGCCAATTGTAAGACCAGGTTGTCACCTGTGCTTCTGATGGACCCCCTCATTGGGTTTAATTAACTTGCTAGAGCCCCTCACAGGACTCAGGAAACCAGTTTACTCGCTAGATTGCCAGTTTATTACAAAAGATATTAAAGGATACAAATCAACAGACAATGATACCTTGGGTGACATTCCAAACAGAGGAGCTCTGTCCTCGTGGAGTTGGGCCTGGGTGCTGGCATGTGGAAGCATCCTGGTTCCCATCCTAGAAGCTCTCTGAACTCCATCCTTTTGGGTCCTTATGGAGGCTTTATTACAGAGATATGGTTTGTTAAATCACTGGCTGTTGGTGATTGGTTCATCCTCTGTCAGGGGGTGGGGCTGAAAGTTCCAACCTTCTGTTCATGGTTGGTTCCTTTGGCAACCAACAGCCATTCTTAAAGGGGATTTCCAAAAGTCAACGCATTAATATAAACTCAGTTGTGGTTGAAAGGGGCTTGTTATGTATAACAAGACACCATCTCACCTTTATGGCTCTGAAGCAGTTTTTAGGAACTGGGGCAAGGGGCCAAATATTATAACAAAAGCTGTCCTCATTTCTCTTATTACTTAGGAAATTCCAAGGGTTTTGGGAGCTGGAAGCTCCCAACCATGAACTAAGGCCAAATACACATGAGAAATATATTTTGGTCATCTTATAACTCATGATATCATAGGCCTTTATAGGAAATCAGTGAGAACTCCTGGTTTCAAGTGATGCAAAACCAACTCAAAGTGATTTAAGTACAAAAGGAAATTTGTTGAGCCTGGACAGTGTGACTCAGTGGTCGAGCGTTGACTTATGAACCAGGAGGTCTTGGTTCAGTTCCTGGTCCAGGCACATGCCTGGGTTGCAGGCTCAATCACCAGTAGGAGGCATGCAGGAGGCAACTGATCAATAGTTCTCTCACATCATTGATGTTTCTATCTCTCTCCCTCTCCCTCTCTAAAATCAATTTAAACATATTTTTTTTAAAAAAACAAAACAGGAAATTTGTTGACTTATATAACTAAAAGCCCAGGGGTGTTTCTAGCCATAGGTCCAGTTGGATTCAGGGCTTCAAATAATGCTACCTACCTCTATCTCCTAGAAGATCTGCATCTGTGTTGACTTTATTCTCAGGAAATTCTTCCCACACAGTGACAAGTTGGGTAGCATTAGCCAGAAGTTTACATTCTGCTAGTTTAAACTCAAGAAAGAGCCTTTCTCCTGATTTCATTAGGCCATAATGAGTCACATGCACACCTGTTAACAATCACTGTGCAGGGAGAAGAAATACACGAAGTGGCCAGCTCTGAGTTATGTGCTCACCCCTGAAGGGCAGGGGAGTAAAACCCCAAAGAAAACTCAAGAAAGAAGCTAAAACAGAAGCTGGACAAATAAAAACAAGAGAGATCCACTAAAAATAAAGAGCTGATGAATACCAGGATCAGAATTTTGCTTCAGATGATTATACTGGAAGTGGAGTCCAGGACGAATTTGATGTTGGGAAATCTGGGGTTAGGAAGTCCAGTCAGAAGGCTACCACAACCATCAGGTAAAATATATAAACTGTGGGAGAAGGAAAGAGAGGAGTAGTGGGAGTTATTACAGAAATAAATTGTCACGGGTCACTCACATCAAGAAGATACAGGGAAAGGGTATTAAGTGTGATGAAAGTTTCCCATAAGAATGTGGGAGCCCTGGCTGGTGTGGCTCAGTTGGTTGAGTGTTATCCCATGCATGGAAAGATCACTGGTTTGATTCCAATCAGGGCACATTCCCTAATTGCTCTATCCCCAGTGGGGGTATGCAAGAGGCAGCTGATAGATCTCTCTCTCTCTCTCTCTCCCCCCCTCCCTCCCTCTTCCCCTCCCCATTCTCTCTCTCTAAAATCAATAAAAACATATTATTTTTTTAAAAAAGAATGTGGGAGATGGCCCTTTCAGAAGCCTACGACTCAGTCCATGAAATGGAGAGTTGTGAGATATCCTATCTATTTACTACTATGTTCTTCCCCCTCTCAGGTAAACTCCCAGTCTTAAAAGTTACAGTCACTCCTCAGATCTCTTCGGACACCTTCAGATCTATTTGGAAAAGCAGCAATAAATCTAATGTTACCCGTAAAAGGAAGAAGAAGGTATGCTCTTGGATGTTTGTGGATGTTTGTTCCGGTTAGTTACAGCCACCAGGGGGCGCTGTATAGACCCTGCACACTCAACTGGGATAGACTATTACAGCAGATTTTGCACTTGATAATATCGTGAGAATTTTGGTTCTAAGTTAACAGTCCTCTAAACCATCATTTCATTCTAATGAAGGGTGATTGCACAAAAAAAACCTTCTTTTTTTTGTTTTTAAATGTATGATTTCTTGTTCATTCTTTTACAGGTTAAAAACTGAATATGGATGCCATGTTTTCTTATGGATGCTATTTCCATGGCCAAGGAGACACACATATAAAGATATTGCTTGTTATATGATAATATTTCTCACTATAACCAAGCCTCTTTCAGGCTCTAAAGTGTGATAAGACTATTGTATGGAAGATCAAAGTAGTTTTAATCCTATCATGCTTGTCATTTTCTAAAATTTGGGGTTCACAAGTAAGCCTTAGTAAAAATAGGTGGGATTCTTCTCTGGGGCTTTTTCTCTTTTGCATGTGAAATTTACAATTTGAAGAAAGTCGTGATTTTTATCTAAGAAAGAATCTTCTTTCATAAATATATCCATAGTTGGGAACAATAGGAATGTTTGGATATAATAACCACTTTCTAAAAGATAATATCCCCTAAACGGGGATCTTACACAAATGAGGAAACATCTAGTCACTTTACCCCAATTCAAATCTCAGACAGCTCCATGGGAAATGGTAGCGGTATGGTTGATCATTGCATGGATGGTAAATTAGATTAAGTTGAATTTTATATGACATGATAATATGGTGCAGAAATGAAAAGCACAGACCTCAGAATAAAAAAATTAGAATTCTCTGTGGAAACCTGTGACTTTTACCATATGACCTAGGGCAAGTCAGTTAACCTCATTGTGCCTCACTTTCCCCTAATGAAGTGATTCTCAACCTTCTGGCCCTTTAAATACAGTTCCTCATGTTGTGACCCAACCATAAAATTATTTTTGTTGCTACTTCATAACTGTAATGTTGCTACTGTTATGGATCATAATGTAAATATCTGATATGCAGGATGGTCTTAGGCGACCCCTGTGAAAGGGTCGTTCGACCGCCAAAGGGGTCGCGACCCACAGGTTGAGAAACGCTGAAGATAAGAGGAATAGCTTTCTCATTTGGTAATCTTTGAGTGAGATGGTACATGCCAAGCATTTTAAGACAATATCTATTTCATAGTACATGCTCAAAAATAAATCAGTGGCTGTTATTATTGTTGATGTCAGAATTGAGTGACTACAGGCATTTCACTTTGAACAGCTACACAAGAAAAGCAGAATGTACCAAACTGATTTAAAATAAATATACATGTTTATTGTAAAAAAAAAAAAATAGAAAAGAAAAAAGGACTTAAGACCTCTTTATTTTGAACTTTAAAAAACTGTCATTTTTCCATTTATGAATCTAATAAGTGCTGGCTAGTTCATGGGACCAAACTAATGTGGAAGTGGGGTTGGGCATAATAAATTATGTCCATCCTTGAGGCTCTTAGCATCTAGCTAGGAAGACAAGACCTCATGCATTACAAGTAAACAACAATAGAGCATCAGAGCTGAAATAATATAACAAGTCTTTCCCATTTATATATCCAGTGTGTGAGGACCTTCTGAGAAATTATTCCTGCTTTAAAAAACAACCTCTTTTGAAATTTGCCCCTAAAATCCCTGGTTGGAAGTGTAAAGTCTATGTTCCTCTGTAAAGATCTTTTGGCAATGTCTATCAAAATGAAAAATATACAGCTTCTGACCCAGGCATTGTACTTCTAGAAATTTGGTTTACAGATATACTCTTACACATGTGCAAGGAAATATATGCAGCACTGTTTTTAGACATTATAAAAAATTAAATGTGTCTCAAAGGGTTCCCAGGGAAATAAATCATAGGAAAAGTATGTGGTAGAATACTACATAGCCATTAAAAAATAATGTAGATATATAAGTGTTTATGTGGACAGATGTCATAGAAGTACTATTAAACAAAACAAACAAACAAACAAACAGGCTAAAGAATAGTACATGTGAAAAATTCATATTGAAAACTAATCAAGCCCTAGCTGGTTGGGCTCAGTGGATAGAGCATTGGCCTGTGGACTGAAGGGTCCCAGGTTTGATTCCGGTCTAGGGCATATGCCTGGGTTGCGGGCTGGATCCCCAGTAGGGGGAATGCAGGAGGCAGCTGATCAGTGATTCTCTCTCATCATTGATGTTTCTATTTCTCTCTCCCTCTCCCTTCCTCTATGAAATCAATAAAAGTATATGTTTTTAAAAACACACACACAAAAAAACTAATTGAGCCTGAGCTGTGTGGCTCAGTGTTTGAGCATCAACCCATGAACCAGGAATTCATTTTTTATTTCAGGTCAGAGTACATGCCTAAGTTGCGGGTTCAATCCCCAGTGGGGGCGTGCAGGAGGCAGCTGATCAAAGGATTCTCTCTCATCATTAATGTTTTTACCTCTCTTCTCCTTTTCCCTTCCTCTCTCTAAAATCAATAAAAACATATAAATAATCAATTAAAAATCTTAAAACAACAACAATTAATTGATGTGATATGAGCCAGCAAATTGTTGAACATTCATACAATAGACTAGTATTCAACCTTAAAAAGGAAGGAAATTGACATGTGGAAGGAATTGCTACAACATGAATAAACCTTGAGAACATTATGTTAAGTGAAACAAGCCAGTCACAAAAAGGCAAGTTCTGTATGATTCCACTTATATGAGATACCTAGAGTTGCCAGACTCAGAAACAGAATGTAGAACGGTGGTTGCCAAGGGGAGGAGGGGGACGTGGAGAGTTGTTTAATGGGTGTAGAGTTTCAGTTTTAGAAGATGATAAAGTTCTGGAGATTGGTTGCATAATAATGTGAGTATACGTAATACTACTGAACTGTGAACTTAAACATGGTTAGGATAGTCAACTTTATGTTTTGTGTATTTTGCCACAATTTTAAAAATGTTAAGTAAATTCATGTACTATGTGTTTGCCTGTACATATATAGGAATTTCTGGACAGTCTATAAACAGTACTTGCTTTTTTTCATTGCACAGGCATGTACATTTCTTGTCCTTCACCATCCTCTAATCCTTCATTCTTTCATCTGAGTTCGGCTCCTTTTCTCTTTCCAACTGCATTCTATCCTCATCTGGTCCCAACCTTTTTTTTTTATTATTAGTTATCTAGCATTTATAGCCATCTCTAGTTAGATATGTGGTCACTTAATATGAACAGAACATGTACTGTGGTTCATCTGAGTTTGTCTGTAGGGGTTCTTGTCTGGCTCATAAAGTTGGTGGAGTCAGACTTGTGTCTGCCGCCACTACTCGCTGCTCCAGCTGACAGCCGCGGAAGTTTGCTTTCTTCACTCATTTCGGGGCCTCCTCACTGCCTCCACGATGTTTCCCTTATGCATCAGGCCTCAGGAACACTGTCCCTCAATGAGCAGCACACTCAATGGGCGACACACATTAGCATCTAGTCCAATGCGACCCTGTGTCCATATTTATGTTTTTTTTTATGTATTTATGCATCCTTGTCTTCTCTGCCAGATGCCTTGAGCTCGGTTAGCCCCGACTTGGTCACAAGACCTGGCATCAGGAGAGGAGGGGATGAGGGAGGTCCAACAAGAGGTGGGAGGCCCTGAATACCAACCCTGACACAGCAGGCGTCCACCAGCAGATGGTGGTGGTCAGGTGTCTCCTGAGGCTCTCTGTGCCTCCGCTTTCTTGTCTTTTAAACAGAGATGTCTGCTTTGCACTGAAAACGTAATTATATGACCCTGGGCTAACAATAGACTCCTGACTTCAAAACTGTCACCATTACTTCTCTGGACCTCATTCCTCCTACATATAAAAGGAGGTTAAGCTAAATTAAAGGTTCTCACAGAGTGGCCCCAGGGTTCCTGGGAACCTTTCAGAGGTCAGGACTATTTGCATAACAACACTCAGAGCTATTTCTCTCATCTCTCTCTCTCTCTCTCTCTCTCTCTCTCTCTCTCTCTCTCTCCAGTGTTTTCCTGAAGCTACAGGATATGCGTGGTCATTGCTCTTAAGATAATTTGTAATGGGTTTATTTGTGGCGCTCCGGGCCAAGGGTGAACCTGAGTGGGGGCGGTGAAGGATGGAGAAAAGACAGACAAGAGAATGAGCTGGGTCTTGCGGGATGCTGCTCCTCTGATGGAGACACAGCGCCATGGGCTACGAGCTATGTCTTTATTTTATAGCAGATGCTACGAGGCAAAGTAAGGACGTGGTCAAGATGTTTACAACATTCTCGTGGGTTTCGATCCTACTCAACTGCATGCACCTGAACTCTATCAAGCCCACATCACTCAGGCACGTGGGGCCACGGTTCAAGCTCACAACTACAGCTGTTGGCTATAATTGTGCTGGGAGGGCCCTGCCTTCCAAGCTGGGACTTGCACGTGGCCATGAGAGGACTGTGCCCTCTCATCAGTCCGAGGCTTGAACCTGTCCAAACACTGTAGCTGCTCTCCACATTTATTAGATATTTTTAAATGAATTAATACATTGTTCTGGTCCATGCTCCGTTGGTTGGAGCATCCGTCATCATGTCCGAGGCTTGAATGGCGAGTTTGATTCCCGGTCGGAGCACATACCCAGGTTGTGGGTTCCACCTCTGGTCAGGGTGTGTGTGGGAGACAACCAATCTCAATCAATCTCTCTCTCTCTCTTCCCGCCCCCCCTCCCAAGTCTGTAAAAATATATACAAATAAATTTTTAAAAATTTTTTTGTTTTAATTTCTTAACAAATATACATTCTCCACAATCAAAAGCCTCTTGAGGTCCTAGTAATTTTTGAGTGTAAAAAGGTCCTGAGACAGAGGTGGAAGCTCATGGAGGTCATTCAGTCACTCAGCAAACCACTGGGGCTTCTGTGACCAGGCATTTTTGGATCCGGGGGACAGGATGCTCTTGGGGAGTTTACATTTGGGGGTAACAAACGGCTGTGCTAACAAGGTAATTTCTGAAAGACGTAGGTTTCACGGAGGCAGAACGCAGGACACGTGCTTCCTGCACAAAGTGCTCCAGCCATCACGACAGGGCACGCGCCAGCGCGGGGGCCAGGCTTCAGCCGCGGTC
>NW_006286675.1:6823861-6845723 GCF_000327345.1 Myotis davidii | reverse complement strand
GGGTGGGGGGGGCCGCCGCCGCAGGCCCGGCCTGGGAGTCGGGCTGCTCGGACCGGCCCCACGCGCACTCGGCCCCCGGGAGCGCAGGGCGGTGCCAGAAGGTTCCCGTTTGGTGGGAATGAAGTAACGCGAAGCCCCTAACTCAGACACACGGACCTTCACCTCCCCGCGGGCCCTGCCTGTCGCAGGGTGCCATCCCCTGGGAGAGCCCGCCTGCTCGGAGGCAGGCCTCTGCGGACGGAGCGCCCGCGTCCACCCAGAGGTGCTCCCCCCTCCCGTGGTTCCGGGAGTAAACACGGGGGCCGAGCGAGCCCTCGCGTGACCGCCTCGCCCGGTGTCGCCGCGTCTGGTTTCTGTTGTGAGCGCTCGGGCCACCTTGGAAACCCGGTGCTGCTGCCGAGCCGCCAGTTGCAGGTTTCAAGAGGGCATTGACACTTAAGATGCCCCGCGAGCTGCTCACCTGTCCTTTCCTGAGGGTAGGCGAAGAAACCCGAGGTTTCTGTCGTTTTAAAACTTTGTGTCTTGTCCGGAAAAATGAGAAAACTGGAGAAAATAACTTAAAGGAGAATGGCGCTCCCTTCTTGCCGGAGGAAGACTTGTAATCCAGCAGAAGCCAGAGGTTCCTCAGTTTACCCTCCTTAGCGTGCCCGCTAGTCTTTTATGCCGAAGGCCCTACAGCAGTGGGATCCAGATATTGTTCATGTTTTACTTTTCGAAAGAGCTTGATTTCAGACGTGATCCACTTATGTTGCATATTTAGGTTTAAAAAGTACCGAGTTGATTGGCCTGCAGCACAGTCCCCTTTCCACATAATTTACGCCTTAATTCACAACTGGAATCATGTTTTCCACTTTGGCATTTTTAACTTACGTAGGTGACTTCACTTTTTGTTCTTTAGCAAGGCGCGCTTTGCTGAACATTGTGTCACCTAAATTTCCTTTAGTTTAAAAAGAAGAATGTTCCTAAAAAGGCATTTTATTCTTCTCCCCAAAGGAAAAAAAAATTTAAACTAGGAAGCAGAAATATGGAATTAAAGGACTGGTTGCTATCTTGCAACAAATAAACTGTACTTGGGACACTGAAAGTAAGTCAGAGTATGGTCTGTAAGTAAATCTCTGAATTACGCTTATAGCTTTGATTGAGACGATCAAACACTGACCTAAGTAGATAAAAATTCCCACAGTTTCAGATTAAAAAAAGTTTCTCTTGATGACGTTCCTAATATCTGAAACAGCACATTTGACTTTCTAATGATAGCCAGTTCTGCTCCTGTGGGTTAACGTGGCAGATTACAGCAGCTATACTTTGAGCTCTGGAAGGTGTTCTGGGCTGGACCTGTGTATTTTGTTTAGAGGTGTTAAAATCCACTTGGAGGTCAGCTGACAGCAGGAGGAAGTTTGTTTTTCAGACTTCCCAGCCCTCACCCTCATCATTCTAAAAGGTGTTAGTGTTATTGTACTGCTTAGAAATGTGCTGTTTCAGATATTAGGAACGTCATCAAAAGAAACTTCTTTTTAATCTGAAACTGTGGGAATTTTTATCTACTTAGGTCAGTGTTTGATCGTCTAAATCAAAGCTATAAGCGTAATTCAGAGATTTCTAGATCCTACGGAAAGAGCCCACTTAACCCTATTTCCTTAATATTTGGAATTCATCTCATACACAACTGATTTATTGTGACTTCTTGATCCAAGCTTTGCCTGTCAACCTATTCCGATGTGGTTAACACTCTTGGTTTCCACTCTCCTGCCTTCATTCTGAAAGGAGCAAGGGCTGCTGAGGCAGAGAGGAAGGCTTTTGCTTGTGCTGCCAAGTTATAAAGAGCCAGAGTAACCCTTCACGGCTGTATGTTAGCTTGGACATTTGACACAACCCTTTGGGGCCTTCTTTTCCTTGTTTGTGAAAGAGGCAGTGGGATCACAAATTCTAATTCTGTGATTGCACAGAACCAGAGCCTCGTCTTCACGGTTACATTGGGATCCTTAAGATACTCAGTCGGTTGCCTGTCTGTCTCCCTATTTGCTGTGAAGACCAGGAATCCAGGCTTCATCATTTTGGTGTCCCCTGTGTGTATAACTCCTTTCACAGAGCAAATTCTTAGTAATTATGGAGTTGAAGAAAGTCTTAGGAGGCAATGTTGTTTTTAGTCCGCACTGCAGAGGCCAGGGTGGTGTGTTTTTTTAGGGTAAAAACATGCAGAGAGAAGCAAACAAGAGCCTGTGCATAACCCAGTGTAAGAAGAACAGGCTTCAGCTCCACCGTGTGTCTATTTTTACTGAATTATTTTTCTCCAGTTAAAACTTTTTTTTCTGTTGGTTTGAACTTCCGTTACCCAACTTTGACTCTTCTTCCAGTTAGTGAATGAATCCATTTAGTTTGTCCCTAAAATAATCTATTTTACCTCCTTCACCAAGCATATATGTTCTGTATTACCTTCTTCATCAAGCAACCTAGTATACTTTAGGTTCCCATTCCTAGTATTAACTCCCAAGTAATTTATTAAAATATTTTGCCATTGTTGGTTAAATGGGCTCAGACTTAGTTTGTAAAGGAAGCATTTTCTTAGAAGAAAAAAAACTCCTAGTTTTTAGAAAGTATTTGTAATTAATTTTAATTTAATATTTATATAGATTATACAATCACACAATTCAAAATTTTAAGACAGTATACAATGAAAACTCCTTCCCACTCAGTCCCCTCCAGGTAAACTCTATTATTAGTCTCTTGGGTATCCTTCTAAAGTTTCTTTATGTATGTATAAGCAAATACCAATATATATGCATGGCTCATTTTTTAAATTTTATTTATTCAAGTATAGTTTACATTCAGTATTATATTTTGTACAGCAGCATAGTGGTTAGATAATAATATACTTTACAAAGTGTTCACCCCAGTATTTCCAGTACCCACTTGGCAACATACATAGTTATGATAGTATTGACCATTCACTATCTGTAGTTTATATCCCCATGGGCACAGCTTATTTAAAAGGGTGTCTGGAAAATAAACTACCCCTAAGGTTGAGCTATATGAGCATGCCCAGTGAGCTTATAACAACTTCTAATAGAGTGAGGTATTCTCTAGTGGTTGCATCCACTGGCAGGACATCTTTTCATCAGAGCTTGTAAAAATAGAGGGTCAGTAACCCTGGTAAAATTGCTCCTGGTCAGAAGTAGATTAGTAGAGTGCCTTGTACTTTATTCCTGTTCAAACAGTTATGTTCAAATGAGAAATTAATAGAATGAGCCTTTTATCTCCATCTCTAACCCTTTGGGTGTTTTTTGACTTTGAAGTGTCTGGGTTTTAAAAATTGCATTCTGAGCATCCGAATGAGAATTGCTGTTTGTTTACTTTTAGATGCCTGTCTTAGATGTCAAGCTGAAAACAAACAAGAGGATTGTGTTGGTATGTTGTCATTTCATTCTAATGCTTTTTCAACTGAACGTTTTCTCTCAGTGGGGATGTTTGAATTTGCTATTAAGATTGACTTTACCAATACACAAAAATAAGCTGTAAAGCAGTAATCCATTATTAATATAAAATGTGTTGATTCTCAGAGGCCTTAATAGAATTCATCTGCAAGTTTGTTTGTTTTTTATTGTCTGTAATTAGGAAGAATTGGTTATATAAGTATTCCAGACATGGGCATAGTAAATACTTTGATAATCAAAAAAATGAATAATCCTCTTCTATTAAGAAAATTATATAAGAAGGAATTTGCCAAAGCATCATTAAAATTTTGAGTATGTTATAGGTCAGTTTTGGTAGAGTTTCATTCTACTAAAGCATTTCAGTTTTCAGTACTCTTATGATAGAGTGTTTAACATTTAATTGAGATAGAAAAATTGTAAGTCTTTTTTTGAAATATAGTGTGTGTGTGTATAGATATATATAGCTATATATCTATATGTATATATTAAATTTTCCTTATAGTCTTGGACTACAAAAGTTGTCTTGGCTAAATGTTTTAAGCAGTTCAAAGGTATGTATATCCCAGTTCTTGAAATCATCACTTCTAGATTGCTTTATCTACGTGTTTAAATGTTTTTCCTAGAATGAAAAGTTATCTTTGTACTTTGTGCTGGTGTGGTTTACAGAATATGTTTTTATTGATTTTTTTTTATAGAGGGAGGGAGGGGGAGAGAGAGGAGAAGGAAGAGAGGGACGGAGAGAGAGAAAGTGAAACATCAATGAAAGAAAGAATTATGGTTACCTCCCATACCTGAAACCTAGGTATGTGCCCTGACTAGGAATCGAACCCAAAACCTTTTGGTATACAGGACGATGCTCCCATCAACTGAGCCCCTGGCCAGGGCTTATATACAGCTTTTTATTAGTGATCTATGCCATTTTAATCAAATCCTGTTTTTTTCTTCTGAAACACTAGAATGATTCTTGCTTTCTACCTTCTACAGCCTATTTTCATAAGAAGTTTTTTTCTTTTTTATTCCTATGTCTTAATTGTTCTGTTATCATATAGCTCAGATGGTCAAGCAAGGGACAGATGAAGCTCACATTTCAGATTGTAGTCCAGATTGTGGGTGATTTCCCTTAGTTTAAAATTTTTCTTTCATGCTGTTTTAACCCCTTCCCCGGCAGAAACGTGTATACTCGTTTTCACAAAATGTTCTTTTTCAGTCGTCGACGAGTATACTAAGAAAATATGGTAAAAAAAATATGGTTTATAGGAAGACGAGTTACAAACTGTTTTCATAACCAGCATCAAAAATACTATATAGAACCAAAATAAAAAAATTAGTCTGAAAAAGAAACGTTTTTAACAAAAAAATTGTTGGGGAAGGGGTTAAAAAACACATTAATTTGGTAATTGTGGGGTATAGACCATCTTTCTTTGATCAAAAAGCGACCTCTTTCCAGACAGCCACTTGGAAAATTTCATTGTTTGTCACGTGAGGAATTGCACTGCTTATTGATGACAACACAATTTATCAGCACTTCTAGGAAACAACTCAGCAGATGTACAGCTGATAATATTTAGAAGCATGTCATCTATTCATAATACCTACTTATGAACTTGAAAACACTTAAAACTTATATCTTAATAAATAAAAATCAGGAGGATATTTTTTAATAAAATAAAGCCAAAACATCTCCAAAGTCAGTGCATGACTGAGAACTCAGGTCTGCGATCTAAGGAAGACTCAAGTCCTTTAATCTCCTAACTTCCGGAAGACAGCATATGGAGCTGTATAGGAACCAGGGCCACCACATCATTCACAGATTCTAGAACTGTGGTGGAACGTCCCCTAAGCACAAACCTTACACATGTAAGTTTCTGTTTCTTTACAGGTAGAAAAAAATATTTTGACCAATTTATCATCTTTATTTGAGATTATGAACCATGATTATTATTCATAATATAAAATAAGCTATATATTTGAGCTCAGTCATTTAAATTGAAATGTCTAATGTCAAATAATCTTTTTTTCCCCCCCTTTTAGTGGTCTGGGGAGAATGTAATCATTCCTTCCACAACTGCTGCATGTCCCTGTGGGTGAAACAGAACAATCGCTGCCCTCTCTGCCAGCAAGACTGGGTGGTCCAAAGAATCGGCAAATGAGAGTGGTGAAAGGGCTTCTTAGTGCAGTTGTCCAGAGCCCTGGTGGATCGCCTTATCAAGTGCCCTACAACGACCAGGACACTCCGGAGGACTAAGTCTTCCAATAGGAGGAGATGGATCTTTGGTCCTTGAGGACTCATCCAAGGCATTGGGTTAGCATTTTGTCAGTTTCATTTTCAGAAATTCTCTACAATTAAGAAGATAATTTATTAAAGATGGTCTTTCCTATCTCTGTGATATGTGTCACACTGCTCAGAAGTGCTATAAAGGAGGAGAGAACTACAAATTGAATGACCTTTATAATTTACTTATTGATATGTAAGGGGCTGTGGAAGTCGTTGGAAGAGAACTTTTGCATGCTTTAAGGTTGATCAGTTAAAAAAAAAAGACAATGTTATAATAACAAATAAAATGCAGTTTAAAACCCAACTCTTATCCTTAATTTGTTCTTGATACTTATTTTAGACAGGAAAGGGGGTGATTCATTAAATATTTATTTGATAGGACAATTTTAAGTTTGGGCCAGAGAGCAGGGTAAATAAGATTTCATCTTTGGGCATATGGGATTTTGCTTGTCTTTTAGGTTATCATTCTCTATCATTGACTCATCAAAAAACCCTAGATCTGCACACCTCACTGTTCAGTCATTCAGTGGGAAAGAACAGGGGTATTTTCAAGTTTTAAGCAGATTATGGTATAATTTAACTGTGTTTCAGGTGTTCTGTTAATAAGGGGGAAATGTTTACCACTATAGAATCGGATCAAAAAAAGTTTATTTTATTACACAGTGTTTTAATAAACAGTTTATTCTGTTTACTTCATTTAAATTGTCATTATTGCAATTTTATGCACAACCTTAAACTTGATATTAATAAACTGATTTGTCAAGTGAATGCTTTTATTTCATTAGAAAAAAAATTTATATAAATAAAAGCCTAAGCGGCTGTTACAACTGTAAAGACCAGTCAACCAGTCGCTATGACCCACTCAATGCAGGAGCTGCCCCCTGGTGGTCATTGCTCTCCCACAGCCAACCTCCCGCAGTCCCTTCCTCCTGCCAGTCAGCCAGCCTGATAGGCCTCGCTGGCCAGTCCAAGGGACCCCACCTGTGCATGAATTCATGCATTGGGCTTCTAGTTGGTAATGAGAAAGTTTTAAGTTTATTACCTAGAAACATAAAAGTGTAAGAAAATCTTATCCCACTCATTCACATTTAGTGAAGGTTAATTTATAACAATTTATGAATCTTTACATCTAAGTAATATGCATACATAAAATATGAAAATCTCTATATATAAAAGCCCAAGCTACCGAATGACTGGTTGATGGGTTGCTATGACGTCCACTGACCACCAGCTCCTCAACCTAGGAGCTGCCCCCTGGTGGTCAGTGTGCTCCCACAGCTGGAGCGTTGCTCACTGACAGACAGGTGCAAGCCTCTCCTGCCTCCGCAGCAACACTACCAAGCGGCAGCAGTAGCAGGCACAGCAGGGCTGAGATGAGCAGAAGCAGTGTGGTACCTGGGCTCCAGCTCCTCCCTGGCCTTCAGCCTGAGCCCCGTGATCTTGGTCTGCAGGGATTGGGCCAAAACTGGCAGTCTGACATCCCCCAAGGGGTCCCGGATTGCGAGAGGGCACAGGCCAGGCTGAGGGACCCCACTGGTGCAGGAATCCGTGTACTGGGTGTCTAATATAATAAAACTTAAAATTCTGTATGCATTCACATTGGCTATTACTAATCAGATTTCTCTGGAAATTTTTGCTTATATATTTTTTCACGTGTCCACTGAAAAAAATCACAATATCCTACATAATAAGTGTAATATGCTAAGTGTCCAACCGATCAGTTGACCATTCAGTCAACCGTTCAACCAGTCGCTGTGACGCACACTGACCACAAGGGGGCAGACGCTCCAACCAGTAGGTTAGCTTGCTGCTGGGGTTTGGCCGATCGGGACTGGGTGAGAGGGCCAGACACACCTTGGAGCCCTTTTATGGTCCCTCCCCGGCCATCTGGCCAACCTCCCATGGTCCCTCCCGTGCCAGCCAGCCCCCATCACCCCAATTGGGACTGGATGAGACAGCCCTGATCGCTGGCCAGGCCAAGGGACCCCACCTGTGCATGAATTCATGCACCAGGCCTCTAGTATAAATATGTTTTGACTATTTGAATGTGTTTGTCATGGGCAATGAACTATTTTAGCAGCTTTTGGACCTTTTTAAAAAGTTGTATCTATAAAAAGTGAGCCAGCCCTAACTGGTTTGGCTCAGTGGATAAGGTGTCGGCCTGCAGACTGAAGAAGGGTCCCAGGGTCGATTCCGGTCAAGGGCATGTACCTTGGTTGCGGGCACATCTCCAGTGGGAAGTGTGTAGGAGGCAGCTGATTGATGTTTCTCTCTCATCGATGTTTCTAACTCTCTCTCTCTCTCTCTCTTCCTCCCTGTAAAAAAATCAATAAAATATATTTAAAAATAAAAAGTGAACCAAATATTTGACTTTAAAGTAAAGAGAAATACTAAAAATGTTGAGTTATTTTAGTATGATAGTATGTAAATGAAGGAAATGAGGATGGTGGTAATAAATTGATTTTCCACAGCAAAACTGCCTGTCTGCCACCTAACAAAGCTTTCTTTCTATTACACATCATCCTCTGAGGATAGGAAAGGAGGAGGGACGGGACAGAGCAGCACTGACCCTGCCCGCCCGGGAATGGGATCAGCTCATCTGCAAAGCCATCGGAAAGTTGCAGCCAAAAGAACAAGCTGTCACATCTAATTAGGAGACCCGATGCAGAAGCTCAGCACTGAACAGGTTTCTGTCCTTGTGGCTAAACAGTGTTGAATTTTATTTTACTAGTGTATTGGGAGCATTTGTCATCTTTAACTATTTAATTTCCCATCTATGCAAGTTGCCTTGTATTACGGCTGGCATCTGAGTCAGTAAATTGACCCTATCAAACCCATTACTTCCTTTTTATAAAAAATGCCCCCTTTACTATCCTGAAGTGACATTAAAAATGTATATAATAACTTAATTGTACATAGAATAGAAATAGGAAAGTAATTTATAATCCTTTATATTTCAGTATGTAAATGCTTGGGTATAATTACATCTGAAGACTATGTGTGTAAGTGATAATAACTCCATGTAGACTGTTGTGATTCAGAAACACACACATTTCTATTGATAAGACTTTTCCCCCTAAATTGGTGGATCGTAAATAGTAAAGTTCTGAACAAATATACAGTCTTGATTTACATGTTGCGTGTTTGGAAACAATGAATTTTACTTAAAACTATGCAAAACAGCACTTTATGCTATATGAAAACATTAGTTTCTAGGTTCAGATCATCATAAACTGATTTTTCTACTACATGAATGGGCATTGGGAAGTCACAGGATGCTGAGCTATGTTTCTTCACATGAGATTGTTCCACATGTTGTAAGACTTTGAACTGTCCTGGCCCCCACCCACCAAATGCCAGGGGTGCCACCGATCGTTGTGCCACCCAAAAGAAAGCTCACGTTTCCAAACATCCCCTTTAGAAGTGGTATTGGCTTATCTGGGAGCACTGTTGAAGTGCTTGTACAGGCAATTAACTTGTATACTTCGTGCCACAGTCTATGAGAAACATCCTAAAATGATAGATATAAAATAAACCCTATAAAACCCTAAGAAGGGTTCCGATTTTTGAGTAGCTACTAACCTAAAAAGAGTTCAGAGAAGCAAATCTCGCTGATCTATGTCCTTTAGAGGCGAACAACTCCTAAGTTAGTCTTCAGTGCCTAGGACATATATGGGTGGTGAACATTCAGCCACTCAGCAGTCTTCGGGGTCTAAAGGATAAGCTCAAAGTTATTTTATTTGAAGCTAATGTAGAAGCCATTAGGAACAGAAAGGAATGTTTAAGTGTTCCTTTAGAAGTTTAATAGACGTCTGATAAGAAAGGTAACTATTTTTAAAATGCTTTGTTGCTTTTTAAGTTATTGCCAAGAGCTGACTTCAGGTAATGCTCTGAAAAGAAAATTAGAAAATTTTCATGTTTACTTTAGTAAGCCCTTATTAAAAAATATTACTATTTAAAGGGAAAATATTACTGATTGGATATAAGGAAAAATAGAATTAAAGTACAAATAGTTTTAAAAACTTGAGCTGCTTTATATTGAACATGTGAGTGATACATGAGAAATACTTGCATGGAAGTTCCTCCTCTGCCATTTTTACATCATTCCATTTCTGTTAGGTTTTGTTCAATGAAGTACATCTTACAGAAAAAGTATCTTGTCTGCATGTTGATACTCTGATACGCTAGAGCCAAAATACCTGGACTTGAATCCTAGTGCCACCATTTATTTGTAACCATGAGCAAGTTACTTCACCTCTCCATACCTGAGTTTCCTCATGTACAATATCTACCTTACCAGATCTTTTTGAGCACTGGAGACTAAATGGTTTATTAATACGCATGTAAAACTGAGCATAATTCCCAGTACATGGTAAATGCTATTATTCTATTCATTTTTGGAAGCTCCTTTAATAGAATTGGCACTTTGAAAATAATGTTTTTAATTATGGGTAAAGCATTCCTAATTGTTCTTAAAAAGGATTTTGTAAGAAGTTAATTGTAAACATGTTAGATTATTTGTAGCACTGAGCATCAGTGAAAGATGGTAATGAGGCTTTATTAACAAAAACAAAGAAAGAAAAAAATTGTCCTGAGAAATTTAAACTGTTTGGAAAGATCTAAATCTAATGCTCTTACCTAGCTATCTTATTTTGGCCATTGCTGCCAACATCTGCACAATATTCAGATTCTATCTTTTTTTAAAATATATTTTTATTGATTTCAGAGAGGAAGGAAAAGGGAGAAAGAAACATAAATAATGAAAGAGAATCTGATCTGCTGTCTCCTGCACACTCCCTACTAGGGATCGAGACTATAACCCAAGCATGTGCCCTGACCTGGAATCAAACCATGATAGGTTCATCGGTCAGTGCTCAACCACTGAGCCACAGCAGCCAGGTTCAGCTTCTCTAAAGGAATATGATCAGTCAACAGAATACTGCCTGATGTGACCATATTCTCAACAAAAGTTTAAAGAGCTGGATATTGCGCAACAGAATTGAAAAGACAGGTCACAAAAGAAGGCATGCAAATAGGCAGTTAGCACGCGAAAAGGTGCCTAACATTCCTCATCAGAAATGCAAGTTAAAGTCACAATGAAATACCTCTGCACACTCCTTAGACTAGCTCAAGTTAAAAGACTGATAACACCAAGTCTTGGGGAAGATCGGGGGGACCTGGAATTCTCTTAGATTGCTGGTGGGAGTGAAAAATGGAACAGCCATTCTGGCAAACAGGCAGTAAAGAGTTAAATATATATCTACCCTAAGACCCAACTATTCTATTCCTAGGTATTTGCCTAAGAGGAAAGAAAACATGTCTACAAAAAAACAGACAAATATTCAAAACTGCTTTTTTTTTTCATATTTATAATAGCCCCAAACTGGAAATAACCCAAGTGTCCGTCAACAGAAGATTAATGGTATACTCATAGAATGAAATACTACTCAGCAGTAAAATTTTAAAAAATAAAAAGAACAAACTACTGATACATGCTACAACACAGGTGAATCTCAAAACATTATGTTGAGCAAAAGAATGCAGGAATAAAAGAGTACTTAACAGTAGGAGTTTGTTTATATGAAACTCAAGAACAGGCAAAATGAATTGATAGAAATAGAAGAATGGTTGCCTTTTGGTGAGAGCATTGAAGAGGGCACAAAAGCTTTTATCGGGGATGGAGATGTTCTATACATTGGGTTTGGGTGATAGTTACATGAGTGTATCCATTTGTCAAAACTCATCTAACTATACACTCAAGATCTCTCCAGTTCATGTAAAATAAATCTGAATTTTTATAAAAGTGATGATACTATTTAAGACCACATCCAACACTAGTTTACATTTGCTACTAAGTGGAAAATACAAGAAAGTGCATTAATGGCTTATTAATGGTTGTTCCATTTGCCTTATTGTTCAACTCTTCATGAAAGCACTCAAATCAAAAATAGTTGTGTTTCTCATCTTGTTCTGGTCCCCTGGGGAGGTAATCTGAGAAAGCTCCTTGGAGTTCATTAGAAATGCTACATTTTCAGGAAGTTTATCAAAATGTAGAAGAAATAAGTAAAGGAAGAGGTGACTTTTTTAAAGGGAAAATTTTATTCCAACTCTCTTCTAGAACATTTTTCAGGGTTTTAAATGTATAAGGCAAAAATTTTAGGTTAGCCTGAAATTCCTTACTGAACTCTGAACTTGTAGCTTTTTTAACAAGGCGTTTAAATCTTAAGGATAAAAGATATCCTTGGGGTCTTTCCCATCTGTTATGTTTCACAGCCCTGAGGCTGTAGTGTGGGGTTTCTGTCGGACAGATGGCCCAGAACTGAGATCTTGTGAGTACACACAGACAGCGAATAAAACTCAGGAGTCCTGAGTCCTCCCAACTCCACAGCCCTGCTGTTTGGAGCTTGGGTGGGTGTAAATAAAAGGAGTCCCCACCCGCAGCCCTCAAACCCACCATCTAACCACGAAAATGCCTCAGGTCCTCGCAGCTCAGCGCAGGCCAAACCTCTGCCACCTCTGCCCATGTGGACCAGGTGGGAGGGGCCCAGGTGTTCTGCATTAGACCTCCCACAACTCAGTGGTTCAGTGGCTCCAGTGGTCTCAGTGGTCCAGGGGCAGCTCCAGCATCCTATGTGCCCACTACAGGCCAGCACCCCTCCCTGCCCCAACACTCAGTCTGGCCACCATCTGCTTGAGATCATCAGCCTAATCTCTAGCTAGGTCCGTCAGACAACACAAGAAAGGCAGGCTTTCCAGGTCACCTTGCTTTTTCTTAAATCTAATCCCATCTAGTTCTTTACATCTCCTTTTCTTCCTCCATCTCCCACACCTCTCCTCTCCAACGTCACCTTGCTTTTTCTTAAATCTAATCCCATCTTGTTCTTTACATCCCTTTTCTTCCTCCATCTCCCACGCCTCTCCAATTTCTGAAACCCTTCCTCTGACAATCATACCAACACCATTTCCTCCATCCTCCTCCTTTGTAAGTTCCCTTCTCTCTTTTTCTAACACTTGGTTCTCGCCTGAGAACAATGCTTTTTCTGCAAACACTCCTGTTCCCCTCAGATCACTGGACCTAGCAATGGGCTAGATGACTTCATTTCTTTTCATTCCTGCCTCTCTCCCTAAAAACACCACTCTGATCTCATGTCATTAGACCACCACTCACTGCAGTCCTCCTGTAGCCCCACATTCACTGCCCTTCATCCCATTAGGATACTGGCCCTGTACCCTCAGTCTCTCCATCACTACTCTTTGGATATTCTTGGTGATTTCAATATTCACAGAGGTGATGCTTCTAATACTCTGGCCTCTCAATGCCCTGACCTCCTCTCCTCAGTCATCTTGTGCTCTCCGCCCCTCCCTTAACCACTCACTCCCATAGTCTGATACCTTGAACAAAACTCCTCCAAAGAGTAGATTCTGTTGCTATGTTCAATTTATCTCCTTTTGTTCTCTGTTGAACTGACTATAAAGGTTTCATCACACCACTCCATTGAAACTTCTCTTATCAAATTCCCTAGTGACCTCCAAATTGCTAAAAACAAAAACAAACCTTTTAGTTTCAATATTTTATTAAAATAGTATGTCTAACCACTGTTAACCAAGATACATGAACTTTGTCTCTCCCCTTCCCCTCCCCCACATGCAGCACAGCACAGTAGTGATTTCCCGTATCCTTCATCATGATAACCAACAAAAATATTTCAAGGTCAATTTTGCAACTAAAAATTAGACCTTGGAAAAATTTGGAAATAAAACATTAAGCTCTCAAACAGAATTTTTTTTTGTCCTCCAGGAGAATAAATGCCAGTGTGCCACTCACCTGACTACACTGCTAGATGTTTGGTAGTTCTTTTTCTTTGTGCACAGAATACCATTTCATTGTTAGGTATCCATTTTTCTAAATATAATAAAAAATTTTCACTCCATTTAATGTTCCTTTTTAGCTTCACAACAACACACAGTAAATAAAACTAACTATAGTTCTCTTGACCTGCCAGCAGCATTTGCCATGGCAGATCACTCTTTCTTGACCCCCTTCCTTCACTTGGCTGCTAGGACACCGTCCTCTGCTGGGTTGCCTCCTTCTCCTCTGCACTTCTCACCTCCCCAACTGCAAGGGCTCAGTCCTTACGGTTCTTCCCTGCTCTTACCCCGGAGTGTCGCATCGAGTCCCACGGCCGTTTATATACTGGGCGACCCCCCATGAGGATCTCCAGCCGAGGCCTCTTCCCTGGGCTCCAGCCCCACAGACCCAGCAGACAAAGAGCTGCATTCGGATGCCTCACAGGCAGTGCAAGCTGAACAGGTACAAGGCGGAGCTCTTCAGCATCTCCACCAGCTGCTCTTCCAGAGGGTGTCCAGCTGAGATGTGGGGCATTCATCCTTCCAGTGACTCAGGCCCCAAAACTTGGAATCAGCCTTGTCCTTTTGCTTTCTGCCACATCCCACATTCAACTCACACGCAAACCCTCCTACCCCTCCACTGACCTAGGCTCCAAACGGATTTTTCTAGTTTTAACCTCACCGCCTTCAGTCTAGGAGCCTGTTAAAATTGTAGCAGAAACTTCCAGTGGCGCCCCAGCTCTCCCAGCTGAGACAGGAATGCAGGCCCATGAGTCAGACAGGCAAGGAGCTGCACAATCAAAGCTCAGAATGATGGGAAATAGTAAATCATTATTTTAGGATTTGAAGTTTTGGGGTGGTTTATAATACCACAATTTAATATATTACATATTTTGTTTATTGACAGTCTCATCCACTAAAATGTCATCTCCATAAAGACAGGGATTTTTGTCTGTTTTTACTGTTGCATACCCTGTGCCTAGAACAGTGCCTGATCTCTCTCTCTCTCTCTCTCTCTCTCTCTCTCTCTCTCTCTCTCTCTCTCTTCTCTCTTCTCTTCTCTTCTCTTCTCTTCTCTTCTCTTCTCTTCTCTTCTCTTCTTTGTGGGATGAATGAATAAGACTGAATACACAAATGAAAGCCTTGCCAGGAGAACTGTGTTGATTTTACTACTCAATTCTAGCTTTACTAATTTCCTTTTATACATCAGGTTCATTACTTGCAATGAATGATATTTAAATCTCACCAACTGAATCTGGTTTTCTCTAGCATAACACATGCAGAGTCAGCCTTCTATTATGTTCCCTCCTCTATAGAGAAATAAGGCTTTCATCTCATTTGCTATTACCAAGTGACTCTAATGTTACTACTGCTTATTAAATTTGATGGTGTTTATATACTTTAACATATTTTTTAACATAACTTCCCTCACCCCACTAGTGGACATTTAGCTGTGGTCTAATGCTTAATTTGTTCACGTTTCCTTATAATCCCCTTATTCTCTCAACTCTCAATTATTTTTATTCTTCGCTGAATATGAAAAAAGAAAGTTTCAGAAGCAGATTTACCAAAATTTGTAGCAAACACTGAGTACTTCTCCATTCCAGAATAGTCTTGTGTGTTCCAATGAAAATAACTTTGACTTTCATCCCCATTTTTTTATTATAACCACAAGAAATTTTACAACTCATTCCCACATTTTTCGTACATATCAAAGTATATGCTTTGTGGACTTTATTTTGTTTTGTTGTTGTTAGCACTGTATTGTTTGGTCTTCTCTAATAATCTTTTAGACTGCTTTAATAAAATCTACTTTTAATAGATTTTTTTAAATCTCACTTATGGACACACTTTCTTTTGTACATCTGCCATAATACATTTGCAAGTTGAATCTCTCTAGTCAGGAAGTATTTTCTGTTTTCTTAAAATATACCAATTACTTAACTTTCTCTCTCAGCTACTGTGGCTCCTTGTTGAAGAAGATTATCCTCTGTTATGGGTATGTAGTCATTATTAAAACAATTAGAGTCCTGTTTAAAGAGGAAGATGTTTATGTTATGCCAGATTATGAATCCTAAGATTCATTATTTATGAATTTAATTCATGATGAAAGCAAGAAACTTTAAACAGGTCTGCGGATTCTATGGTCCCAGTTAAAGCATTTGAAATTTATTCTATGTTATGTAGCCTCAAAGCAAAATTTTTCCATGTGTATTCTTGGTATGGCTTTTAAGGAAGGTCAGAATTCCTGTTGTTACAGTAATGTTTCCTTTGAATGCATGCTAATTGTTTCAGAAGCAATTAAAATAGAGCTGAACTAGATGCGTAGCGTTATAACCATGATACCACACCGACCTTAAAATTAGAAAATTTGCCATTTTGATAGGAAACAAATCACAAGAATAATTCCTAAAGCCAATCCCAGCTTCTTCCAGTCCAGACGGGACTCTTTTGACCCATAGCTTTTCTGTGCCACCGGGGCAGACCCAGTGAGAAAAGCCCTTCACTGAAGAGGGGGATCCCAAGTTCCTAATCCAAACCTGGCACTTTTTTTTCTGGTATCAATTTTCTTCATGTACAGTAAGAGCTTAGACTGGTCAACACTAAAGTTACGTATGTTGTATTTAACTCAGTCTATGACTGTTGGATAATGTTTGAAGTAAATAAGAACATGCTTGGCCCTGCCTGTGTGGCTCAGTAGTTGAGTGCTAACCCAAGAGGTCACAGGTTTGGTTCCAGGTCAGGACACATGGCCCAGTTGTGGGCTCAACCCCCAGGAGGGAGCGTGCAGGAGGCAGCCGATTGATGATTCTCTCTCATCTTTGATGTTTCTATGTCTCCCTCTCCCTAACACTCTCTGAAATCAGTAAAAACATATTAAAATAAATAAAATAAAAGTCAAAACTTTAAAAAAAAATGCTTGGCAGACTAAGATTACTAGATTTGCTCTTAAAGAGATCGTCCATCTCTGTCGAAGATGGGTTTGAGCTAAAGAAAGACTGGGGGCAGAGAGACCATGAAAACATGCTTACAATAATTAAAAACGTGCTGGCTACCGTCTTCTCTACAGCAAGCCTCTCTCATTTTCAGTTGAAAACAGGAAATCTGTAAATTTCTGGGAAATATTGCCGTTCCTAATAAGAAAGTTTCTTTCATTGAAGGATTTGAAAGAAAATGCTTGGTTTCAATGGACATTTCCTGACAGCTAGAACTTCATTGCTACTTCCTCAATGCTCCCATGGGATGTAGTGCCTCCTTCTATGATGGCCTCTAACCACGGGCTGTCGCAGTTATTATGCTAAAAGGAGTGACCAGACAAAACCCTGGCCCCCAGACCCAACCTCGTGTTATAATTGGAGAGCAGCCCCTTAGTCCAAAAGCCCTTCACCGGTGCTTTGGACGCCTGCTGTCTTTGCAGGAACCTTACGCATGTGTTCTCATAGGGTCACCCTGCCCTCTACACAGGGTCCTGCTATCAGCTTTCCACAAGCTACCAGTAATAGCTCCCCTCTCCCCGGGGGTGCCCGTGGCTACTCTCTCCTTCTCTTCACAGCCACACTGCCTCTGGTGCAACCCGCACTCTTTCATCGTCCTTCCTTCTTCAACCAACTCCCGTTAGGCTCACAACCCCATGACGCCGCCAAAACTGTCCTCCAGACTTGCCTCCTCATTCATCGTTTCTTTGTCTTCATCTTGGGCTTGAAAACTAAATTTTTTTAAATATATTTTATTGATTTTTTACAGAGAGGAAGGGAGAGAGATAGAGAGAAACATCGATGAGAGAGAAACATCGATCAGTTGCCTCCTGCGCATCTCCCACTGGGGATGTGCCCGCAACCCAGGTACATGCCCTTGACCGGAATCGAACCTGGGACCTTTCAGTCCTCAGGCTGACGCTCTATCCACTGAGCCAAACCGGTTTCGGCGAAAACTAAATTTTTGTGAGAAAAATTCTGTGACCATATGGAAACAATAGTCCAAAATGCGTCTAGCTCCATGTCTTCTGTGTTTAGTATGCAAAAAATTTTAACCAACAAGACATCCTTGATTTTATCGAATTATGAAAATATAAAGTGTGGTCTGCTGTTGTTGGAAGGATAAAGACCCTCAGCTTTTCCTTTGGGTACTTGTCTTCTACTCAAAGAAAAAAAGCAAAATCTTTACTATGGAAGAATTTAAACCAGAAGTTGAAGAATAATCTGGGTTCATTGGATGTCTTTTTTTTTTTTTAAATATATTTTATTGAACTTTCACAGAGAGGAAGGGAGAGAGATAGAGAGCCAGAAACATCGATCAGCTGCCTCCTGCACATCCCCTACTGGGGATGTGCCCGCAACCCAGGTACATGCCCTTGACCAGAATCGAACCCGGGACCTTTCAGTCCGCAGGCCAACGCTCTATCCACTGAGCCAAACCGGTTTCGGCCATTGGATGTCTTAATGCTAACATATTAGTCTGCTTCAGAACTTACACTGTTCAAAATATCTCTGTTTCTGAGCGCTTATAATATTGAGTTATATTATTTCATAATTCTTTCTTTTTGTTTTGTTTTGTTAATCCACACCTGAGGATATTTTTCCTTTGATTTTTAGAGAGAATGGAAAGGAGGGGGAGAGACAGACAGAGAGAGAGGAAAACATCGATGTAAAAGAGACACATTAATTGGTTGCCTCCCACACTGGCTGGGGTCCGGGGATCAAGCCTGCAACCGAGGTACGTGTCCCTGACCAGAATCGAACCCGGGACCCTTCAGTCTGCAGGCTGATGCTCTATCCACTGAGCCAAACCGGTTAGGGCTATTTTATAATTCTTGATCCTCAAATAGATGTGCTGTTGGACCGTGCAGTGTGCATTGTAAAAGAAGGTCATGCTCTTACTAGAAACCTTGCTTTATTCTTTTCCTTCTTCTAGGGTGTATTTTCAAAATTTAAAATTCTCAGAAAGGGAAGCAAATTAAGCATACCCTATTTCTAATCGTTAACAAACTTTTTATGTTCTTTTTGTTTCAAATGTTGAATGACATCAGGGCATTGTAAACTTTGAGGACATATACATCACAGACAATGCTTTACACCTCATGATGCAAAATCCCATGGAAGATCTGGGCAAAAAGCATTTTTTTTTCTTTAGCTTACAAAATTAGTCATAAAAGATACTAAAATATTTGTGTTGTTTTCTCCTATCATAAAAGTTTATTTTCTCCTTTCAAAAATGAAATATCTCCTCTTTTCATTCTGTGTGTGTGTGTATGTGTGTGGGGGGGGTGTATAGTAAATCATTTAGTTGCAATAGTTCGTTGTTAGAAATCTTGCATGTTGATTAATCTAATCTGCCTGTCTTCCAGTTCCACCAGGCCCCACAGCTTTCCAAGCTCATGCGAAATTCTGAGTTGGCTGCTCTCTGCAGGGTGGACATTGGACAGAGGAACCCAACTTCTTCCATATCGCTTAGGTCGCTCAGGACTCCAATCTGCATCAGAAAAACTTTTGAATCAGGTGATGATGATTGTAGTAATCATCTAAAAGCTGATACTTACATATCACTTCGTTGTGAGAGGCACTATTTGGCATTGACTTCCCTCAAGAACTTATTCCATTATTTTCTGTTTTCAGTTAATGAGACCGAGGCTCAGAGAAGTTTAGTAACATGCTGAAGATCGCACAGCTAGGACTTGCTAGCAACAGGACTCAGCTTTCCCAAGCAGTGCTGAAGTTAGTTCTCATAACCATATGGTCACACCTCCAATCCAAGATTCCTGGCACTTGTCCCCATTGGTGCAGGGTATCCTGACTGTGCTCAGCACTTGGCTCTGCTTCTAAGCTAAGAACTCAATGCTGTTCTTTAATTGGATCGACAATGGCTATTTCATTAAGTTGGGACCTCAACCCTAATTGCTAGCAACCACATAAAATGTTCTGTTTTAAATAGACCTCTTTTTTTCAGGTGGCTAAGACTTTAAAATAATGATACTCTACAATTCCCAGGAGGCAACAAATAGTCATTTTATAACATCGAAATTTTGTGTTCAAATTATTATCTAAATTTTGTTCTCATTAGTCAGGTCATTTTCAGTTACCGACAGAGTGTGGTGTTTTTTTTTACCCAGATAGTCTTTGCTATCACTAATTAGAATACAAACAAAAATACGACAAACTTCCTTTTATTTATGAATGATAAAGCTACCAAAAGAGGGGTTAAGTCTGAGCTGTTTAATAAGGCAGCCGCTGCCCACATGTGGCTACTGAGCATCTGAAAGGGGTTGGCTCGAATTGAGATGTGTGGTACGAGTAAAATACAAAGCAGATTCTAAACACTCAGAACACAGAAAAGGCTGTGCAATATCCCATTAGCAGCTTCTACATCAATTACATGTTGAAATGATAATATCTCGTGCTATATAAAATGCATTATTAAAGTTCATTTCACTTGTTTCTTTTAACCTTTCTCATGTGGCTACTAGGACATCTTGAATTCCATCTGTGGTTCGGCATGTCCCTATTGAACAAAACTGGGATAAAGAAAGTATTTGTATGAGGGGAATCAAGCAGTTGGTAGCTTATATGTTCATCAGTGAAAAGCAGACTTTTTTTCAGTGACAATTCCACCTTTTTCTCAAGGTTCTGCCCTGTCGGGCTGTCACTGTGTCCCTAAGGACCCCGAGAAAAGGCATCTCCTTCTCTGGAGAGATTCTCAGACTGATCTTTCACTCAGAAATGTGGACCCGGGATGACACATCAAGAACGAAAAAGGTACCAATATCTCTTGGGTGGGTTTCCGAGCGTCTGGCACAGTTCCGAGCGGTGGTCACGGCGCAGAGCGCCCCTCTCCGCCTCGGGGATGACAGTTCCCAGCGCAGCGGTGCAGAGCCAAAGGGCGCCCACGAGTTCATTACATAATTCTCGGTAGCATGTGGCCAAGTGTGGGTCTGTGCTGGGCTACGGTCTGCAGGCTCTGCCACGCAGACTGGGGCGTCACCGCGATGTTTTGACAGAGCGTGCGCTAGAGGTTGTTTGTTTGGAGAAAAACTGGCTCGCTCTCCCTCTCTCTCTCTCTCTCCCTCTCTTTCTCTCTCTTTTCTCTCTCTCCCTCTCCTCTCTTAAGCACTTTGGCATAATACTGAATGACTTTGTTTTCAAGCTGCCTTAGCCTTCCTTTACGGAGAAAAAGCCTGAGTATTCTTTCCCTGTAGGACACAAGTGTTATTTTTGGAGCAGAGGTTCTCAGGCTGATCTCTGTCTAAACCAATTTCTGTTCTTGTGAGGTCGTGGTCTGGGGCGGCTCTGAGCGATCTCGGTGGAGGGAAGCCTCCTGGCTCCTCGAGGGATGTGGGCAGAGATGTTGAGGGGCCACCCTGAAACCTGCCTACCCTGGGCCTCACGTCAAGGCTCCCTTGCACTCAGATTGTGCCCCAGGAACGGTCTTGGCCACATGTGTGCACTGGTGTGCTCTACCTGCTTGTGTCACTTTGTGGGATATTTGGGGTCAAGGTGACTCCCTCTTTTTTAATCCGGTACCTTAGGCCACAGACTCCTCAGAACTGAGAGAGCCACAACTGGACAACCTCTGCAGACCATTCGGAGGGGTGGGGGGTGGGGGTGGGAGGGTGCTATGGGAGAGCACAACACACTGTGAGGCCACGAGTCCCCGAGGGCCTCCAGGGACAGGTCTCAGGACCCTGGGCTCAGAGCACCCTCTTCTGTAGCCTGCTCTGCCCAGGCTGCTGGTTGCCAGGAGGAAAAGCTCTCCAGCTTCTCCAGGTCCTCTTCCTGACCTGTCATTCCGGGGCTCACAGAGCTTGAGGCTGCTAGGAAACGTGTAAAATTAGAAACAGCTGAAAACACACACGTGGCACCACCTCACTCTGACCCCTTCCCTTGGAACCTGGTTGCTGTGTGTTCAGGGAGCAGGTGTGTGTAGCGGGAGGCCAGGTAACGCCCCAGGAGCCTTGGCAGGTGTCTCAGGCTGCCGCGGCCTCCGAGGACAGGAGGCACCTGCGAGGTGCCCTTCCCTGACCAACTATACATAGCCAGCAAAGCCTCTTACCTGGGAAACCTCTCTCTGCAGCCCCGCCAGTCCCACCCGCAGACCAGAGGCCTCCCTGCAAATCCCCGGGAGTTACTGAACCTGGGAACCCAAACCAGCCAGCGGGCAGCCCGACGGCCGAGTCCCCCGCAGCCCTCCATCCCGCCTTTACTTTCCCTGTGCTCAGCCATGGCGGACATGGGGGGCCTGGACAACCTGATGGCCAACACGGCCTACCTGCAGGTCCGGAAGGCGTGGGAGGGAGACAGCCGGGAGCTGCAGCGGC
>NW_006286675.1:6822433-6823769 GCF_000327345.1 Myotis davidii | reverse complement strand
CGTCGGCCGCCGCCTCTTCCGGGACTTCCTGGCCACGGTGCCCCGGTACCGAGAGGCCGTGGCCTTCCTGGAGCAGGTGCAGAGCTGGGAGCTGGCGGAGGGCCCGGCCAAGGGCAGCAGCCTGCAGGCGCTGGTGGCCGCTGCTGGCAGCCCTGCCCCCGGGCACCCACCCGCCTTCCTCAGCCCGGCTCTGAGCGCCAGGTGCCTGGCCGCCACTACCGAGGATGAGCGGGCAGCCCTGGTGGCGCTGGCCCGGGCGGAGGCCATGGCCTTCCTGCAGGGCCAGCCCCTCAGGGACTTCCTGGCCAGCCCCTTCTACGACCAGTTTCTGCGGTGGAAGGTCTTTGAGATGCAGCCCGTGTCGGACAAGTACTTCACTGAGTTCCGCGTGCTGGGGAAAGGTGGCTTTGGGGAGGTAAGCGTCTCAGAACAGCCAGGCTGGAAGCTGAAGGATACTGCATAAAGGGGTTTCCTTTGTTTTGCCTTTTTTCTTCTTTTTTTCAATTTCAAGGGAACTTCCTTAATATTCATTTCATGCCACCTGTGGCATGTGTGAAATAAAATGAGATGGCATAGGAAAGACAAAACGTGGAACTGGCCAAGAACCTTTCTCTTGGGGTCCACACCAGGCACCCACTTCATGCCCCGGACATTGTGGAGAATGGCAGCAGGTGATGGAGAGCCCCTTTCCCCTTAGTGGTGGTAAGGGCCGGGGGAGGGGGAATTTGAGACAAACTGCAGAGTCTGAGAAAACACTCATCTTAAGGTAAAGTGGAGAATTCATTGCACCACTGCTGGGCTCACTCTTTCTTTGTTTAAGTAGAAAACAAATTTCTTTTGAGGTAAAGTTTACATAAGATTAAAATTAACCATTAACCATATATGAGGTAAAATCACATAACAAAATTAACCATTTTAAAGTGTACAATTCAGTAGCATTCAGTACATTACGATGTTGTATAACCATCACCTCTACAGGATATTTCCCTCCTTCCTGTCCCTCCCCATCCCCCCTCCTCCCTGTCCCTGGCAACTGGCTGTCTGCTCCCTGTCTCTGTGGATTTGCCTGTTCTGATGTTCCATATAAATGGAATCAGACGATCTGTAACCTTTGGTGTCTGGCTTCTTTCACTGGGGATAATTTTCGGAGGTTCATCCATGTTGTAGCATCTATTATTCCTTTCCAGGGCTGGATAATATGTGATTGCATGGGTATGTCATTTCTTTTATCCAGCCATCCATTGGTGGGCACCTGGGTTGTTTCTGCCTTCTGGCTATTGTGAACAGAACCATTCTGAGCACTTTTGGAGGAGCCACCAAACGTTTATATTCTACA
>NW_006286675.1:6814274-6822371 GCF_000327345.1 Myotis davidii | reverse complement strand
CCAGTGCCCTCCCATCCTCACCAACACTTATCTTGTCAGTACAGTGGGGTGCAGTCGTACCTCATTGTGGTCCCAGCTCTTTCTGGAAGAACATTTCTCAGTTACAGCTTCTCTTTTCTCAGATGCCTGCCGTTTTTTCGCCACTGCATTCTACTTCTCCCTCTCCCTCTCTTTCTCTCCTTTCAGGTGTGTGCTGTTCAGGTGAAAAACACTGGTAAGATGTATGCCTGTAAGAAGCTGGACAAGAAGCGGCTGAAGAAGAAAAATGGTGAGAAAATGGCTCTGTTGGAAAAGGAGATCTTGGAGAGGATCAGCAGCCCTTTCATTGTCTCCCTGGCCTAAGCCTTTGAGAGCAAGTCCCACCTCTGTCTGGTCATGAGCCTGATGAACGGGGGAGACCTCAAGTTCCACATCTACAGCGTGGGCGCCCGCGGCCTGGCCATGAGCAGGGTGGTCTTCTACTCGGCCCAGATGACCTGTGGGGTGCTGCACCTGCATGCTCTCGGCATCGTCTACTGGGACCTGAAGCCTGAGAACGTGCTCCTGGACGCCGTTGGCAACTGCAGGCTGTCTGACCTGGGGCTGGCCACGCAGATCCAGGACGGCAGGCCTGTCACCCAGAAGGTGAGTGACTCTCCCTCTGCCCGTAGGGTGGGGCACAGAGTTGGAGGGGAAAAGGCTGTTCTATTTCCAGGGCAAACAGAGCCTTGGACTTAATTCTTCTAATTTCCTTTTCCCTAAAGCGCTTAGGTTGTCATCTTGCCTAAGTGGAGTGGTGTAAGTGGATTAGCTTAACTGGTTATTTGGGGGCGACTTAGCTCTTCTCTCGCTGGAGGCTGAGGGGAGACCTCTTGGTGAGTTGGAGATAGTCCATGCTGAATCTAACACCAGGGCCTGGGTTTCTTCCACTGATAACCAACTTCCTGGTGCCATGTTCCTGAGTCAATAGAGCCTTGGTTTTCTTTTCTGGAAAATGAGGGGCTGGGCCCTAAAATCCCAGGGGCTGGACCCTAAAATTCCAGAATTTTTGCAGGTAAACTTCAATAGGATGAGACAAAGAAAAAGAAGAAACCCCTAACTCTTAGCATGTTGAATTAAATATGGCCTTGTCTGTTAAGTGTGGAGTGGGGAAATGTTTTATATTACATGAAGATGAAATTTCAAATGAAGTATATAAAAGAGAACAAAGGCAACTGATGTGTATTTTGATCAATTTTGGTGAAAGTGGCTTGCAGAGAATTCTTTGATTAAAAAGAGAATTAGCCCTGGGCAGCAGTTAGAGCATTGGCCTGCACACTGGAGGGTTTCAGGTTTGATTCCTAGTCAAGGGCATGTACCTCAGTTGCAGGGTCGACCCCAACCCCCAAGTGGGGCAAGTGCAGGAGGCAGCCAATCAATGTGTTCTCTCACATTGATGTTTCTCTCTCCTCTCTCTCCCTCTCCCCACCTACCCTCCCTTCCACTCTCTCTAAAAATCAATGGAAAAAATATCCTCACTCCTTGGATGAGGATTTTAAAAAGGGGAGGATGAAATCCTAAATAATAAAACCCTAATATGCAAATCGACCGAATGGTGGAACGTCCAGTTGCTATGATATGCACTGACCACCAGGGGGCAGATGCTTGACGCAGGAGCTGTCCCCTGGTGGTAGTGTGCTTCCACAGGGGGAGCACCACTCAGCCAGAAGCTGGGCTCATGAGAGGGATGTCTGCCTGCTGGCTTAGGCCTGAGTCCCCTGGGGATCAGGCCTAAGCCGGCAGGCAGACATCCCCTGAGGGGTCCCAGACTTCAAGAGGGCACAGGCTAGCTGAGGGACATCCCCCTCCCCCAGTGTACAAATTTCATGCACCGGGCCTCTAGTTATATGTAATCAAGCAATTTTTTTAAAGTAAACAATACAAAGTCTCTGGAATTCTGACAGGTCTTTACCACTGAGTTTCTGTGAACAAAGGTGTGAGATTTCCCAGGAAGACAAGGGCCCAAGGCACATTTTAAAATATTCAATTAAAACTTTGTTTTTACACAGTTTTTAGTTTACGAGGCAGAGAAAGCAGTCAGGCAAGGAAGCGAGGAAAATCATGGCAAGTTTTAGAAATTGCAGGTCATTGATTATATGTGGCTGTAAGGTTTTGACAAGATGTGTAGGACTTAGTACAGTGATGGCGAACCTTTTGAGCTCGGCGTGTCAGCATTTTGAAAAACCCTAACTTAATTCTGGTGCCGTGTCGCATATAGAAATTTTTTGATATTTGCAACCATAGTAAAACAAAGACTGATATTTTTGATATTTATTTTATATATTTAAATGCCATTTAACAAAGAAAAATCAACCAAAAAATGAGATGATTGGGGAGGTAAGTGTCTGTCATAGGTTCGCCATCACTGACTTAGTATCATTCAAGGGCGTTGGAATGCTTTCCTGTGGGAACAAGAAGCCATTGTAGGGTTTTAAGAAGGGAATGACATGAGTCAATTTGCATGTTTAAAAGACCAATTTGGAAGGTAGATGAGAGGCAGAGAAGCAAGTCAAGGCCCAAGAAGGGATGATGGAGGCCTACATAAGCCAGTAGGACTGAAGCAGTGGCTGTAAATTGGAGGTATTGGAAAGAGACCCGGTGGGAGTTCAGGGTGAGGGACAGTAAGCTGGGGGGGGCGGGTGCGGGGGGCTCTCTAGCTCCAGTGATCAGAAGGAGGAGCAGAACTGTGGGAAAACTGGCAAGTTCAACTGTGATTGTATTGCTTATGAGGCACCTGTGTGACAGGCAGGTGAAGATGTTCCTTCACAATTCCCAGGGAAGACCCTCAGTGGATAACTTAGGTCACATGCCCAACCAAAACCAATTCTACTGGCCAGGATGAGATAGGTCACTGCTGTTCCCAGGAGCCAGAGAGAAGGTCTGCCCGTCTAAATCTCGCGAACTGACATAAGAGAAATGCATTCTCCAAGGGAAAATCAGGATGAAAAAGAATGGGAAGGCAGTAAATATCAGTTAGGCAAAAACAGTGGGTGCCTCTAATAACTGCTGTTACCTCAGTGGTTTAAAAATTCAGAAGCTTTCTGACCTCTTAATCAAGGAGTAATGGGATCTAGATCCTTTACAAAAGCTTCTATGAGATAGGGACCAGTATTGGCTCCATTTTACAGATGGAAAAATTGAGCCCAACTGGCGTGGCTCAGTGCTTGAATGTCAATGTATGAACCAGGAGGTCACAGTTAGATTCCTGGTCAGAGCACATGACCAGGTTGTGGCCTCGATCCCCAGTGGGGGCGCGCAGGAGGCAGCCAATCAGTGATTCTCTCCCAGCATTGATGTTTCTATCTCTCCTTCTCCCTTCCTTCCTGAAATCAATAAAAACACTATTTTTTTTAAGAAAGAAAAATTGAGACTCAGAGAAGTTAAGTTACTCACCCAAAGCCACATCACTAATACATGATAGGAACCAGATATGTCAGATCAAGAGCACCTACAGTTTTGACTCCACCTTGTTAAGTTCCCACACAGGGCAGACCTGGCCTATGGTCTTTAATGCTGTAAAAGGCTCGCCACCCTGGAAAACTCAGACAGATTAAGTGCACGTGATGGCATTAGCATCTCTCCCTCGGTCTGGTCTGATATGGACACCAACCACAAGCCTAGCTGAACCACTGACAGAGTTAAGACTTCAGAAGACTAGCACCCCCACATACACCCGCACTGTGTCTCAGACCTAGCCTCCCACACAGCGACACAACATCACTAAACGTGGTCCCAGCCCCTGTCTACACTCACTTGTAATAAATGTGATAGGCACCCCTGCCTGTTCTCAGCTGATGTCTACATGCTCACAATAAAACGAACTCATAGCACCTTTTAGAGACTCCAGGAAAATATCATAGGAACATTGGGCAGCGGGGCTCATGCTGGGACTTTCCAGATTCAGCATTCAATGTGGGCAACGGTGACCTTCAGGTTTTATGGAACGCGGGTCCTTAGAACTTGTTATTTAGTCAAGACTGGAAAGGAAGTTAGAATAATGACCCCAAAGCTTTTACACGTGTGGTTACCTTGTTCTGCCTTAAGGCCTCTGGCCAGCCCCTTACATTCAGAAGGATAGTGGGTGACAGAGGCTGGGCACTATTATACTTATTTTTAAGCCTTTATTGTACTGAACACAGTGCTAGAGACATACTGAGTAAGTGACTTTTAAGAGATTTCTGAATATATCATCAGAACTTAACACCTACAGACATCACAGCCATTAGGACCCTGCGCCAAATTTTTTTCTTTTTGAAATTTACTTCTGAGTAACAGTTTAAGAGCCACATAGGAGAGGCATTCTGGTTACTTCATGGTCTCCACCAAAATGATCACAACCATTATTAACTAAATTCAGTTCCTGCTAACTTTTTTTAAAAACTGATTTTAGAGATCAAAAGGAAGGGAGAGACAGCGATTTGCTGTTCCACTTATTTATGCAGTCATTGGTTAGTTCCTGCACGTGCCCTGACCAGGGATCAAACCTGCAATCTTGGCATATTGGGACGATGCTCTAACCAATTAAGTTACCCAGCCAGGGCCTAGAAACTGGGCCACTACAAAAGCGTCAAGTCTAGCCCGGCCAGCGTGGCTCAGTGGTTGAGCATCAACCTATGAACCAGGAGATCACAGTTCAATTTCCGGTCAGGGTATATGCCTGGGTTGCTGGCTCGATCCCCAGTGTGGGGCATGCAGGAGGTAGCTGATTGATAATTCTCTCTCATCATTGATGTTTCTATCTCTCTCTCTCTCCCTCTCCTCTCTGAAATCAATAAATATATTTTTTTTAAAAAGAAGAAGAAAAACCTTCAAGTCCATTTTCAAAGTATTTACCACTATTAAGAGTATTCAAAAATCTTCACAACAGTCTTGGAATTATTTGAACATTCCTTCATTGAAAAGGCAGTCATTCATTCATTCACTCAATGAATCATTCAACATATGCTTATTGAGCATCTTCCAGGACCGAGTTAAACATGAGGGGTAGAATGATGAGCTAAAAATGGACATGGTTTTCTGCCCACATGGAGCTTAGGGTCTAGTAGGAGAGAGATAGAACTTAGGAATCATTCGAATGAATGTAAAATTTCAATTATGATAAATGCTGTGGTACATGGGGCTCTCTAAGGAGGATTTGACTTAACATGTGAGGATCAGAATTAACCTCAGGGAGATACAACTTACTGGCTATTGAGAGATAGACAGGCATTTACTCAGCAAAGAAGTTGGGGTGGTGTCTGAGGCTGTGTTCCCTGGAAACGGACTCTGAGACAGATTTACACGTGGAAGATTTATTAGGGTGCACTCCCATGAGATACCAGCATGAGGAAGGCAGGATTGGCAAAGAGAGAAGCTGACCCACAATGAGCTTGAACTACGACCTCAGGCAGTCCTTCAGTAAGCTCTGGAACTGGGGTGGCTCTAGGAGTTGTCCAGGCTTTTGTATCCCTCCAGGAGCCTGTCGGTGACCTTGGCCAGCTGGCAGAATGGGGGGACCTTGGGTGAGCAGTTCCCTGCTGCAGAGGGCAAGAACCCATTACAGAGAGGGGCAGGGAGGTGACAGGAGATAGGATTCCAGGCGTGTGAGCTGAGGCTCCAGGACCTGGGCACATACTCCATTGTCTCACTGGATTTAACTTACAAAATACAAATTCAAAAATTTGTCAAGACAGCCTTCAAAGCCCCCACTGTCCGCCAGGCAGGGGAGCAGCACCGTCCTGCTGGGGGACCTCACCTGGCGCCGCACCTGCAGGCTTGGCACAGGGGAGGGCAACAGTGGGCTCTTCATGGACTTCCTACAAACACTGGTGGTGGGGTCCCCAGAGCTCTATGAGGGGCCCCTGGGCAGGTACGATGTCCACGCTGATGCCAAGGCAGGCTGGCTGAGCCGAGTTCTGCAGAGATGCCCTACAAGCTGCTCGTCAGGATGGCATCTAGCGGATCCCACAGATGGTTCCAGGAGGCCATAGGACCAGCTACAAAAGCAGCCATGACCACACCACCCCACTACCCCTGCCCCATGTGTGACTTTATTCTCAAACCATCCAACCAATAAAGTTTCCTACAGCCAAACTGCATCAAACCCAGCGTCGGGCTGCTTCGCGGCTCAGGGCCCTGTCCCACTGCACTGGCTGGCCCTGGTCCCAGCGTCTGGAGGGTGCAGGCCAAGAACCTGAAGAGGGGATCTGGGCAGAGTCCCCCAGGATGCACTCCAGGAGGAGCAGAGCATGTCAGGCGATGGGAATCACCAGTGCAAACTGCTGCTTTGGGGAAATTGAGGGAAGCCACGAAATGAAACGCACAAAGCAAGAGGAAACATGGTTCAAATGAAGCTGGAGAGGTGCAGGGGCCTCACCAAACCTGGCATTACCGGCCATGTGAAGGACTGATTTTTTGCTTAAGAGCCCATGAAGCCTTTGAAAGGCTTTAATCAAGCGGACAACATGCTCAGAATTCTGTTTTTGCAAAATTGCTCCAACAGAAGTGAGCACAGATCAGAGGGGATTCAGGTGGATTGTGGTCATTTGTCATCCAGGTGTCATCCAGCTCAGCCCACAGCGGGCAATGGAGCCAGAGCGCGATGGATGAATTGGGAAGAGACTTCAGAATGAACAGGCCTCCGTGGTGTCTGGGATATGGGGTCAGGGAGAGAGGGGTGTCCAGGGTATGTGTTAGGTGAGGTTTTGTTGCAGCTACAGCCTTGGACCCAGAGTACAACAGGGAACCCGGTAAACACACGCCTGCCTTCACGAAGCCCCAGGATGGGGAAGAGACCCACAAAGGCAGTGACAGGCAGTGTGGTCAGGGCTGTGCAGGTTGCGTGGAAGGAGGGCACCCAGCCTGACGGGGACATGGGGCTGGGAAGGACTTCCAGGTGGAAATGACAACCAAGTCAACACTTACACAGCAAACAGAAGGTAGGCGGGTAAGAGGAAGGCGAGTGGGCCAGGCAAAGGGATCAGCAGATGTTCGTGATCCTCAACTGAGGGCGATTTGGGCCCCAGGGGACATGTGGCAACGTCGGGAGACAGTTCGGTTGTCATGACTGGTAACGAGTGGGCAATGCCCAGCACAGCATCCCTCCTCAAAGAATGATCTGGCCCACGGTGTCCGTGAGGCCGCGGCTGAGAACCCTGTGTGAGTCCAGTCACAGAACAGAGTGGCTCTGCGGCTGTCTCGGGCGTGTAGTCACAGCGTGTGAGGGGTGACAGAGGTACAACAAGAGATGCCAGCCGAGGAGGCTGGAGGAGTCAGATAAGGACATTTGAACCCGATGCCCCAGGTGTTGGGGAGCCACTGAAGGTTTTCAGGGTTGGAAGTGACTAAATCAGCCCTGGAAGGATGATCTGGAAGATAGTCAACAGTAGGGAGGCGGAGCAGGGGGTTGGGGACTGGGCGGGCTGGCGCGTTGTCCGTGAGCCTGAGCCGCGGAGGTGAGGAGGGAGCCAGAGGCCTGCAGGGTGCCCCAGGAGGGGCTGTCATGCAACACAGTGCGACCCAGGGACCACAGGCCGCTGCGTCACCTAACGTGATGTGGACGCGTGTGGGGAGCTCAGAGCATCCCTTCAGATTAAGTGATGAAAAACGTTCCATGGGATCACGAGATGGGAGGCGGGTGAGTGTGCCAGTGAGCCTGCCACCCACTATGGCTGCTGTGCACAGAGGCACAGGCTGACCCCACACGGGCCACCTGACCAGGAGACAGTGGGCACTGATGGCTAGCCCATGCCCCATGCACATGGCATGCGGAGTGCCTTCTTCCAAATGCCACTGTTGGCCACACCCCTGTACTTGACCCCAGGGAAGCCATGCCTCGTCTCTAAGCCTGGTTAATACCACCTGCTTCTTGGGCTTGATGAGAAGATGAAGTAACAAGGCAGATAAATGCCTAGCAGAGGGTCAACTGCTTGGTAGGCAATCAAGAAACGACTGTTCTAAAAAGAAAAAGGAAGGAAGGAAGGAAGGAAGGAGGGAAAGGGAGGGAGGGAGGGAGGAAGGAAGGAAGGAAGGAAGGAAGGAAGGAAGGAAGGAAGGAAGGAAGGAAGGAAGGAAGGAAGGAAGGACTGTTCTGATTTTACT
>NW_006286675.1:6813167-6814252 GCF_000327345.1 Myotis davidii | reverse complement strand
GTGAAAGGAAGGAAGGAAGGAAGGAAGAAAGAAAGAAAGAAAGAAAGAAAGAAAGAAAGAAAGAACGAAAGAAAGAAAGAAGGAAAGAAAAAAAGAAAAAAAGAGAAGGAAGGAAGGAAGGAGGGAAAGGGAGGGAGGGAGGGAGGAAGGAAGGAAGGAAGGAAGGAAGGAAGGAAGGAAGGAAGGAAGGAAGAAAGGAAGGAAGGAAGGAAGGACTGTTCTGATTATCCTACAAGAAGCCAGGCGCCAGCCCCTGTCCCAGTCCCCACTGTTGCATCGTTTCTGCCTCGCCTGACATGACAGGCACTGCAGCTGCTCAGGTGAGCTTTGCAGCTGTGCCTTGTTCCCTGCGAGGCACAGGGAGCCGGCAGGAGCCCCAGGCTGCCCTGGGGGGCAGCGGGCGAGGGCGCAGCTCACCTCTCGACTGAGCCAAGCAGCACACACAGTTGTCTCCCTTCCTCATGGCCACGTGGAACTTCACTTGTGGTTTTATTTTGAGCATCTTGGAGGCACCATGGAAAATATGCCTCAGCCCGCTGCTGGGTGGATCCACAGGACAGGAAACCACCGAAGAACACACTCGGGTGACAGAATCGCAGTTACTGCATTGATCGCTGATGACGTGCCAGGCCCGTCTTTCCCTCTGATGGGGTCTTAGAGGCGTCTGGGTTTTTCTCCTTGTGCAGCGGCCCTGCCTGAGACAACCAGAGCCCAGGCTGGATGACCATCCTTGCTACCCTGCTGAGGGCCTGCTATGTATCAGGCTTTGGAGGGCGATCAGCGTGTCTTAATCACTTTCATCTTCATCACAGTCCTAGGACGTCAGAGCTCTGAGGCTCAGAGAGGTTGAGTAACTAGCCCGGGGTGACCAGCTAATGATTGGTAAAGCTGGAATCGGAGCCATAGCAGACTGACACCAGGTTTGGCAGCTCAGAACACATTATTGCAGGGACCCCTCTCTTGGGACCCTGTTGGGGTTCTCTGAAAGGTGTCCTTCCAGGGGTGTCAGAAAGAGTAGGAAGATACCTCTGGTGAGGCTCCTATTCCCCAGCCAGGAAGTGGCTGGCAGAGAGACGGGTAGGAGC
>NW_006286675.1:6801221-6813028 GCF_000327345.1 Myotis davidii | reverse complement strand
ATGGGGGGGGCGTGGGCGGGGAGGGCGGAGCCTTGGAACCAAGTCCCCTGGGGTCTCAGGCTGCATTCCTCCGAGGTCTGCAAAGGCCACCGCTTAAAGGCGCAGAGGAGCAGCTGGGAACGAGAACAAAGCGGCCAGGCCCCCCTCGGAGGAAGGAAGGAGCGAACCCCAGGAAACAGCTGATAGCGCTAAGCTCAGCTTGTTTTTTTCCTCTGCTCAACAGTTCTCCTGCCACGGCAAACAAAAGATGTACATTTTGATTCCCTCTTCTGTTTGGATTGTGCTGTCAAGTGGATCTGGTTTGTGATGAGCTGGGGGGAGTGAGGCGGAGGAGACAGCCGCGGGCGGTTTCTTGCTCCGCTGGCCAGCTTGCTGGGCCCAGGCCACCCTGCCGCCTGGAAGCGCAGAGAGCGTCCTTGTCCGTCTCTCCCCACCTGGTCGTCAAATCCAGCCTGACCTGGCTGCACCAGGGCCGTGGCACCGGCACTTCTTCTAATGATGGCTTTAAGGTCGCCAACTTTCCAGGTTCGGTGAAAGGGGAGACTTACTCCTCACTGTGACCTTGATGGACCTGCACGTGCATGCAAGTGCCCACGCACACTCCGCTCTATGGGTGTGTACAACTATTAAGATAGGAGCTGTGCCCTCTGAGACCCACTGAAGGCCCCTCCCTGTTCTCATCACCTCCGAGGTCACAGTCCACTGCTGACCAAAGCCACATTGGGGCTCCTGTGAGTGCAGAATGCACCCACCCCGGCCCGGCCCCTCAGCCCCTTGTGGGCCCAGGGATGAGAGTGACAGCGGCTACAGGGTCAGTGGAAACACACATCCAACAGCAATAGTGATGTAGCTGGTGTCTGCACAGGGCTGGCTCCGATCCTGACCCCACTGTGGGGTGTCAGGGTCTGGACACCTGTAGGTGACAGGTGGCCCTGATGGGACTAAGAATCCACACGCCATGGCTGTGGTGGAAGGACTTCTTGCTGCCCCCTAGGGGGCAGCTGGGGAGGGGGTAGCCCCTCCATGGCTTCCTAAACCCTGTGAGGCCTGGTGCCTGAGGCCCCACAATGCTGGGCATACTTTGTGTTGCCTAACCAGGTATTGACTGTTTGCATCTGGCAAAGGGCACTATGTATAAAACCAAAAGCAAAACAAAATGAAGCAAAAGAAAAAAAAAAAGGACAAACCACGCAGAAACCTCCATTCAGAGTTGTGTTGCTGCTGACACTTGGTGATCCCTACAGCCCTGGCAATGGCAGTTCTGGTCACACAGACTGAAAGCGACTGCTTTGATGGTGCAGAGACTAATGTGCGGGGGGCCCTTTTTCGCTGCAAGAGTTAAACTGAGCCAGAGAGGTCAGCTGGCTCGACCCGCCCCATGCTGCCTGGCCCATTCTCTCCTCCCACCCCACTCGGAGGAGGCAGTTCACATGCAGAAGACAAATGGCTTAAAGGGCAGGCCATTAATTTTTTCAGCTGGAGGCTGCGATGGAATTTGGGTGCTTGGACTCTGGCGTGCGCCTCTAATTCCATTCTTCTCTGTGAAATACCTCCACTCTCCAAGGCGGCGGTGCCCTTCAGAATCCCACCAGCACCTTTTCTGTCTAGGCTAGGGCCAAGAGGCAAAGTTAGTCCCGAAAATTGTTTGGAATGAATCTCGGGCTGCCCTGGCTGGCTGGTGTTTTTTCCACTCCACCAACGGGCTACAGTGCGGGAAAGACGGAGGCTGATTCTTCATTCATTTTCTTGGGGAGGGAACAGCGTGTTCCCAGAATACGGCAGGGTCTGGCCCCCACGGCCCAGCAGCCTTTGTAGTGGGAGCAGTCCGGCCAGCCTCTGATGAACAGAGATACGGCAGAGAAAGGAGAACTTGTTGGGAAAGGGTGAAGGAAAGCAGCTTAAGCCAGAATGGAACAAGGAGAGCACTTAGCACTTGGCACATGGGGAGAGGGAAGGAGGGGCTCTAGGGAGAGAAAACGAATCCTGCAGGGGATGTGGAGGGTCAGGAAAAGCCATTTCACCTACTTCCATAGGGGCCGTGTGATGCCGTGGTTCAAAGTGCAGACCTGGGTGGGAATCTCAGGTGGGTGACCCTGGGCAAGGTTTAACTCTCTGTGGTTCAGTTTTCTAATCTGCAAAATGGGGGACACAATAGTCTCTGTCTCATAGGCTTATCATGAAGCTTAAACAAGAAATTCAGGTACTGCTCCTGAGAAAGTATTTAGCATGTGATAAGCGCTCAGTTAGTACTGTCCACTATTATTTCTAATTTTTCTCCCAGGAGGCGCCTCACAAGCCTTTTCCCAGGACAAGGCATGTTCTCCACTTCCACCTTCCACCTCCTACCGAGCAACTGGTGTCTATCTGGTCCTGGTTAGCGATGCTAATCCTTAAAGTCTCTCGGCTCCGAAATGTGCTCATTGGAAGGGTGACACACACAGAGTAGAACTGACCACCACGGTCTGAACTGCAGTTGGATGTTGCTTGTGGTCTTCCTCTGTGCCTCTCCCACCCCAGCAGGAGAGATTAAACCCGAGAGAAGCTGGATAGGAACATACAGCCCAACTGAGAGTTGAGGAGGATAGTGAAATACTGAATACAGGGAGATCCTCCATCCCTTCCCCACCTCGGCTCCCAGAATGAGGGTGAGCAGGCTGACACCTCTCAGGTAGGGTCCTGGAGGATCTTTATGGGGAAACTGAACAACCCAACAAGGTCAATGGATACTCACAGGTGAGGTCCCCATTGACGTGGGTTGGCAGGATCCCCCTCCAGTAAAGCCCATCCATTGATCAGTTTGGTGCAAGCCTTTTAGTGTTCACTCTTACATGTGAACAAATCATCAAAGATCATTTGTCATTTCAGAAAGCTCTCTAAAATAAAATACAATGAGAAGGAAAAAGAAAGAAAGTCCAGGTCAGTGTGGCTCAGTGGTTGAGCATCAACCTATGAACCAGAGGTCACAGTTCTATTCTGGTCAGGGCACATGCCCAGGTTGCAGGCTCGATCCCCAGTAGGGGGTGTGCAGAAGGCAGCTAATCAGTGACTCTCATGATTGATATTTCTATCTCTCTTTCCCCTGTCTCTCTTGATTTATCCACCTCTCCCTTCTTCTCTGAAATAAAAATATATAGATTTTTAAAGAAAGAAAACAGAAGAAACAAACTTGTAGAAAACAGGAACAATGCAGGAAGTAGAAGAGACCATTTTTAAAAATATACTTAATATCCTTTGCGATTTAAGAGGAGATATTGCATCCATGAAACAAGAACATATACTATAAGGCAAGGAACCCTCAGAGAAAAACAACAAGGATATTTGCAAATTAAAAAACAAAACACTGATATGTTTGCAGAACCACATGGATAAATCTCAGAAACATCTAAAAGCCACAAAGTGGGCGGGGTGGGCGGGAAGGGGATATCTATAACAGTGTTAATTTAAAAAAGGGAAAAAAGCCAGACACAAAAATGTATCTGCCATTCAATTTCATTCTTATGAAATCCAAGCACCAACAAAATGAACCTACAGTGACAGAAACCAGAAAGTGGTTGCCTGGGAGGAGAATGGACTAGAGAGGGGCACAGGGAACTTTCTTAGACGAAAATGTTCTATATCTTGTTTAGGCGGCATTTACGTGGGTGTATTCAATTCTCAAAATGTATTTAACTGACTAGCCGAGACCTGTGCACATTATTCTATGCTAATTATATATTAATAAAAGCATATTTGCAGTCCTGGCCAGGTAGCTTAGTTGTTAGAGGATTGTCCAAAATGCCAATGTCAGGGTTCAATTCCCAGTTAGGGCACATTACAAGAATCAACCAACGAATGCATAAATAAGTGGAACAACAAATTGATGTTTCTCTCTCTCAAATCAATCAATTTAAAAAATAAAGAATAAATAAAAACATATTTTCAGAAATGAAAAGCTCAATAGAAAAATTAAGCCTCTAGCTCTAGCTATCAATGTACAGGAAATACACAGTACAGAGGAACATGTAACTGATACCACCAAAGTACAGTCAGCAAAATCTGACTGTGGCAAACTCACCAGTTTAGCCAGATTTTCCCAATAAAAACTTGCAAGGGGTGGTAACAGAGGAAGAATTTATATATTTAAGAGACGTATCCATCAATGATATGGATTATTTGAATCCAAATTTAAACAAACTGGAAGACAAATATATAGGACAATTGGGACAGCATTAGCATATCCAGATATTTGAAAATATTAAAGTATTATTGTGATTTAAGTGAGAGAATGGTATTGTAGTGATTGGTTTTTGGATTTTTATAAAATGACTTTATCTTTTAGAGATTCATAGTGAAATACTTACAAAGGATACAAGGTTTAGGATATTCTGGGGCAGTGGGAGTGGGCAGGGGAGCAGGAACAGTGCATATAATATGTAATTTGGGTAACCATATATTCACTTGCCCAGTTTACATCTGATATTCATCCCTCTGTTGATCCATTAATCCATCATATCTTTTATGTATTGAAAGTAAGTTCCCTTCTTTTTCCTACCTCCACCCCCCAGCACCTTTGCCTTGCTCATATCACATGACCACCCTGGGTGCAAAGGATGCTGGGAGGTGGAGTACTTAACCTCCTGGCCTATAATAGAGAGCTACAAGGAAAAGGGAAGACTGGGATTGTCTTTTGCTACTTTGACTTACAGCATTTCTCAGACTCATCCACCTCCCCCCTCCAGCCTCCCCTCCCACCATCGCATCCCATAGACCTTATATTTCAGAATGTCAAATTCCTTAAAGATCCTCAAAGGTCCCTGAACACCTCACATTTTTCCTGACTTCATCTCCTGCACAGGCCCGTTAGCAGAATAGCAGTCTCTCCCCTGTGACTTTATACTCCCATTATGGCATTTACCCTACCTTATTGAATGAACTTTTGGACCTGTCTGTCTCCACCAGCCTGTAAGTTCCCAAGGGCAGGCGCCAGGCCTTATATGTCTTGGTATCTCTAGAACTCACTGCAGGGAATGGCTCCATAGTGAATGGAAAACATATAGTTACCAGCTTTTACTGCGGTTTACACCGTCTTGTTGGGCAAGCACCAAGGGAGGCAGTAAGTACCTGGTTTGGATACAAAGATGAGTAACTATATCCTGGGCCTCAGAGGAGCTTACAATACCCTTTTGTCCGGGCAAATGAAAAACTAGACAGGACGCCAGAACAACAGATGTAAACCGGGACTGTCCCAGGCAAACCGGAATATACGCTCACCCAAATTACATACTACACACACGCTGCCTCTGTGAAAACAGCAGTGCCATGCTGACTCATGCCAGCCTGCCAGACCCCAGTCACTCCCAGAATTCTCTTGCACAGCCAATTACTCCTCTCATTAGTGCTTGGGTCATTTAATTTTGTTTCTTGTTATCCATGTAAAAGTTATTACAAATTTAATATCCTTTAATATGCTAAGACATTACATACACTGTACACATAAAAAACATATATTTGCCTGGCCAGCATGGCTCAGTGGTTGAGCATCGACCTATGAACCAGGAAGTCACGGTTTGATTCCCAGGCAGGGTACATGCCCGGGTTGCGGACTTGATCACCAGTGTGAGGTGTGCATATATACACTTATTGGTATTAACACTAGTCTCTGGTCTATTGTCTTTATTGATGGGCATTGTGGGTGTTTCTAGCTTATGAATAATGGAACTAAGAACATCTCAAAATAGATTCCTTTCTCTTCCTTCTGGGTCATTTCTTTGAGGTCCATACTGCAAAGCTAAGTAACCTGGTTGAAAGACAGGAACAGATGATACATCAAATTTTCTATTGCTCTAAGTCTTACTGCTCTAATATAAGCTTATTGTCACTTTAAGGTGTTTTTGTTTGCATTTTTAATTGCTGGAGAAGTTATACATTATGCTTTAACCAAAAGCTACTTAGTTTGGGGGGAAAAACATATTGTCATGTAAATACATAGTTTATCATTACAAGGTATGTTGTAGGTATTCGTTAAATACTTGTTGAATGAATGAATGTACTAAAATCCCACACAGTCACAAAAAGTGACAAATACTGTATGATTCCTGTTATACGAGGTTCCTAGAGTATTCAGATTCATGGGGACAGAAAGTAATATGGTGGTTGCCAGGGGCTGGGGAATTTTTGTTTAGTGGATATTAGAGTTTCAGTTTTGCAAGATGAAAAGCGTTCTGGAGATTCATTGCACAGTGATGTGAATGTTCTTTATTCTCTTGAACTGTACATTTAAAAATGACTAAGATGGTAAACTTTATGTTATGTGTATTTTACATATATATATAATTTTTTTAACTCAGTGGTCGTTTGGTATATATTGTCAGTAGAGGTATGCCTACCTTATATGGTCATGCATGTTAAATGAAGTTTCATATGTGCGATTTTCTAGATTAAATGACTGTTCATTTTTTAATGCAGAGACAGACAGACCAAGATATGTGATGTTAATATTACTGCATAGCAAATAGAATAGGAAACATCATAGACTAGATAACATTATGTGAACATTCAAAATTAGCAATGAAGTGCTCAACCTTATAACCTTAAAAAAAATAATGCACCTAATTTCCTGTTACCTGTGATTTAAAACAGACAGGCCTGGCCGGTGTGGCTCAGTTGGTTGGAACATCCTTCTGTTCCCCAAAGGGTGACAGGTTCCATTCCTAAACGGGGCCCATGCCTGGGTTTCAGGTTCGGTCACCCATTAGGGCCCGTGTGGGAGGCAACTGATCAATGTTTCTCTCTAACATCGGTACTTTATGTTATGTGTATTTTACATATATATATATAATTTTTTTTTAACTCAGTGGTCGTTTGGTATATATTATCAGTAGAGATGCCTACCTCTTATATGGTCATGCATGTTAAATGAAGTTTCATATGTGCGATTTTCTAGATTAAATGACTGTTCACTTTTTAATGCAGAGACAGACAGACCAAGATATGTGATGTTAATATTACTACATAGCAAATAGAGTAGGAAACATCATAGATTAGATAACATTATGTGAACATATTATGTGAACATTCAAAATTAACAATGAAGTGCTCAACCTTATAACCTTAAAAAAAATAATGCATCTAATTTCCTGTTACCTGTGATTGAAAGCAGACAGGCCTGGCCGGTGTGGCTCAGTTGGTTGGAACATCCTTCTGTTCCCCAAAGGGTGACAGGTTCCGTTCCTAAGCGGGGCCCATGCCTGGGTTTCAGGTTCGGTCACCCATTAGGGCCCGTGTGGGAGGCAACCGATCAATGTTTCTCTCTCACATCGGTGTTTTTCTCTCTCTGTCTCTCCCTTCCTCTCTCTAAAATCAATTTTTTAAAGGAGAAAAATTGTTTAATAAAGAAATAAAACAAACGCAGAACTTAGAGGTTTTAGAGAATCCACTTGAACTTTTCACCTTTAAAGATGAGGTGAGGAGATTAAGAGAGGGCAAGTGATTTTTTCTCTTCAAGGGCAGCTACATTGTCGCTTTCATAGTGCACTCCAGCCAAGTCCTTTTTATATGTCATTAACCCAATGGATATTGTGACCTGCCCTGACTGCCCCAGAGCCTGCTGAGAAAGCAGGGAATAGAATGGGCTAGACACAATGTCATGCCAAATCTATAATAATAAAAGCATAATATGCTAATTAGACTGGACGTCCTCTGGACGAAGCCGGGGCTGCGGGGGAAGCTGGGGTCCTGGGTGCCTGCAGGCGGCCGGAAGGAAGCAAGCCTGGGTCCTGGGTGCCAGAGGAAGCTAGAGCCGGCAGCCAGGGGAAGGAAGGCTACTCTTGCATGAATTTCATGCATTGGGCCTCTAGTAAATTAATAAACCCCTTAACAAGAAAATAAAAGGAGAATGGGTATTGGATAGACAATCAACAACTTCTCTTACGCTCACATTAGTGTTTTTGTTTTGTTTTGTTCTGTTTTTGTTTGGGTGTTTCAGGCTGGAACCAATGGTTATATGGCGCCTGAAATCCTAATGGAAAAAGTGAGTTACTCCTATCCCGTGGACTGGTTTGCAATGGGATGCAGTATTTATGAAATGGTTGCTGGAAGAACACCATTCAAAGATTACAAGGAAAAAATCAGTAAAGAGGATTTAAAGCAAAGAACCCTGAAAGAAGAGGTCACATTCCAACATGATAACTTCACAGAGGAAGCCAAAGATATTTGCAGACTCTTGTTGGCTAAGAAACCAGAGCAACGCTTAGGAAGCAGGTAAATTACCATGTAATAGAGATGATTCGTGATGTCAGCATTGTCCACAGGCATTTGGAGAATGTTGTGGGTTAACGACAAAGCTTTGGGATTACGTTGTGTTATTATTGTCCTACTAGAGGACATTTGTGCACTCGGGGGTCCCTTAGCCCCGCCTACACCCTTTAGCAGTCCAGGAGCCCTTGGGAGATGTCCAACTGATGGCCGCAGTGGGACACCCTTAGCGCTGCCGCGGAGGCGGGAGTGGCTCCCACCACAGCTGCTGTGCTCAGCAGCCATCAGCCTGGCTTGTGGCTGAGCGGCCCTCCCCCAGTGGGAGCACACTGACCCATGGAGCATTTGCCCCCTGTTGGTCAGTGCACGTCATAGTGACTGGTGGGTCCTTCTGCCGTTCAGTCAATTTGCCTATTACCCTTTTATTATATAGGATTATTATTTGGATATTATATGGTTAGGTATTTCTGATATTTTCAAACTCTATGAGCAATTGATATGGAACTATCTCTAAGATATATTTTAAACTGAAAAAGTGAGGGGCAAAGCAGCATATATAAAAAGAAGAAAGAAAATATGTAATTCAAATAGCTGCATACACCATTTTAAGCAGAGTATACAAGGAATGTATAGGATTGGTTGCCTCTTACAAAGGGAAATTGGGGGCTGGTGACAGGGATGCAAATGAGGATTGCCACTATAGAACCCTATTATCTTTTGAATTTTGAATGACACGAATAAATTATCTATTCAAAAATTAAAGCTCAAAATAAAATTAAAACACCAGTACTGAGTGCCAAAGCTCTGGAAAATTCTTCCCCTATTAAAAGTCTCTGTAAAATATCATCAACCAGTCAACAGATATTTAGTAAATACATATGATGTTGACATATTAGTTAATATGGTCAAAATTAGTTTTGAGGAAAGTCAAGTTTTATTGCTTACAATGGAATAATAAGATCAAGATATTTTAGAAGAAAAAAAAATACATAAAAGTTGACCTATGAAGAAACCCTTGGCAGAGGGAGAAAAACAAGGGCTTAGAGCCACAGACTCCCATTCCAGCTCTGCTGTCATCTGCTATGTCCTGTCTGTTTTACCTCATGTAATTGAGTTACTTTCTCTGAGTCTCAGTATCCTCCTATATAAAATGGGCAGGGAGGGTGGTATGATGGTTAAACTCAGTACCAACTTGATGAGGCCACAGTACTCAGATATTTGATCAAGCAGTATACTAGATGTTTCTGCAAATATTTTTAAAAATGAGATTAGCATATAAGTCAGTAGGCTTCCAGTAAAGCAGATTATTCTTCAGAATGTGGATGGGCCTCATCCAATCAGTTGAAGGCCTCGGAGAGGAGAGAATTCTCCCAGAAAACCTAGCTTTGGACTTGAACTGCGACTCTTCCCTGGCTCTCTAGCCTGGTAGCTTACCTTAAAGAATTTGGACTTGCCAAGCCTCCACCAGGAAAAATGTTTTTCTCTACCCTCTTAGGTTCAAGAATGGAGACCTGCAAACTAAACTGGCAAAAGACATTGTCCTTTATGTACATACGCAGGAGTTCACAGACAGATGTGAGGAGGTGGTTAGAATTGGGGGCTTATGTGCCATCTTAAGAGGGGAAGGGGAGGATGAGAAGGGCACTTACAGGCAAGCAAATGACTTGTTAGTACTGGTGGGGGTGGGCACTGTGAGAGAATGAATGTCTTTTAGGGCAAATAAACGGGCCCTGGGGAGAATAGATGGGAGATACGATAGTTTTGTGACAATATCTATTTTTGGTGTGGTGTTGATTTCTGTCACTGGCAATATGAGTCAGTCCTCCCTGGTTCCAAAACTCCTGAAATTCCCCGGGGAGAGGATTGATGAGTTGAGTTCTTTTAGGAGGCTCTGCTTTTATGCACATGTGCCTCTGCTGACTCTCAAATGCCCTTAGCTCAAAATAACTTTTATGTCACTGTGGTGCATTCTGGATCCTTTGGTTCTGCCCCTCTGGAGAACCTGGCTAATACAGTGGGCGTCTCCCTGCTGAGCAGTGGCTCAGAGATCCTGGCTGCTTCCATCTTTTTTTTTTAACATATATTTTTATTGTTTTCAGAGAGGAAGGGATCACTTCAGGATATTTTCCCACTGATTTTTAGAGTGGGAGAGGGAGAGACAGAAATATCGATGTGAGAGAGAACCATCGATTGGTTGCCTCCTGCACGCTCCCCGCTAGGGATCAGCCCGCAACCCAGGCATGTGCCCTGACCGGGAATCAAACCGTGACCTCCTGGTTCATGGGTTGACGCTCAACCACTGAACCACACCGGCCGGGCATGGCTGTATCCATCTGGTGGCTCCCAGGTGCCATGGCCTGAGAAGAGAACCTGGGAGCTTTGTGCTGCCTCAGCCGGGAAGTGGCCCACTTCACATATCACTTCTCATGGCCAGAACATTCCTTGGGCCCTCGCTAAGGGTGAGGGGGCTGGCCAGTGTTGTCTTCTGTGTGCCCAGGAAGGAGAGACCTGGATGTGGTGACCACCGACCATCTCTACCATCTGGTTCTTGAGTATCAGAGGGCATACCTACAGTGGCTGAGGCAATGAGGGAAGCGAACAGTCCCTTTTATTTTATTTTCATATTTTTAAATGTATTTTTCAATTACAGTTGAAGTACGATGTTATATTAGTTTTAGGTGTACAACGTAGTGATTAGACATTTATATAACCTACGAAGTGATCACCCTGATAAGGCTAGTACCCAGCTGACACCATACACAGGGGAGCAATCTCGTTAGACGGCTTCCCCCGAGGGAATACCACCCACGTGGTGTGTTTGAGGATCTATCTCAGTACTTTTATAAGCACACTTCGGGTCTATACAATGAGATGTTGACAAACTTCTTCCAGAAAATGCCACCTTAAAGCACTGGATCGTAGCCTGAAGCTGCTCCATCAAACCTTTTTATAAAGCATATGTTGTTGCGCCTGTTTTGAATATAACTGTTTACAACATTAAAGAAGAGTCATATTAAAACCAGCTGTTCAGTGAAAAAGAAAACCTTCCAACATTTTCATTTCAGCTCTTCATAGTTTTAAAAAATTCATTCATGCCCTGGTTCAATCCCCAGTAGGGGGCGTGCAGGAAGGAGGCAGGGGATTGATGTTCTACTCTCACATCGATGTTTCTCCCTCTCCCTCTGTCTCTAAAATATTTTTTTTTAAATTTTTTAATGCAGTAAAAAATTCACTCAAATGTGATTAATTTTGTGGGTGTCCTTCAAAGCAGAGCGAATGCCTGGAGAGCATGTTACATAGCAGAGAGGCCAAGTGCCCCCTCCCCAGTGCACCTACGAGCATTTAAAATAAAGTGAAGTGGAATCTAATGAACAAAAATAAACTAACAAACCAAAGAGAAACAGACTCATCGAGAACAGATGGACAGCTATCAGAGGGGAGAGGGTTTGGGTGGCTGGGTGAAAAAGGTGAAGGGATTAAAAAAAAACAAATTGGTGGCAACAAAATAGTTATAGGGATGTAAAATATAGCATGGGGAATATAGTCAGTCATATTGTAATAACTATGCATGGTGA
>NW_006286675.1:6786689-6801200 GCF_000327345.1 Myotis davidii | reverse complement strand
TCCAATAAAATCAAAGGTGAAGGCCACTTAAGTATTTTGCAGGTTTCATTCTGATCGGCCCCTGCAGCAGAGCAAGAGCAAATACCCATGCACTTGTCTGACTGCAGCTTCAGGCTAATGCCCACTGTTCTTGGCAGACCAAACCCCACAGTGTGGTTCTCATGTATGGGCAGCTGGTATCTTACCGTCATTGATGGTATGAGAAAATCCATTATAATCCCCATGTGGGAATCAGTAACCCAAGAGCCCCTGTTAATGCTCGCAAAGGTATTCCACTCCAGCAAGCAGGGAGTCTCCCTGCAGCTAGCTGCCAGGTTAGGTTGCCTATTACAAAAGACGCCGCCTCCTTCAGCAGCCTCTCCGCTTGGTCCAAGAGGAGATGGGTCAAAAGCGCCCTGCACAAAGCAGCGCGGGGAAGACTCAAGAGTAAAATCACCTTCATGCGATTTCTAACTACAGATCTCAGGTGAACTGGATCGAAGTGATCAGCTTTGGGGGGGCCTGGACACAGAGGGCAAGGAGTAGAGGTTGGGAAGCCTCCTCCTCTGTTGTTAGCATCAGCAAACACAGACTTTAATTGGAAAAGGACATTGTTATGTAAATGCCCCAGGGCGGGGGGGTGGGGGGGAATGCCTTACATGCTTGCCTGGGGCTGGGCAATGTTCTGTTCAAAGAAGCAGCACACCTGGGGGCTAGGGGAGGGGTCCCTCAGACATTCTCTGAGAGGAGTTTCCAGAGGCAAGCTTCAGCCAGGATCTAGCTGGCGGGTCCAGCAGTGTCAGGCATTGGTCACACCATGGAATAGTCTCTCCCCACAGATATAAGGCATGGGCCCTGCCTTCCAGAGGCATCTAGATGGGGGTCTTGAAGAACATTAAAGAAAGCCTCTAAGTGGTTCATCGATCCCTTGTCTTATGTGACACGCTGCAAAAGGACTGCATTCAGCCATGCTGACGGACAAGCCCAGGCCATCCTGGTTTCTCCAAGTTAAAGCTGATCAGAGTGAGTTTAAGGCGCCCTCTTGGCCTCTGGGACAATGGGGTCATGCCTGCCAGCGGCCATAATGTGGTACAAATTCCTTCCTCCTGGCACCTGGTCCCATTCCAACTCCTTTGTTCTCTGTGAGACACAGGCCTGGGGCTCATTCCTGATCTACTTGGATGGAATCCTAGTTCTATCCTTGTTCTACCACATTTAAAATCTGTCTGAGACCCACCACCCAATCTCTCTGATACCTTAAAATGGTGACTATTGCTGTGTAAATTATACCTCAATACAACTAACTAACAATGTATATAGTAACCCCCAAAAAGTATTCACACTTTAATAGCTGGTAGCTCAATTTTGAAAGTAAAATGTATTTTAATAAACGCTGCCTTTATAATTATTAAAAGTGAGTGTATACATTTTTGGGGAATATATGTCCTTGAAGCTTCAGTTCTTCTCAGTAACCCTCCCTCAAGGCTTCTACTCTATAGGCCATAAACCACACAGATATTGGGCAGTAGATTCTAAAAGAAGGCAAGTCTGCATTTTCCCTTCTTTCCATTGATGGAGATTTGAAGGCCTTTAGAAGAAAAGAGAAACCTTGTAGTTAGTGTCTCAGGATGCAGCTCTCCATTCCTGTCTTTTCAGTCGGGTTATAATGGGGGAGTCCAGGGAGGCCTGGATGGCCTTTCTGGGTGGGACGAGGCCAGAATCACAGAACAGCAACAGAAGTGAAGGGTTTAACGTGTTAGCTGAGAGTAGGCTCTGAATACATGTTAATTATTATCACTATTGGTAGTAACATCCTTACTGTGTTTAGACTCTACTCATCTTACTGGGCAGAATGTGCTTCAGTAATCATGTGACATGATGGGGAGTCTCCGAGGGGTGGGCTGGGCTTACTGTCTTGTTTCCAACAAATAGAATATGGCAGAAGTGATGAGATGTCATTTCTAAGATTAAGTATTAAAAAGATTGTGCCTTCTGTCTTGAACTCTACCCCCTCCCCTGAGCATTTGCTCTGGGGATAACCAGTGACAATGTTATAGTAAGGCAACCCTATGGAGAGGCTCACATGATGATGGATGGCGGCTTCCCAGTATTATATGAGTGAGTTTAGAAAGAGATCTTCCCCCAACTCCAGGTGAATCTTCAGATGAGACCACAGCCCTGACCAACAGCTTTACTGCAACCTCCCAAGAGACCTCGAGGCAGGGGCACCCAGTTGACCATGTCTACATTCTTGACCCACCGAAACTGTGAGATAATTAATGTTTATTGTTGTAAGCCCCTGAATTGTTGGGGCAATTTGTTACACAGCAACAGGTAAATAATAGAAGAGGGTACACATTTGGGAACATACATTTTCCCCCTTATTCTGAGGCAAATACTGGAATAATTTCTAGCATAAGGAAGGAAGATTTGATAGCAAATAAACATAGTCTTGAGCACCAACCATATGCTCATTCATGCTACTGACAATTATGAATGGATTTTGTTTTAAGTTTTTTAAAGATTATGCCAGCTGGGGTTTGGGGAAGGGGCGGGGATTAGGTGGGCTCCTAGAAATCGTGTTCTGTGATGAGTGAGATGTGAGTGTGCTCTTTCAAAATGTGAGTGGTTGTAATGTGGAAAGAGACATTAATTTGTTCCTGTGACTCTGAAGGGCAGAGCAAGAGGTGAAGACTGGAAGTTGCAGGCAAACAGGCTTTGGCCCCACTGATGTTCGCTGGTGTTTCATGGAAACACCAAGAATGAAAATCGTGTCAACTGCTAGATTCTTGGCAAATCACATCTATGTGTGAAGGCTGTCTGCAAACAATAAAACGCTACAGTCTGCATAGGGCAGAGTTGCGGGTGATGTTTAAAGTTATCATTTTTGTAAATGACTCTTTGCATCATTATACTGTCTTGGCAATTGACCTATGTTACAGGAAAAGAACGCAGCACGCTTTGTATTGCTGGGACGGTTCCCGTTGGGTCTGTTACTGTGTTGGGCTGAGCATCCCCTTTCTTCACAGAGAAAAGTCAGATGATCCCAGGAAACACCCTTTCTTCAAAACCATCAACTTTCCTCGCCTGGAAGCAGGCCTCGTGGAACCCCCATATGTGCCAGACCCTTCGGTGGTTTATGCCAAAGACATCGACGACATTGAAGATTTCTCTGAGGTTCAGGGAATCGAGTTTGATGATAAAGATAAGAAGTTCTTCCAAAGGTTTGCAACAGGTGCTGTCCCCAGGGCGTGGCAGGAAGAGATCATAGAAACGGGACTGTTTGAAGAATTGAACGATCCCAACAGACTTGCAGGTTGTGGGGAGGGTAACTCGTCCAAGTCTGCTGTGTGTTTGTTATTATAAGTTGTTCTCTCTACCAGACAGGCAGCAGGAGTCTCAGCTGACCTAATCCTCGAATGTTCCTGTTAACCTAAAAATAAAAATTAAAAAGGCCTTTCAAGATGAGACGCAACACACGTTTATTGAGGTCCATAAGAAGAGCTATTTGGGACGCACTGATTCCGACGGGAGCCCAGATGGTGTTCCGATTAGGAGACGGAGGTGACGGGAATGTATGAGAAAGGGAAGGGTGGCAGTTACATCAGTAAGAGGAAGCCATGTCCATCGGTGCAGAGAACATAACACAGTGATGTTAATTCTCAATAATGCTATTTTAGTTTCCAGTCCAGTAGTTATAGGAACTGCTTTCTTGTTATCTTTGCAAACAGATTTTTAGGACAAACGTTGCCCTAGGCCCCGTCCAGAGGTTATTTTGTCCTGTTTTAACATTCCAGAGATTTGAGGCCCAAGACACACTAGGCAGTTTCTCTGGCGGGGCAGTTCTGGTTTCATTTTAAAGTGGCTCCATTTATGTCGTGTTTATGTTCCTAACACACGAAAATCTATTACAAAGGGAACTGATTGATCAGGAGGGCATTTATCATAAAGCAGTTCAAAGGACAGCCTCTCTCTCTCTCTCTCTCTCTCTCTCTCTCCTTTCTTCCTTCTTCCTCCTGTCCTCCCTCCCTCCCTCCCTTTCTTTTTTCATAAAGATGAGAGCAGTCTCCGTTTCACTGAGGGCTGGGAAAAGGAACACAGGTTTATTTTGATAAACTAAAAGCATGAGCTCTCTACTATCATGTCCCTGAAAATTACACAAAGTCCTAGGAGCACAGAAAGGAGCTTTGTGGTGTGCACAGAAAATGAGCATTTGCAATTCTTAGTAAATAATCATTTTAGTTTTCCTTTGTTTATATCCTTTCTCCCCTTCATCTTTCAGGTTTGTTTGTTTGTTTTCTGCTTCTGTACTTATAAAAAGGATTTTGATGCTGGAAGTAAGTGTCCCTGATATCCTCCCCATAAAAGAGTGGGTTGTAATATTTTGGCAATATCTCAGATTATAAAATAATTTTTAATTTACTGTAGGTCTCTTTTTCATATTGATTTCAGAGAGAGGAAGGGAGAGGGAGAGAGAAAGATAGAAACATCAATGATGAGAGAATCATTGATCGGCTGCCTCCTGCATACCACCTACTGGGGATGGAGCCCGAGACCCGGGCATGTGCCTTACTAGGAATGAAACCATGACCTCTTGGTTCATAGGTTGATGCTCAACCACTGAGCCACGCCGGCTGGGCAGGTTTAGTTATTCTTTCAATATATATTGCTGCATGTCATGAGCCAGGCTCCATTTTGGTTTTGGGAGATACACTGGGCTTTGTCCCTTTAGGATTTTTAGATTGGAAGGTGCTTTGTTCTCCCTCGGTCTCAGTAAAACCTTGTATCTCTCTGGGTAGAGATGAATTTTGTTCTTTTCATTTCCCCCCTAATTTTCTGCACTGAACACATCTTTTTAAAATCAGGGAAGGGACCTATATTGATTAAATCAAGCAAAACCCATGTAGTCGGACCTGGGAGTGCAGCGTATGCCCGGCTGGCTCTGGCCATCGCTGGCGCCCGAGGAACCCCCTCCTGCCAAAGGGCAGCAGCCTGGGTCCCAGAGGGAGGCCAGGCCCCCCGCTGAGTCAGCAGTGTCTCTCTCTGGACAGAGCCAGCAGCTGGTGCCTAAGGCGGGGCTAGACCGGAGGCTCCACCATCCAGCCTGTGAACCGCGGCCGGGCTGGTCGGTGATGAAGTTCTTACCAAGCCTCAGAGAAGGGAAAGAAAGAAGAATGCAGCAAGTGTTTCCTGTGCTACTCGCTTCACAATAGCTGTGATGAGGAGTTAACATGTCCTCTTTGATGAAGTCCTTGATACTTCACAAAAGTAAAACTTGGAGAGCCTATGGCCGTTCCTCAGATTTATTTATTTTTATTATTTTAGTTTTCTGACCTGTGCGATCCCAAAACCTGGGACTCCCTGGCCTGGATGACCTGGAACGGCATTCCAGCTAAAGGGAAACCTGCGCTTCCATAGAAAACGGTGCATTGTTCAGAGGAGGATCAGCAAACTTTTCCTGGAAAAAAACAGTAAATATTTTAGACTTTGCCGATGGCAACCACTTAACTCTGCCTCCACAGTGGGAAGGTAGCCATCGATACCGTGTCAGGACTGAGTGTGGCTGTGTGCCAATAAAGCTTTGTTTACAAAAACAGGCGGTGGGGCTGGAGTTGGCCCACAAGCAGTAGTTGACTGTTCCCAGTCATAAATAAAGTCTTATTATTAAACCCTGCCTCTCCGGTCTGCACCGCCAGCGGCCACATCCATTCCTGCCATGCGCACAGTTCCTGCAACCAGCAGGAGGCTCTGTCAGGGGGAGAGACCGGAGGAGAATGGCGGGAGCCAGGAGAGCCCAGGCCAGCCTCTGCAGTTCACCTGCTGGCGGTGCTGAGTGCGCTGAGCCTGAGGCCACCAGAGGCCCACAGGGTCCCTGTGGAACAGCCCTCCTCCGAGCTGTGCCGCGGTGCAAAGGCAGCCTGTCCACTTAACATTTGAATTGCAGGGAACAGCACGCAGTTTTTTTCCTGGTATAAGTATGTTCCAAAAGTTGCACAGGACCTATCCTTAAAAAATCATCTATTGTCTACGAGTAGAGATCATTGACTTAAGAATAGTCTGTGGTCAAGAAGCAAAAAAAAACTTTTTAAAAATCAAAACAAAGGACAAAAAAAAAGACTAGTCTGTGATCACGGTTAAAGAAAATGAAGGAAAACGACCAGCACCGCGCCTACAACATGTGTAGCCAGAGCCACACCTGAGCTCCCTGAATGGTCAGCGCGGCCTCCCAGGCAGCTTTGCGAATTTCTTCCCGCAAGTCCACGTGTGTGCCCTCTCGCAGCCCAGCGCTGGCCAGGCCGCCGCCAGCATCGCCAGCACTGCTGCCAGTAATAGCAACACAAGAAAAGCTGCCAGTTACTGAGCACTTTTTGTGCATCACCCACAATGCTCACAACCGTCCTGCGAAGCGGGTTTTACTCTCTGCGTTGTGTCAACGAAGAAAGGAAAGTTCCGGAGGTTAACGGACTTACCCACTTACACGGTAAGTGCTGAGTGACCCCAGGCCGGCCTGACAGCTCGTGGCTGTGAGGTTACTGGTTTCCCATGGGAGGAACTGCCTCTGTCCCTCCCTGAGAACAGAGTTAGTGGACCAAGCCCAAGGAAGAGAGAAATATATATATTTAGGCCTGACATGGACTAGCAGGGCCAGGCTGAAGGGAGGGCAGTGAGGCCCCTAAGTCGAAATGTTTTTGACGACAATCACTCTCAGGACCAAGCAACTGCGGAATCAAAACTTGCACAAAACTGAAAGTGAGCGCCTCCTTCAGTTTTGCAGCCTCCGGCTTCCATGGCAACCACGTTGATTCTCAACCCGTGGACTAGACAGCTCAGGTGTAACTACTTCGGAAAATCCTTTTGAAACTACATTTCTTTGCACCTTCAAAAACAGCCCTGGCCGGTGTGCTCGGTAGTTAGGGGATCGGCATGAGAACCAAAGGGTGGAGGGCTCAATTCCCGGTCAATGGTCAATGGGTTGTATGTTCGATCCCCACCCAGGTTGGGGCACGTACAGGAGGCAACCAATCGATGTGTCTCTCTCACATTGATGCTTCTCTCTCCCTCCCATCCTCACTCCCTCCCTCTTTCTAAAAAAAATAAAAATAAAAAATTCGATGGAAAAAATATCCCCAGGTGAGGATTAACAAAAAAAAACAATCATCTACATTCATTTAACAAATATTAATTCAGGGCTACCATGTGTTAGGCGTTTTAGTGGCCAGGAATACAGCCCAAGGCACACCACGCCCATCCTGGATATATCCCTAGCCCTTTGGCTGAATATCTCTATTAGCCAATATGGATCAATAACTTTTCCTACTTCCCTTGTCACCTTTCAGTTGATGCCAAGGACCGAGAAACACAATGCCCCTGGGGTATTTAAGAACCAAAATTCAGTTTCCCCTTTTCCTTTCTTCTTTAAAAGGATTCCCCCAGGTTTGTGCTTTAGAATCCTTGCTCTGGAAAAGGTGTGGAATAGGACTTGTGAACTCCTTACTCATCTCCCTTAAAGTGGAAAGTTACAGGCAGGCTCAAAGGCACATCCAGATTGGCTCGTGGTGAGTGTTGTTTTAACAAATGCCCGTGGAATGAAGGGCCTGGTACATGTCATAACTGGTAACGAGGCAGACAATGGTGAAATAGCAGCTCAACCAAACAAACTTCGGATGCCCTTGCCTGCGCCTGGCTTCCCAGGAGCGGGTGCCCTCCGGCCCTCTCCTGTGCTTGGTCGTGTTCTGGGCTAGGCCCATAAACAGCGCTGCAGATGTTTGCCCAGACCTGTGGCGTTTCCACGATTGTTATTGCTTTGTATGTCTTTGTCAGCATTTCCTGCCATAGTTCAGTGTTTGGTCAATTCTAAATCACTTCGGTCCGATAAGCAAGTTTGTGAACTATCTGGTCACCTTGCCTCCCTCTACCACAGTCCACTTTTGGTCATTTTGTCACGCCCATCGTGTGCAGGGATGCAGAAGGGAAGAGAAATAAATCCATCCGTTTGATTTGGAAACAGGAATTGAAGAAGAAACCCAAAACTATTCACTGATCTCTGGACACTCTGAGAATTTAAGTGACACTCTCTGCTCACCTTCTCCCACCCCCTTTTTTCATAGCCACAGATCACTCCGCTAATGAGCCTCAATTGTAACATCAAGTTGAGACTTTTTAAAATTGATTTTTAGAGAGAGGAAAAGAGAGAGAGAGAGAGAGAGAGAGAGAGCGAGAGAGAGAGAGAGAAACATCTATCTATTGGTTCACATATTGATGCAGTCATTGGTTGCTAATATATGAATATATTGTTTTTTTCAATTACAGTGTACATTCAATATTATTCTATATTAGAGGCCCGGTGCCCAGATTCATGCATGGGGGAGGAGGTCCCTCAGCTTGGCCTGCTCCCTCTCACAATCCAGGACCCTCGGGGGATGTCCAACTGCCAGTTTAGGCTCAGTCCCAGACATCCCCCGAGGGATGTAGCAGTGCACTGAGCAGCAGGCAGCTAGGGAGGAGCCTGAGCCGGGGCGGATGCTGAGCCACTTGCACTCATCCTGGCCCGCTGCGCCTGCTGCCACTGCTCGGTAGCACTGCCGCAGTCGGGACAGGCTCCTGCCACCGCAGCTACTCTCGCCAGCCATGAGCCCGGTTTCTGGCTGAGTGACGCTCCCCCTGTGGGAGCACACTGACCACTAGGGGGCAGCTCCTGCATTGAACGTCTGCCCCCTGGTGGTCAGTGCGCATCATAGCGACTGGTTAACTGGTCGTTCCGGTTGTTCGGTTGTAATGGTCACTTAGGCTTTTCTATACATAGATTAGCTTCAGATGTGCAATAAAGTGGTTAGAAAATCATGTGCTTTATAGAGAGGTCCCGCTGATGTTCCAAGTACCCACCATAGTTATATCAGTGACTATAGTATGCCCTGTGCTGTAATTTACATCTCTATGACTATTTGGTAACTAGTTCACCTTTTTTTGCCCAGTCCTCCAACCCTCTGAAAACTGTCAGTCTGTGTTGAGAATTTTCTTGTCACCCTTGAGACACCCAAAAGGAGCTGGGTGCCTGTATTTAACCCTTTCACCTCCCCCATGACCCTAAGCCAGCACTACCTCCCATGGAAGGAGGAGGAACAGTGGGGACGACCAAGAGAAAAATGCAGTTCTAGGTCAAAGCTTATTCTGATCCTACTCTGTGCCAAAGGCCAACACAGAGAGAATGTGTGTGGAAGGTTTCCTGTGGAAAAGTCCAGAGAGAATGTGTTTGCCTCGTTCTTCCCTGTTTGGGAAGAGGGAGACTGTTGAAATACTGTGTGGTGAGGACGTGCCTGCACTTGGTCCCGGGTGTGCTGCAGCCAATGTGCCACCTCTTCCCCACGCCCTGTTCTGGGGGTGTCCTCACCGTGGCAGCTGGAATTAGGTTTCAGTGGGTATATCTCCATCACGAACGTCAGCAAATCCCACAAATCAGGGTGTACTTTTTCTGAAGGGCAGGAGGCTAAGCATTTCTCAGCACTTCAGTGACTTATCCCTGAAATATACCCGGTTAGTTGTGATTCTGCCCAGGGCCCAGCAGGGACTGCCCCAAGCTTTGGTTCCTTGGCAGGGGGTGGGCAAGGCTGTAGGGGGGAAACCAACCAAAGAGACACAAGCTGTTGCCCCTGGCAGACACTCCGCAGGCAGAAAGGCTGGGGAGGGCCAAGGAAACCTAGAGGGGAGGCTACCGAGATCTAAGAGAGGAGAGGAGGAGAACATGAAAGCCTTTGACAAGCACAGAACCAGGACAAAAGGAAAGGGATGCAGAGAGAGGAAGGGGCTGAGGGTTCTGGAAGCTCCCTCCAGAAATGTTACATCAGGTCCCAGGGTTTGTCATCACTCCACAGCAGGGGTTCATTACAAATGTGATTTGAGGGGGCGGGAGGAGAGGGTAGAGGGGGGATAAATGGTGATGGAAGGGAACTTGACTTGGGGACACACAATACAATATACAGATGATGTACTATAGAATTGTACCCCTACAACCTATTAATTTTACTAAACATAAACAATGTCACGCCAATAAACTAAATTTTTTAAAAATGTGATTTGATGGAAGCCATTTCATGTTAATGGATCTGCCACCTCTTACATATGCACTGACTTAAAGCAAATGTGCCTCATTCATCAACAAAATCACAAAACAGAGAGAAAGGTAAGGTGTCCCCCATGTCACAGAATTCCTTGCTGATCATTTTTTTTACAACTGCATTTCATTCCATAGAGGCACCATCATTTAACCGATCCTCTGTTTTGAATATAAATCTTTTTCCAGTCTTTCCTTATTATAAATAATCTTGTCACGAACATCCTTGTAGCTACCTTGCAGCATCCTTAATTATTATTCATCACCGTTTTAGGACAAACTAGGAATGGAATGAGGGGGTACATATCATTTTCAGGCTTTTGATAAATATTGTCAGATTAACCTCCAGAAAGCTTGCACCCGGCTGCACTCCCACGAGCTCCGGGTTGTAATCTTCTAAAAAGAGGGTAGAAAACCAGCAGCACCGACGGATTCGTGGCCAGCGCCTCGCAGCCCGATGGCTGCCGGGTGGCTATTGACCGAGGACAGGCACTCCGTGTCTACCTGAGCATGTCCATTAGGAAAATGCAAAGATTGTGATTCTAGACTTTTAAAGTCAGTTTAGACCTTATCTGATGCAACGCCCCAATTTTACAGATGAGGAAATTCAGCCCCAGGGTTGCACAGCTAATTAACAACTTGCTGGCACTCCTGTGTTACAGAGAGCGGTGGTGGTGCAGTCCTCATACTGTTAGCTAAGGCCCGTGGAGCACTTACTCCATGCTTCCTGTGGACTGGATCCCTCCCCAAGCCCAGGCTGCTGGGACCATTATACCCCGCTTTTATGTGAAGGCGAGGAGGTGCTGAGAAGGGAAGTGACCAGGCAAAGGACACACAACAGATACTTTGAAATTTTCAGGTTCAAGTTTAAAAAAACAATGTCTAAAACCCAAATATAACCACAGATGATCAGCACACCCCTTTTTTTTAATGGTGGAGAGGAAATTCAATCTCTAGTTCCTTCCAGGCCAGGCTGGTCCACACCCAATTTCTCGGCAGCACATGTGTGATGGGATTCCCGTCCCGGCGGTTATCCATGTCTCCTTGATCTCGTTACAGAAGGATGTCCAAGCTTGTAGCTCTTCAGTGGCCCTGGAAATGACAGCAGCCCACCAATTGTACATTGTGAATGGTCACTCAATGATAGCTCTTCCTGGGGGTTTCCTGTCAGGAGAAAAAAGTGCTGGCTGCCCTGGGGCCATTATTTGCCTAAAACAATGAAAGCGCTCACAATAACGATGAGGGAAAAGCGGGGCCTGCCAATCATCTCCAGGTCTCTTTGGAACAAGCCAAGACAGAACTTTAAAGCTCTTTCCTCCTTGTGTCTTCCAAGGTGGCAAAACACAACGAATCACACTACCTGGGCAGAGGCAGCACTACCTGGGCAGAGGCAGCCCTGGCTCAGTTGTAGGGCCGGCAGTCACTTCTGCAGGAAGGGAGCCCACTTACAATAAAAGCCCTGCGTTTCAGCTTTCTTCCCCCTTCCCAGCCCTACCTACACTTGAAATTCTGAAAGAGGATGTGATCATAAACAAGACAGCCACCGGCCGATTACAATCTTACAACAATATAAATTATTTTGCAGGAAAGGAGCGCCCCACCTCATGAATCATCTAACCACTATTCTTTGTTTGCTTTTGTGCAGCTCATTTTCTTAGTTCTATCAATTGTCTTCTCCCCCACCCCCCGGCTTGAGGAAAAACCTCACTTCGAGTTAATCCCCCGTCTCTGGTGCCAAAACCCACCAGGAGCAAAGCCCACATAAGGTAGGTGCATCTTAGTGTGCTTAGCAGAAGGGAGCCGTGTGCTGTCTGGGGCTGGGGGCCAGGGGCCAGAGAGCCTGACACCCTTGATTTTCTCCAGCCACACAGCTTACTTGCCACGGGGTAGCTGCCAACTCACCCACTTCTGGTTGAAGCTCAGAAGGCATTTTGAAAAGGGATGTTATGAAAGCAAAACAGAGTTATCCTGGACAAACCAGCTAAATTGTCTCTACCTATCTGTGTGTGCCAGTGGGCTGTTTGGGCAGATCTTAGTGGTTCTGAATTAAACATTATTTTTTTGAGTCAGAGTGCACAGTGCCAGCCATCAACATCCCTCGTCACAGGGAGCTGTGCCTGTAGATTACAGCTCCTGTATTCTCTGGCAGGTGAGGCTCTCAGGCCCAGGCTCTTCCCTTCACTCCTTTTTTATTTTATTTTATTGATCTCACAGAGGAAGGGAGAGGGAGAGTGAGATAGAAACATCAATGATGAGAGAGAATCATTGACCAGCTGCCTCTGCACACCCCACACTGGGGATCGAGCCCAAAACCTGGGAATCAAACCGTGGCCTCCTGGTTCATAGGTTGATGATGCTCAACCACTGAGCCACACCGGCTGGGTCCCTTCGCTTTTTTTTTTTTACACAGAGCTCCATTTCAGTCCCTGCCCATTTCCTCTCTCCTTGGTAATTTCAATAGGATTTCTCAAAGTTCTTGAACTTGGGTCAGCTATTGTTATACTTCTTGATATTCTCATAACTTTGAACAAATATTTAGAAACACCCTCTCAGAGCTCATTTGAGCCTCACCTGTATTCTATATATGCACTGAATTCAAGACAGGTGATGAAAGTCTGACTTTAAGAAGTGTAGCCCTGGCAGGGTTGCTCAGTTGTAGGGCATTGTCCTGATACACCGAGGTTGCAGGTTCAATCTCCACTCAAGACACAAGAATCAATCAGTGAGCCTGGCCTGTGTGGCTCAGTGGTTGAGTGTCCACCTATGAACCAGGAGATCACACTTTGATTCTGGTCAGGGCACATGCCCAGGTTGACTGGCCAATGTGGCTCAGGAGGTTGGGCATCATCCGTGCACCTGAAGATTGCCAGTTTGATTCCTGACCGAGGGCACATGCCTGGGTTGCAGGTTCCATCCCTGGTGGTGGTGGTGGTGGTGGGGGGTGCTGGAGGCAGCCGATCAATGTTATGTTCTCACGTTTAGGTTTTTTTGTTTCTCTCTCTTCCTTCCTCTCTCTAAAAGCAATATTTTAAAGAAAAAAAAAGAAGAGTAGAGATTCTAGAATGAATTGCAAAAAAAAAAAAATTATTTTTAATCAGTGTCTTTTCTTTAAATGGTCATTGATAAATTAACCAGGCTGAAAGATAGTAGAGGAAAATGGCTAAACATGTAGACTCTAGAATCAGATTGGTTGGGGTTCAAATCCACCTCTTCTAGTTGTGTGATCTTGGCCAGATTACCTAAGGCCTCCCCATCTATAAAATGGAGGTGAGTGAAGTACCATATCTCACAGGATTGTTGTGATGATCCACAGTATTTTTATAATGATTATTGTAATAGTAATTTATGAAAGTATCTGATACATAGTAAGCACAGAGAAAGTATTAGATATTGATGTTTTCAGAGGATCACAAGATGCCAGAAGTATGTGAATGATTTTGCTAATGAAAGACCATCCTCTGTTCATGGAGTTTTCCCAGCAGATCCTGGACATCCTAGAGTTCGTATTAACAATTCCATACTTATTAGTAATAAGCTCTAATTACCAAAGTTTAGCCTAACATTTTATATATATCCTAGGTTTAATTGGATGTGCTGAGTATCTTCCAGGTTAGCATTCCTAGGAATTTGCCTTTATTCTCCCGTATCCCAAATTTGGGAGTGGTCTCTATAAGACAAAAGGCAAGGCCATGGTTTCCTCTTTTACCCTCAGATGTAAGCCAAGTTTTCACTTTTCCAAGTTACTCATGTATAACACTGAACAATTTGTAAACATACTTTGCAAACATACTTTGCTTCCCTCCTTGGACTAACACTCTGAAGTAAGTGGGGCAGCTATTTTTACCTTCATTCCATGCATGTGGAACCTGACACTTGGGGAAGTTCGGTGACCTCATTGTTCACCCTCCGTTCTCCTGTGATTCTATGAAGTTTCACACCTTCCAGGATGCTCAGAGCTCACTCGTCTGCCTAGCATGCCTCTTCTCCTTTGAGGGTCATCTCAAGTGTCACATCCTCTGGGACATGCCTTCCCACCAGCCCAGGTAACTTCTCCCTCCCCTGAGCTTCTAAAGCACTTCCCTTACAACAGGAGGTCGGGGTGGAGAGCCATGGGCTCTGAGAAGCGCCCAGTTTGATTCTCTAGTCCTCCTTTGCTAGCTGGGTGACCCTTGGACAAGTCCCAACCCGATCCAGGCTCTGTGTCTTCTTGAGTAAGATGAAGATAATATTTCTACCAGGTGTTATCTACAGGCGTCAAGAACTTTACAAGTTAGCTGATTTGTTCCTCCTCACAGCCCTAGAAGGAGGGATTATTCTGCTCAGTGATATAGCTCTCTCAGGCTTGAACAAGTTTTGACTCCAGACTATCTGACACTAATTTATTTTAATAGATTATCTATCCTGCACCCTTTCAGTAATGATTC
>NW_006286675.1:6783892-6786674 GCF_000327345.1 Myotis davidii | reverse complement strand
TTCCTGCTGCCCCAAGTCTTTGAAAAGGCTAAGCCGATAAGTATGTAAACAGCTTCATGACTCATTGGTTGGGTCGCTCTCCTTCTCTCTCCTCCTTATCATTCAGTCTTAATTGTCCTCCACCAGAGTGGCCTACCAAGTGCAGGTTCAGATGGTCCTGGGTATACATCACAGCATATATCACAGTTAAAGAATGTTTGTGTCGACTAGTCAACAGTATCTTCTTTCAGAAAATCCTGACTCTTAATCTTTCTAAAAACACACACAGACACAACTTTTAAACTGTGAAAAACAACACATATACCAGAAAAGGAAAACTTAGGGAATTATTATCAAATAAAAAGCCATGCCCAGCCAGCGTGGCTCAGTGGTTGGACATCAATCTATGAACCAAAAGGTCACAGTTCGATTCCCAGTCAGGGCACATGCCCAGGTTGTGGGCTCGATGCATACAAGAGTCAGCCAAGAGGCAGCCAATCAATGACTCTCTCTCGTTATTGGTGTTTCTATCTTTCTCCCCTGTGCTGTGCCAGCACGACCAACGGTCAACCTGAGGAGGGGCAGTGAAGGATTAAAGAAGATAGATGAGAATACAGCTGGGGCTAGGTCAGATCACTGTGCCTGGATGAGGAAACAGTGACCCAGCCTGCAAGCTGGAGCTTTATTTTATAGTCAGAGCACACAAAGCAAAACAAGAGAAGTAGTCAAGATATTTACAATGTTCTTATGAGTTTCACCTTGTTTTGGCAGCAGTTGCTGCACCTCCCACAGCTCATTAGCTACCTAGGAACAGGGAGGACTGACTATAAGGTCAAGCTTAATTATGCTAGGAGGGCTTTGCCCTCCAAGCTGGGACTTGTTTGTCACAGGTCAATCCGAGGCTTGTCCCCATAGCCACTCCCTACACTCTCCCTCTCCATTCCTGTCTGAAATCAATAAAAATATATTTTAAAATAATAATAATAAAGTAAAAAGCCATGTAACTACCTTCCGGGTAGTTACAAGAAATAGTTCGTCACCCGAAGCCCCCTCATGCTCCTTCCCAGTCATGACCTCCACCCTCTCTTCTATCAGAGGTAACCACTACCCTGACTTTTATGGAAATCAGTTTTCTACTTTTATATATATATTGATTTCAGAGAAGAAGGGAAAGGGAGAGATAGAAATATCAATGATGAGAAAGAATCATTGATCAGATGCTTTCTTGCACACCCCCTTCTGGGGATCAAGCCCACAACCCAGGCATGTGCCCTTGACCAGAATCAAACCCGGACCCTTCAGTCTGCAGGCCGATGCTCTATCCACTGAGCCAAACCAGCTAGGGCTCTACTTTTCTTTATAGTGTACCTTCCAACAGGCATCCCTAAACACTCTAGGTATGTCTTTCCTATTATTGACCTTTATATAAGTGGGTTCATACAGTATGTACTGTTCTGTGTAAGACTTCTTGCACCAAATATTGTTTGTGAGAGCCACCCATGTTCTGTGTGAGTGCACTGTGTTCTTTTTCATGCTGTATAGTATTCTGCTCTGTGACCAAAGCACACTTCACTTACCTGTTCCTCTGTGGATAGATTCAGGGATTCCTCAGTTTGGGACTATGGTGAAAAACAGTGTTTTGAAGACCCCTCGTATATTGACTCTGGTGGTCTTTTTCACTCATCGACAGGTGTATTTTTTCGCTCTACTCCTCAGAAACAATATTTTCTCCCCAGCACACCCCACCCTGCCCCTACCACTTAGTCCTCTGTTTAAGTTAGAAATGTCAAAACATTACAGTACAAGCTGGGAACCCAAAGAAGTAGGAGGTCAGAGACTTTCTGGAGACCTCCCTTCCTTTCTGCTTCAGATTTGACTTTTGATAACAATAGCAACAACAACAACAAAATCCTTAAAAGCATGAAAAGAATTCTTATTCATTTCCTCTGAGAAGTAAGGGAGAAACTGTTGTGCTTGTTGGTATTGCTGGTGAGGCTGGGACCAGGTTTTTGTGTTGTTGTTTTTTAAAATATATTTTTACTGATTTTAGAGAGGAAGGGAGAGGGAGAGAGAGCTAGAAACATCCAGGATGACAGAGAATCATTGTTCAGCTGCCTCCTGCGCACCCCCTCCTGGTTCATAGGTGAATGCTCAACCACTGAGCCACACCGGCTGGGCTGAGCCCAGGTTCTTAAAAACCTCAAGTGAGGCAGGGGGCAGGGGGGCGTTCTTTCACCAAAAAGGGACAGGCCCAGAGCGGATCTGCCTCGGGCGGGCGGCCTGCAGTGTGTGGTTCTCGACTTCATGCTGGAAAGATTTCACAACCCAAGTCCGGGTGATTGTGAGAGGACGTTTATTAAAGCTGGGGACAGAGAAACAGGGAGGGGTTTAGGATAAAGAAGCAACAGGAGAGAGCGAGGAGGGCCTGCGTTGGCTCTCCAGTGCCATTATAGGAAAGAAGTGAGCCAACGCAGGGTTGCTGTTAGCTCACTAAAAAGTCAGAGAAAGGGGGGCGTTGGAAACACGTTCAGGGGGTTGGCCTGGGACTAGCTGCGGCTGCCCGTTGTTCCCCTGGTTGCAAGTCTCGTGGGGACCCTTAGAGTTCAGGAGAAAGTTCACAGCTGGGAAAGAAAGGTGTGGGTGTGCTCCAGAGAGGGCCCCAGCTGGGTCTTTTGTCTTGAGGCTTTTTCTCTCTATTTTGCGGGCAGGAATCTTAGGGGAGGTCTCAGGGGAGCGTTTCAGCAGAATAGTCATCAGCTTTCCAAGTGTGTTTTTTAATAATATGTTCATATACCAAAATGAG
>NW_006286675.1:6779582-6783840 GCF_000327345.1 Myotis davidii | reverse complement strand
TGTCTGGTATTTATTCCTCTGACTTCATCTGTCCTTGGGTTTGGGGGGCACTAATGGCACTAACTGGGTCTCTGTTACCTCTCTCCCTGACCAGGGTGATTTAAACTATTTTCCCTCTGGTTAGGGAGGAGAGGTGTAAGCCATTTGCTCTCAAGTGTCCTTGGCTAGAGAAGAGATTTTGCAATTTGCTAGCTGGCTGTCAGTGGCTTGACTTGTTTGGCCCTGTTTGTCTAACCATCTGCCTCAGTGTCCCTTTTCCCACTTGTCAAAATTCTCCTAACATCTAACTACCCTGCCCAGTTCCTCTTCTTGCACAAGGAGCGGGAAAGTCTGGGCTTCTGCTCCAGGCAGGCAGGTCCCAAAGCAGCTTGAGGTCATCTGGAGGAAGGACAGTGAGGCCAGCGCAAAGGATCCCATTCCAGCGGCAGGCCAGGTACGAAGAAGGCCGGTTGGCCGGGCCGTCCGCTCACTCCATCAACGTGGCTCAGAAAAAGTGGGCCTGGCTGAGCTAGCGGGAGGGCATCCTCTCCTGCTGATGCCACGAGGTGCCTGGGTGAGCTCTGCCCCAGTGGAGAGGGTGCACCTGAATCCTACAAGGAGCTGAAATGCGGAGGGCTCGAAGGTTTCAGTAGAGTGAGTCCAGGGCCCGAACCACGAATCTCCCTCCTCCGTTCCGTTTCTTGGGTCGTCCCACAGGGAAGCCATCCAGCTGCTGTGGCTTATTTTAAATTTCCATTGTTTCCATGTGTTGGACTTAAATATTTTCAACACCACACTGCAGGCAGACACATAATTGGCACCATCTTTCTGGAGGGCGACTTGGTAATTAGAACCAGGAACCTGGAAAATGTGCTTTTCCTTGGACCCACAATTCTACTTCCAGGAAGCCATCCTACGGGAATAATCAGACAACAGATGCAAGAATGATCATCACAGTATTGTTTATAGTGTAAGACCTCAATATAACGGGCTAATTGGGGCGAGGGGGTGCCTGTTAAAGCCGAAAGTCTGTTACATAATAAAGTAGGTTTTCCGAATGCGTACGTTAAAAATTTGACAAATTAGTTAACCTGTTTTTACTTATGTTAAAACTGCTACAGAAAGCCGCGCCGCATGACAACAGAACCAATTACTTCAAACAATGCTGTGTGATCGCGTGCTCATCCTTCCCTGAACATTGTTTACCAGCGGTGACTCTTGGATTTAAATATGTAGACTAATAGTTGTAGATATGTAATATTTATGTCAGTGAAATTACTAGTGTTTTTTCCAACATATGGCCTAGTCACAAAAATTTGTTAAAAATAACAGTGAATTAATAAATAAATAAATAACCTGTTAATTTAATTATAAGCCAATCTTGGTTAAAAACATTTAAAAATGAACAGGGTGTTAATTTTCACTTATGATACCAGTATATGGACTGAAAATTTCGTCCGTTAAAACCGAAGTTCGTTAAATCAAGGTCCCTAAAATCGAGGATTTACTGTAATATGGAAAAACTAGAGACAAGCCACAATAAGGATCCAGATAAATAAATCTATATACATTCTTATAGGAATGTTATCAAAGAATGCTCTATATCATGGAACGATGTTAACTCATAAAATAATAGTTAATAGTATCATCCCAAAAAGGGGAGAAAGACTGAAAGGACGTATATTTTTATAGAAAAATATCTATGGATTCATGTCACTATAGAATCAGTAGACACTATATGTGATATTCTAAAATCTTCATTTTTATTGTAAAGTAATACATGCTCATTGAAAAAATTCAGAAGTCTTTATTTAAGGCCACTCCTTGGAGGTAACCACTGTCAACAGTTTTGCCTTTTTCCTTCAAAACCTATTTACACTTTCAAGTGCTTTTACAATTGATACTCTATTTTGACTCGCTCCATCCTACAGCTGAAGAAACAGGCTCACGATGGTTAAACCTGGGACACCATCACTATTTTCTGGAGGACAAATGGACATCCACATGGAGAGTCACATCCTTGGCTGGCCCTAGGCCACTTTGTGGTGTCAGTTCTTGGCCTCTGGGGAGATCTGATTTGGAAGAGATTTTTGAGGTGATAGCCTCCAGCTATTACCATACTAAGGGGTCTGTTTGCCTTCGTTCATCAAAGCCCAATAAGATATGAACAGGAGTTGGTAGACAAAAAAGTAAGGGCTTATTTTTAGGAAGTGGCCCAGGTGCAGAGACAGGTGAGCTAATGCTCAAAGACCTGGCTCCTGACAGCTTCCGGGGGACGAGTTCCTCAAGAGGGAAATCATCGATCATGGTGACTAAGGGAGTTAGGGTCATGGGCAGGGTCGTGGTCTCTCCTGATTGGTCCGTGCTGGGGCAGGGTCGTTGATCAGTGCATCTGGCCGTGATGTCAGCTGAGGCTTTGCAGCATCTGGTTTTGCTTCTTCTCTGGGCCTCGAGCTGAAACACAACTGAGGCCTAGATGTTATCTCCGGTTTGACCTGAACTCTGTCTCTGGAGTCAACAGACCTGAGGCTTTGTTCCTAAGATTATTTGAAACTGATCAGAACCTCATTGTCCTGAGGGCTTAATGATTAAGGGAGCGGTCCTGCAAGGGAAGAGGGGCAGGTGAGTCAGGGTACCGGATGAGGCCAGTTTGAATCAAAAGGCAAGAAAGGAGAAAGTTCATATGAAAGAAATGAAGTCTCTGCGGGTTCCACAACTCCTTCAAGGTATAGATGTTCCCCTGCTCCACTCAGAGGGGTGGCCCCCTCCAGTCACTTCTTGCACATGCCCAATGGTGGGTCCCTGCTTTCCAAAAGCGCCTCCTTTACTTCACAGAGCTGACACCTACCCACCTACAACTTGAATTCCCTGACCCCAGCTTTTCTTCCGAGTTTACATCCTATTGGTGAGTCCTAGCAAACTTGGCAGGGCTGAGGCAGTATTTTAAGAGATTCGACCAAGGGTTAGATTTGAGAGCCAGCTTTCAGACAAGGGGGGGTCGGGGGGTGGGGGGGAGGACAGTTCCTAAGTTGCCTGTAAGTTGGAGACAAATTAAAATTTAATAACATAAATACCTCCTGTATACATGGGAGAGACCCAGGAAAACTGAATAATCAGCCAAGATGGCTGAAGCTACCACCTTAAATGCCATCTTCAGCTGAAGACAAAGAAGATGCTGGGCTTGGGGGTGTCAGCTATGGGAGGTCCCTTGGAAAAGCACCGTAAACAAGGGTAAGGTTGTTGCGCAGGCCTGCACCTCTGTCTTTTGCATCGATGTGAGTGTCCAGAGATAAGGTCAACCCCCTTACAAATGGGGATCATCTGTACAAATGTAAAGGTCTTTTACCAAGGGCCACTTCTAGTTGGTTTGCAGAGCTGCTCCCATGGCTTCTCAAAATTAACCAACCTAGCCCTACGTGGTTTGGCTCAGTGGATAGAGTGTCGACCTGAGGATTGAAGGGTCCCAGGTTCAATTCCGGCCAAGGGCACATGCACGGGATGTGGGCTCGATCCCCCATAGGGAGCACGCAGGAGCCAGCCAATCAATGATTCCCTCTCATCATTGATGTTTCTATCTTTCTCTTCCTCTCCCTTCCTCTCTGAAATCAATAAAAATATATTTTTTAAAAGAGCTTAAAAAACATTAACCAGACTAAAGTAATCCTTATGCCAAATAGACACCCTCTGGGGTGAAAAATTGTTCCCTACAGCTGCTAAGCTACAAACCTGTACAGCACGTGCCTGTGCTGAATACTCATGGCAGTTGCAGCACAATGGTGAGTGAGTAATGGGTTGTACTGGGACAGCTACGATGTCACGGTGTTAGGAACTTTTCAGCTCCACTGTAATCTTATGGTCCCATGTGTAGCTCTTCAGTGACTAAAATGTTGTTATGCAGCATGTGACCGTGTAGAGATTCCAGGCTCCAACAGGAAGAAGCAGAAATTGCTCACCCCTTAAAGACTAGGCCTGGGATGAGCATAGGCCAGTGGTCAGCAAACTGCGGCTCGCGAGCCACATGCGGCTCTTTGGCCCCTTGAGTGTGGCTCTTCCTAAGCCTTAGGAGTACCCTAATTAAGTTAATAACAATGTACCTACCTATTAAGTTTAAGTTTAAAAAATTTGGCTCTCAAAAGAAATTTCAATTGTCGTATTGTTGATATTTGGCTCTGTTGACTAATGAGTTTGCCAACCACTGGCATAGGCTAACTTCCACCACACTCTATCGGTCAAAGCGGTAACGGGTCAGCCCAGTGCAAGGGGACACAGACCCCTCTCA
>NW_006286675.1:6763488-6779557 GCF_000327345.1 Myotis davidii | reverse complement strand
GCAGGAAGAATAGAATTTGTGGCCATCTTAAGTCTCCCACAAATAGTAAAATAGGTAAATGGCTGTGTACTCAGACACTGGGACAGGGCACAGTAATAAAAAGAGGAACTACTAGGACTTGAGGAGAGTGACTCCCACAGACCTAATGCTGAGTGAAATGTCAGGCACAATAATTCATTCTGTGATATTCCATTTATACGAAGTTTTATTTGCATAACCAAAACAGGGAAATAGAGGTCAGAATGGTGGATCCCCGCGAGGGTGTACTTACTTGGATGGGGCCTGGGGAAGCCTTCAAGATGCTGGAAGTGTTCAACGTCTTGATCTGGATGCCAATAAACAGGTATGTACATATGCAAAAATTCACCAAACAGCACACTTAAGTTCGTGTTTTTTCCATACGTAAAGTATAAATCCATTTAAAAATCTACAAGAAAATAAAATTCCTTCAGGAAAGAGGGGTCAGTTGCTGGGAGGTTGGGTAAGGGGATGCAATCCAGTGCGTGGGTTGGTTGGTGAGAGCAGAAGGGCATGGAATTGCTCTTTTGGTTTTCTCATTGGAAACAAGTAGCAAGTCAGTTGCTGATAAAGAGGAGAGGAAGGAGAAGTGGAGGACTGGCCCAGCCAGTGTGGCCCAGTGGTTGAGCATTGACCTGCGAACCAGGAGATCATGGTTTGATTCCTAGTCAGGGCACATGCCTGGGGTGGTGAACTGGATCCCCAGTGTGGGGCATGCGGGAGGCAGCCGATCAATGATTCTCTCTCATCATTGATGTTTCTATCTCTGTCTCTCTCTCCCTCTCTCTTTCTCCCTGAGATCAATAAAAAATATATTTTAAAAAAGAAGTGGAGCCCTAACTAGTTTGGCTCAGTGGATGGAGCGTCGGCCTGCGGACTGAAAGGTCCCAGGTTCGATTCCGGTCAAGGGCATGTACCTTGGTTGCGGGCACATCCCCAGTAGGGAGTGTGCAGGAGGCAGCTGATCGATGGTTCTGTCTCATTGATGTTTCTAACTCTCTATCCCTCTCCCTTCCTCTCTGTAAAAAAATCAATAAAATATATTTAAAAATAAAAATAAAAAAGAAGTGGAGGACTGATGAGAAGAAACAGTGGAAAAGAACATCCCGGAATGGGCATGTAGGAGGATTGCTGCAGTATTAAGTACTAAACACCCCATTGAAGCATTTGGTCATTCATTTAAAGTGAGGCAAGTCGGCATGGCGCCCATTTCACTGACGCAGGCAGGGAGGTAGATTTTACTCCAGAGTGGGTTTTGCTAGGACAGAACAGTGGACCGCGGCAGGGACAAGGGTGCTGAGGATAAATGCAAGGGAGTAAGACCCAGAAGATGAGGGTCCATGGTGAGGAAGAAAGCGGACAAATTGTTGGAGTCACAGCATTAGAGGAAAGGAGCTGAAACTATAGCAAGTGAGGGGAGGAGGAAGATTGACTTGGAGGTTACAGAGGAGACGGAGCTTTTGGTAACAACACTGTCTAAACATGGTGTGGGTGGCTGAGACTGTGTATTGGTCAGGCTAACTGCTATAACAACCCCTAAACCTTAGTGGTTGGCACACAAAGTTTACCTCTTTTTTTTAAAATATATATTTGTATTTATTTCAGAGAGGAAGGGAGAGGAAGAGACAGATAGAAACATCAATGAAGAGAAAGAATCATTGATTGGCTGACTCCTGCACACACTGGGGATCGAGCCCGCAATCCGGGCATGTGCCCTGACCTCCTGGTTCATAGGTCAATGCTCAACCACAAAGCCACATCAGCCAGGCAAGTTTTACCTCTTGTTCACACCACAGCCCCAGGTTTGTCCATGGGTGGGGGTGAAAGTTGGCTCCCTGCTGTCATTCAGGGCCCTGACGTTACCTAACAAGGGTTTGCTGCCAGACACACACACAAACCAACGCTGAGAGAAGAAAGGGCTTTTATTTGCGAGTCCACTGGCAAGGAGACAGGAGGCAAGACCCAAATCTGTCTTCCCAGTCCAGGGCTCAGGGGTTTTAAGGGGTAGCAGTTAAGGCTTTACAAGGGTTACTCATCGGGTGTATCCAAGGTTTCAACTTTGGTTCTAGGTCTTCTCAGAAACCTAGGACCGGTGTGAGCTGGTTTTGCGGGGACATTGGGATCCTCCATGGCAGCTCGGACTCTAGGGCCACACCCTCCAATACTGAGCACTTGGAATGTGACTTGTGCAGCTAACAAGCAATTTAAAATTTTGTTTATGCTATTGAAAATCTTGAAAGAATGTTTGGAACGACTTCGGTATGTGCATCTACTGTATGGAATTATATAGAGAACAAGTATTTTTGATGAAAACTTAGCATCGGAATTGATTTGTGCCAGAAATGTAGATGACATACCAGATTTTAAAGACTTCATATAAAAAAGGAATCTACAATACCCCTTTAACCACTTTTATCCTCATTACATGTTGAAATGATAATATTTTTGATATATTAGGTGAAAGAAAATGTATTATAAAATTAAGTTTATCTGTTTCATTTTGTGTTTTTTTAAAGCAGCAACTAGAAAATTTAAGAGTACATGTGGTCTGAATTGTTTCCACTGAATAGCGCTGTTCCATGGCCTGGGAACCCTCGGCTGGACGCCTCCGTCTGGCTGGCAGGTAATGAGTGAGCGAGAGCAGGCGGAGGGCTGCACAGCGGCTTCCATATTCCTTTGCATAGAAGTCGGTCCCGACGTCACACCTAAGGACAAAGGAGGGGACACACAGTCTGCCCAGAAGGGGAGCAAACAGACCTGGTGAGCAACAAGCTGGCTTCTGGCACAGGTGGGCAGGGTCACCAAAACAGGTGGTTGAGGTGCAGGTATTGGCAGGATCGTCCGTATGGGTTTGAAATGGCCATGCGTTTGGGAAGAGTGACAGGGAGCACAAGTCTTCAAGACTTTCAGTGTTTACAGTTGATTCAACAACAAGGAATATTTAGTAAATAGAGTCTGGTAATATGTGCTTCAAAGCTAAGAGCTTCTGAGGAGAGAAATAATGAGCTTGAAGTGGTAATCAGACACCTCTCCACTCCCGGGCCCAGTGCTCGGAAGTGTGTAGCAGGCAGGAAAAAAGTCCCTCCTGAAAGGTTCCGTGTGTGACCTTAAGCAAGTTAGCTGACCTTTCTGTTTGAGGTTTCCTTATCTCAGATGAGGGATAATAATAATACTTATAGGGTTGTTGTTATTAAAGAGAAAATCACTGGCCCAAAATGGTGTCACTTGTGCTAAAAGCCTATGATACCAAACCTCGATTTACTATCTGATTTAATGGCAGTTCCAACCTCTCCCAGAAATGCAATTTTTTAAAATACATTTTTATTTCAGAGAAGAAGGAAAAGGGAGAAAGGGAGAAAAACTTCAATGATGAGAGAGAATCATCCCCCCTGGGGGTTGAGCCCACAACCCAGGCATGAGCCCTGACCAGGAATCAAACCCTAACCTCCTGGTTCTTAGGTTGATGCTCAACCACTGAGCCACACCGGCCGGGCCAGAAACGTAATCTTAATTAACCAGTCTGGAATTTCTTGGTCAGGCACTAGTAAGGTAGTCTGTCATGTTTGTGGCCCTCCCTATCTCCCTCCCCACCCCATAAAAAGAAGAGGCAATCTGCTTTATTTTAAAAAAAAAATCCTTGCTGTTCTCTTTCCCCCAAAAGAAGTTGTCCAGGTCTAAAAATACTCTTTTCTTTTGTTAACAGCTCCCTTGCCCCACCCTTCTTCCTATAAAACCTTCCATTTTGTAAAGCCCTTGGAGCGCCCATCTGATGGGATGCTGCCCAATTCACCAATTGCTTGACCAAGCCAATCAGGTCTTCGCACTCACTCAGTTGAATTTTGTTTTTCTCGCGGTTAAGTGTTTAGCATGTAGAAATGACTATTAAATGGTTTCCTAGCATTGTACTAGCGCTGCCCCGTTTCTCCTTTGTTTATATCTTCTCCCTTTGTGAATTTACTTCCCTTTGTGTGTGCCCTCATCTGGCCTGGCCCTCAGATAAAGGAAAGCAATCTCTTACTTCTGCCCTGTTCTCGGACATGATTCATAGAGGGAAAAAAAATCACCAGTTCTCTAGAAATGCACGTTGCCATTCGGCAGAAAGGGTCAGCTTTGATGTGAAATTGACTTAATCTTAGGCCATAGTTTGAGAAAGGAGCGCACATTTTGTGAGTCCTCTTTTATGATATAATTATTCTTCTACGAATAGAATAGAAGTCTCCTTTTCAAGAGGAAAAAAGCTTTGTGTGTGCAGAGGGAAGTCCTGGGAAGAGGGTGTGGTTACTTTCCCCATCACTGTTGAAATGACACAGACGTCTTTCCTGTTGCCTAATAAGGACTCGTACATAAATGCCAAAATGAGGAGGGGTGTTGGGCGGTCCTTCTGATGTTCCATTTTTTTCCACCCCATTTCCAAGCAGGGCCCGGAGTATGCACGGCTTCCATTGATGTTGTCAGAATAAGATGCCTGGGCAGAGCCTCCTGGACACAGGAATTAATTTAGTGCTCCGTGTTGCTGTTTGCTTTCCAGAGGGGAGATCCCACATATCACTTTTCCAATCTCACACCAGAAACTAAAGAGCTCCATCAACCTTCCCCTAAAATGTGACTGTGCCAGGGGACCGCTGCCTAGGAAAAGAGGTAGGTGATTCTTCTGCTCCCACACGACTCCATAAGAATGACACGACCCAGCCTGTCAGTTACAAAGCATCATCCCGTGCCTTAATTGTTAAAAGTCTCCTATCAGTGACTTGGCCTGGGAGAGGGGGAACCCGACCCTTTGTGATGGTTTTGTTTTTGCCACCACGTCCGTCCGGCCAGCCCAGGCAGGTGCTCTGCGGAGCAGTGGCTGGATCTGCCCGGCCTGTGTCATCCATCCTCACTGCTCCGCACCAGGAAGCCACAGGCAAGTCCCCATTTCAGAAATCTGAATTGAATCCCAAAGTTCCGAGCATTTCCAGCACAAGAAACATTTTCTTTCAAATATATTTTTATTGATATCAGAGAGGAAGGGAAAGCGGTGGGGAGAGAGAGAGAGAAACATCAAGGATGAGAGAGAATCATTGATCAGCTGCCTCCTGCACACCCCCTACTGGGGATCGAGCTCACAACGCAGGCCTGTGCCCTGACTGGGAATTGAATCATGACCTCCTGGTTCATAGGTTGATGTTCAACCACTGAGCCTCACTGGCCGGGCAAGAAACATTTTTAACTTGTTAGTTTTTCAGAAGTTTCATGGTGCTGCATGGTGCTTCACAGCACCTCCACGTGTCACGGGTGAGGGAGTTGAGCCGTGGAGCAGTGTCTTTCCTCAGGCCACGTGATGATAAAGAGGGGGCGGAGGCTGGGGCACACGGGCCCTCTGATGTCAAGTTCCGTCCTCTGGCGCAATGCCGCCCTCTCTTGTGATTAAAAACTAAACCCAACCAAACTAAAGTTAAGGACGACTTCCTCATTTGGCTAATTTTATCACAATCACGCACCCACTTTGTCTACTAGGCGGCAGGCACAGCCACCAGCAAGTGGCTCCTGAGTCCTCCCAGAGATGGTCTCACATGTGTGAAATCTGAGGCCCTGCACGGCTGATGCAAATGCCAAAAACTGCACGTGCCGCTCTGAACCTGTTTTTTCACTTAACATCTCCTCAGTGATCCCTTATATTAGTTATTAGGAACTTATCATGGGAGGGGGTAGATTTGGGGCCTAACCGTTAAGCACTAATATTCAAGACCCTGGCTGTCAGTTCTTCCCGCTTATGCCGAAAACCTCAGAGTAGTTCCCTATTATGTATAAAATCCCATCTAAATTTTTAGCCAAGAATTCAAGGGCCTACCTAGCCGGGTCCTAACCCACCATTCAAAGTCTTATTTCCCTGAATCCTGTGTAAAACGGTCTGCTCTCTGCACTGGTGCTTCCCACCCTCTCAACCCATAACTTCACACAATGAGCTTCCTCCCAGACTTCAGGGCCTCCGTCTAATCCCACCTCTTCAGGAGAACGCCCCCTGACCGCGCCCTGACCGCTACAGCTAGCAGGCATCCCTCCCTCTTCGGAATCTCAGGGTACTGAGAGTTTGATACCTGACATTGTCCCGTCACCTTAGCTCATCAGTCAGTATTTGTTAGCCAATGGATTGTAAATCACTGGTTGGATGGAACTAGTTCTTTATTTCACCAGCACAATGTATGTGTTTGAAGGGGATATGATTGACTGATGACTGACTTTCCCTCTGGTGTTTGCTGTTTGCATTCCAGAGATGAGTCTGTCACTCCTGGCTCAGGAGCAAGAGCTGTGAACACAGCTTGGCCGTCGTGGTACATCTGGTAAGCCATGGTGCCGCGGCGCCATCCAGGTGATTCTTTCAGAGAGCCAATGGTGCCTCTTGGTGACAGCCAAGAACGGTGCACCGGTCTCAGGAAAATGGAGACCTGTGGCCGTTGTCTTTATTTTTATTTATTTACTATTTACTTGTTCATTCATTTTTAAATGTTCCCAGTCTGCCATGTTAACATCTCTCATTCACATCCTTTCCAGTGTCTTGGCCTTTTGATTCCTTATCATCCAGCTATTTGATGATTCTTTTTTGGAAGATGATTTCTATATTTCACCCATCTGTTTTAGTTATGCTCAATAGAAGAGTTTTTCTGAAATAGTTAGTCCACCGATTAAAAAAAACACTAAAGTCATGATATTGGTCCCTAAAGTGTCAACAAGCAGGGTGATGCAGCTACAGCAGCAGTGTCTTATATCTTAAATGTGGTGCTCCTATAAGACTTTTAAATTATTACAATATTAAATACGGCATGAAAATAATTATGACAACTAAAAAGGTCTCCAGACATTGCCAAGATACCCCCGAGGAGCAAAATAGCTCCTGTTTGAAGCCATCTTCCCATGGATTTGCTGAATCCATAAATAAAAGCAAAACTAGGTAATGGAGGGGCCAGGCCGTCCCCACCTTCATCTTGTGGTCATCTATTCCATCAGCATCGTAATGGTGAGGCGGTCCGTTATTATGTGTCTTCTGATGTGATGCAAGATGACATACACCTCATCATGGATATAGTAGTCTAGCCAAAATGTTTAACTTGAATCGAACCAGATGTTTCTATCTAACATAAATGAAATATATGGGGGATACAAGGATGCCGGGCTGACCCGCAGACACTGAGCAATGGAAGAACAGGTTGCATCGACACATGTTTTTTGTGAAAGAGAAGGATAAGGGACTGTTTTTCTTTAGAAGTAAAAAGCAGTCCTGTTCACCTGCCTTCTTAGGCTGTTATTGTCACAACAGCTTGAACTAAAATTGACCTCTAGATACAATTAGCAGGGTAAGCATCTGTGAGAAAGTATATGCTTCTGTAAGGTCGGGTCTTTAAAGACTAAACATAGAGATTCCAGTAAAACACCCCTGACTTGTTCGGAAAAGTCAAGGTAGGGGCTACCGCCTTGGGCCAGTTCCCCCCAGAGGCCCCCGACCTTTTGGAGAATCCTCCTACAGGCATTCCAGCCAAATTCCGTACTTCCCCACACAGGGACAACCTGAGCAACAATGGTGAGACTCAAATAAATCTAAAAGGTAGCACATTCTTTTGAACAAATGGCCCAGGCTCTTCAATAAATCACTATAATGAGAAAAGAAACTGTTCTAGGTTAAACGTTTAAAGACATAAGTAAATGGAATGTGTGGTTCTGGATTGGTTTGTGGTTTGTGCAAACCAGCTGTAAAGGACGTTTGGGGGCCAAATGAAGAAATTTGAATATGTAGTATGTATTAGATAGGATTAAGAAATCATCATTAGTTTTGTTAGATGTACTAGTAAAATGTCTTTTTGGGCTGCATAGGGGGCTGTTCTTATTCTTTAGAAATGCATACTAAAGTATTTAAGGAGTTTAGAACAGCCAGGATTTATTTCTCACTCACACTGCATCATCGTCCCAGATCAGCTGCCACTGTGCTCACCATCTTCAGTCTGGTACGCAGGCTGAAGGGGCAGTCCTGTCTAGGACATTGCTGCAGAAGGAAAATGAAGACAATGGAACCACACTGTGACTCTTAATATGTCGCTATTATTTCCACTCATTGTATTGGCTAAAGCAAGTCCCCTGGCCAAGCCTACAATGGAGTAAAGCAGCATTATTCTCCCACAGGGTTGGGCAGTAGAATTATTTAGATATCAGTGACAATGAGAACAAAGCATCTTTAACTCTGAGTCCTAACAAAATTGTTTCTCAAGTAGCAAATTATAATGTTAAATCCAGATGTAAGAAAGGTTGAAAATAAATGAACTTAGCTTTCAATTCTAGAAACTAGAAAAGCAATAAACCAAAGAAGATAAAAGGATGGGATTAACAAATCTAAAGTAGATATTATGAAATAGAAACCCAAAAACAATAGACTTAAATTCTGTTTTTACAAGATCAAAATATAGAAAGCTTTTGGCAAGTGTGATCCAGAAAAGAAAGAAAAAAGAAATAAATAGTAACAGTAGAACTGAAAACAGATGTAGATGTTTTTTAAAAAATTATTTTTAATGCTATGTACAACTTTATTTCAATTAGTTTAAAAATCCAGATCATGGGGAGTGACTTTCTAGAAAAGTATAAGTTACCCAAATTGACTCAAGAAATAGAAAGCTGGCCCTAGCTGGTTTGGCTCAATGGATAGAGCGTCCGCCTGCGGACTGAAGGGTCCCGGGTTCGATTCCGGTCAGGGGCACATGCCAGGGTTGCAGGCTCAATCCCCAGTAGGGGGCGTGCAGGAGGCAGCCAATCAATAATTCTCTTTTAGCATTGATGTTGTCCTCTCTCTCTTCCTTTCCCTTCCTCTCTGAAATAAATAATAATAATAATAAAAAGAAATAGAAAGCTTGAACTTACCAATAATAACAGAAGAAATAGGCAGTCAAAGATCTACCTTCAAAAAATAGAAAAGTCCACATGGCCCAAGTCCACAAGGTTGAATACTGCCAAGACTTCAAGGAGGAGATAAAGCCCATATGATAGGAAGTGTCCTGAGGCTTAGAAAAAGGTGGAATGCTTACCAATAGCAGATTGTCACTCTTCAGCTAAAGATCCATATGACCAAGTTCTGGTCAATGAGACACAAGAAAAGGGGGAGAGGGGTATGTGCTTTAGGGAAAGGTTTTCTTCTCCAATAAAAAGAGAGGAATGTGTGAGGAGACCCTGCTCCTCCCTCCCCGTCTGGGGATGTGTCCCTTTGGATCTGCCGCAGTCATTCTTGTGACCAAAGGGAACACGTGACTGACTCACTGAGAATGAGATGGGAAGAATCTGGGTTCTCTACGATGTTGTTGAGTGCCGAGCCAACTGAGACTCCTACATGAGAAAACTTTATTCTTGTTGTATAAAGCATTTCTCTTTGATTTTTTTTTTACGTGTTACTAGAAGCTGAGAACATCCTAACAAAAATAGGTGCGCTCTATCAAATTTTTACAACATAAATGCCCCCAGATAATAGCAATAGTTACAGAGTTCAAAAAAGTTCAAGAGCTTGACAGCTCATTTTGCATGGGTTGGTCTTGCATAATCCTGATACTAAAACTAGATACTTCGGTAAACCATTTCTAAACGAAATCTTCCCTTTAAATCCTCTATTCCAATTGGGCTACTGAACTGTTTCAATGACAACACAGAGACAGGAGGGGGGGAATGGATGCCGATGACTCCGACATAGGAGTTTAGGACTCAAGGTCAGACATATCTAGAGAATTTGAGGGGGAGAGAGGGCAATCACCTCACTAAGGAACTGGGAGGGAGACACAATTACCAGGAACTCTGGAGCAGAGCAAGGGTCAGCCAGGAACGCACGGCAGGCAGATACTTGATTTCTGGGAACCCGAAACCAAGGGGAAGGCAGTGGCAGGAAGAGAAGGACCCACTGTATCCTGAGTGAGGGGGTGTCTGACCGGGGCTCTGGAGACCCCCTGCCCCCGAGCATTGTCCCTAGAGCTGGAGGCAGCACCGACCTTGCAGGTGGGAGGCAGGGTAGTGAGGAGCCGAGCGAAAGCTCCAAGGCAAGTTCGTTACACCAGACAAATGAACTGCCTCAGAATCTTGACTGCGGTCAGAAAAGGCTGACCGACTCCTGCTAAGAGAAGGCCCGTTGATCTCCTCGGTCTAAAAGGAGTTGACTCGGGGGGGAAAAACTATAAAGATAATGAATATCGTGTTTAGTGTGTGTAACCCCCTTTCCAGTCCCCAGGTTAGCTCCAGAAATCAAAATATGTTCACTGAAGACGGCTGGTTCATCCAAAAAGTCCCAAGTCCCTGACAGATAGCATCTAGCTAAGCTCCTCCTACGGAGACTTGTGAGTTAGCACTTTCTGTAGCTTCCAAGGTAACTGAGGATCGGTTCTATTTGTAAATCTGGGGGACACAAGAGGAAGCTCATCTCTGCTGGTGTTAGCCTGTTGGAGAGAATCCATCCTGAAGGCCACGGGCGGTGAGTGGAAGTGCCAGCGCAGAACCATGCCCTTGGGGGAGTCCTGCAGAAGAAGAGCATGGGGCCAAATGGGGAGTAAAGCCTGGATCTGAGTCTCCTCCTGACCAACCTGCATTTGTCTGAGAAATAAGATCCCACCTTCCTACTGCACTGCTGTTTTCTCCCACAACAACCCTCAAAGGGCTTCTACTAACACATTTATTACAGACATAGCAAGTCAAATGTTGGTAAAAATCAAATAGCATCTTACATTCTACCATTTTGCCCAGGTGGGTCATAAGGCCTGCTGTTGTCTTTCTCTACTTTTCAAATTTATCTTCTTTTTCCCGTTTTCTCTCTTACCTTCCAAGTTTACCCTAGGTGTGTCCACCCTCAAACAAACAAGTTCCAGAGGCTATACCAGGAGGGTCAGGGCATCCTGCTGAGCACCAAAGCTGTCTTCCCTGTAGGAAAGGAAATATCAGGGTCCTCAGAGAGAGAGAGGGGGAGAGAGAGAGAGAGAGGGAGAGAGAGAGAGAAAGAGAATGAGCACTGTGCTTAACACGAGGCCATGGTACAATCACCAGGAACTCCCTCTTTTCCTGATGTCCTAGATGTGGAGCAACTTATTTATTTCGGAACGCTTTGTAAGCAGGGCGTGCAGTCATAGCATGGTTGGGAATATTTCAGTTGTACTTGTCTTACGTTTTCTATGCCTGTTTTCCCAAAGGCTGCTTTCTCAAAGGGAGAAAGGCTTGATCAGCTATTATCACTCTTACTGTTTCCTGTTCAGACAATGGGAACATCCAAAATATATGAACACTTCCTGTCCCTTCCTATTTTATATAACCCACATGCTACAGAGATTAAGTGTTCTGCCTTAACTCCACCCAGGACATGGGTGGCATTTGGGAACCTAAGTCCAACCACTAAATGCTATAACTGCTCCTCCCCTCAACTTAGGGAAGGGGTGACTTCTCCCAAGAAAGGTGCTTATCTTTCCTTGGTCATTAAGAAAAGTAAGGCTATGTTTTCAAACGTTACTGCCAAGTCGTCATATTATTGTAAATCTTATATCCAGAAGTGGGTCTCTCATGTATCTTAGTGATCAGATAGCCCAAGTGTTCTTAACCTGAGCCCGTGAATGGACTTGAAGCAGTCTCTGAACCCCCCAGTGTTACTGGTACAGGAGTAAGATGTGCCTGGGGCCCTAACCAGCTTGGCTCAGTGGATAGAGCATCAGCCTGCAGACTGAAGGGTCCCAGGTACCATTCTGGCCAAGGGCACATGCTTGAGCTGCGGCTCAATCCCCAGTGGGAGGTGTGCAGGAAGCAGCCGATCAATGATTCTCTCTCATCATTGATGTTTCTCTCTCTCCTTCTCTCTTCCTCTCTGAAATCAATAAAGAAATAAATTAAAAAAAAAAAAAGATGTGCCTGGGTAGGATGTGTAAATAAATGGCTGTTTCTCTGCCTTTCCCAGGAACTAGAAAATGAGCCCTAAACACGTGGATGTCCTTGGGAGACCAGTTTTCCTAGTCGCTCTCGTAATTCTGCCCCCAGTTTGAGCTCCAGTTCCTGGTGCCTGCTCTTAAAGAGGAGCCTGGAAATGGAGTAAAAAAGAATGGAGTTAAGACCTCGCCTCCAGTTGCCCTGAAGAAATGTTAGATGAATGAAGGAAAGAAGGCGTTTATATGGAAGGTTGCAGGATTTACCTCCCCTTCCATTTCCCAACCCTATTCCAAACTTCCGAACCCTGTATTAGAGAAGGATTGAAGGGACCCCAGGCAAGCGTGGACCTTCCTGATCACGACCCTATCAGTGTTTCCCTCTCCCCGGCCTTCATGGTTGGTTTAGGACAAACACAGAACCCCAGTCAGGCCAGCAGGAGGCCGAAGAGGTCAGTGAGACAAATTTGGGAGTTTTATTTAAGCTGTTGACCATGTTTGAGTCTCTTTTCTTCTGGATTCGAACCTGGAAGTAGGCCCAGTTTCTCAAAACAAATCCTATGGTAATGGAACCAATAAATGGAGAGCAAGCATCCAGGATTCATTTACTTTATATGGGCACTGGGCGAAGCCTTTTCCAAAGGTTTGACCTTTGGACTTGAAGCGATGTTCACCTATAAATTCTCCTTATTAAATCCACTTGAGTTCGTCTTCTGTTTCTTGCCACAGAAATATTATTAGTTAACATAAGCTTATGTGATGTGCAGGAAGTTGGAACACAATATGTATTTACAGAGCTTTCTGAACTCCCAACCCAGTATTTAACCACAAGGCCATTTTCCTCAGAATATCCCCAGTAAGGCAGAGCTGTATCCTTGAACACAATGCGTTTGTGTAAAAGCAACTAAGCTGTGGTCATACAGTGCGTCGGTTGCAACACAATAATTAGTTCAAGGCACTTCAATTCCCACGCCCCTGGAGACGTTATCGAGTCTCTTAGGAAATAATGTTGAGATATTGCCTAGAGTGGTATTTAAATTTCCCCTCATGTTCCTCTCAGTCAGATTGTGACAGATAGTTCCCGCTTAAAAGAACACAGTTCGTTTCCACTGAAAGGAAAACATCAAACTGAAAGGAAAAGAGCTTTTTAAAGTAAATCATGTCAGTTATTTATTAACGCTCTCAGAGAATGCAGTCCTGGCAAGTAGAAAACTGGATTGAAGTTTTGAATTGCTCCGACGTTGCCCTCGGAGCTGTCTGGCAAACCTCACCAGAAACCCATAGCTTATTTGAATGGAGGGAAATGAGTCCTGATCACTATTTGTGAGATATCTTTGTTCAAATACAGATGGAATATGAAAAGATAGGATCTGCTATTCTTTTGCACCACATTTCTTTATTCATAGGAGGATGCCCTAGACTGCAAGATATGGAAAGTATTTTGTTTACTGTCATTATTCCTGACCTCTGAAGAACAACATTTTTTTATTTACAGCATTTCTGGAGACTCAATCTAGGCTTACACAAAGCCCATTTTATTTTATTTTATTTTTTTATTGCTTAAAGTATTACAAAGGGTATTACATATGTGTCCATTTTTTCCCCCCGCCCTTGACAGTCCCCTAGCCTCCCCTATCCCCCAGTGTCTTATGTCCGTTGGTTATGCTTATATGCATGCATACTAGTCCTTTGGTTGATCTCTTACCCCCCTCCCTCCTGCCCCTTTTGAACTATGTGGATATATACCCATGAAAAGTTATATGTAAGGAATATAAAACAATTTTATACCCTTTCATGTATACTCTGAAAAAATGAACCAGTTAAATGTTTAAACTGCCTAAACACCAGTCTTTGATTTTCTAATCCATTCATCTACTGATGGGCACTTAGGCTGTTTCCAGATCCTAGCTATGGTGAATTGTGCTGCTATGAACATAGGGGTGCATATATCCTTTCTGATTGGTGTTTCTGGTTTCTTGGGATATATTCCTAGAAGTGGGATCACAGGGTCAAATGGGAGTTCCATTTTCAGTTTTTTGAGGAAACTCCATACTGTCTTCCATAGTGGCAAAGCCCATTTTAAACTGATTTATTAGGTTTTTTCAACACTGACATTTCTTATAGCGGATTTCTGAGTTAAGAAAGCTGCACAGTATAAAGGAAGGTCTCACCAGGAGCTGACACTCTTTAGTCACTATGTATCTCACTGATTTCTCGGTGGGCTGAAGTTCTCAGGCTCTCCAGGCCTCTGTGAACGGACGGACGGACGGAGGAGCTTCAACCAGCTCATCTCCAGGTTCCCGTCCCTAGAGATATTGGTGTCTATGAGCAATATACTTATCTCACTGTCATATCAAGTACTACAATTTGAAACGACGCGTTCGCTATAGTTTTTAGTCCTCTATGGTAACAGTCAGAAATAAATTGTCAGGTTTGGAATGAGAATACTCAGGAAGGATTCTTGAGTAGGAAATCGAATACCTCAAATTTATCGGGACCATGACTTTTCTTCTTTTGTAAAGGCCTAGAGCAAAATTTTGAGAGTCAGATACTATCAAATGTGCTGTAATATGACTAAGTGTGACACACTGTTTGTAAGTTCTTTTGCCCTTGTGCAAGGAAATTCTTTTTGTTTCCCTCTTTAGTTAGTCCCATTCATGAAAGATTAGAAATATTGTAGTATGGATCACGTCAGCATATGACATGTCCAGAGGGCCGGATTAGGTCATGGATGGCTTCATGTGACATCCTTTTAGTTTTCAAATTTGAATTAAATTAGCAGGCTGCTTTGTAACAGACATATCAAACAAAAGTACACCAAAACTCACTGGAGACTGGTTAAGGGCTTAGCCCTGTCTATGACTGAAAATAGTTTGGGCCCTGGCCAGGTAGCTCAGTTGGTTACAGCATAGTCCCAATACCCCAAGGTTGCAGGTTTGATTCCCGGTCAGGGCACATACAAGAAGCAACCAATGAATGTGTAAATAAATGGAACGACAAATCCAAGTTTCTCTCTTCCTCTCCCTCTAAAATCAATAACCTTTAAAAAATAGTTTTGTAGGGAGAGGGGGGTGTGGGAAGTAGAAGAGGATAAACAGGATAAATGATGATGGAAGGAGACGACTTGGGATGGTGAACACACAATACAACATACAGATGATGTGTTACAGAATTGCACACCTGAAACCTATATACATTTATTAACCAATGTCACACGAATAAATATAAAAATAATAAAATAGTTTTGTGTTTTTGGCAGAGTTCTATGGGGTTAAAAAAATTTTTTTAATCCTCTCTGGAAGACATTTTTTCATTGATTGTTAGAGAGAGTGGAAGGGAGGGGGAGAGACACAGAGAGAGAAACATCGATGTGAATTGGTTGCCTCCCACACTCACCCCAAACAGGGCCAGGGATCAAGTCTGCAACCCAGTTACATGCCCTTGATGGAAATTGAAACCGGGACCCTTCAGTCTGTGGGCCATGCTCTATCCACTAAGACAAACTGGTTAGGGCAGTCAACAACATTTAAATTTTGTTCTATAGACAATAAAAATAAATTAAATAAAGTGGCAAAAAACATTTGTTCTATGAATACTCATTCAGTTGATTCTAAGTATTGAAAGCCAATACACTGCAATTACACTCTTTTGATTATGTAAAGAGTATTCACTATTGAACAAAACGCTTCAGTTAGCATAGAAAAGGTAAATCTATATCGCTAACTTTGTGCCAATAGATAAGAATGCTCCAAACATCAAGCTCAAATAATGACATTTTCCAACACGTTATTAATTGCTCAAAATAAAACTACATTTTAGTTTGCTTTAAATTTGGAACATAGTTTTCTGATGCTTTCCATTGCTTTCCATTTTCCTTCGTAACAAAAGTGTATGCCTTCACCATACGACTAAATTTACCCAGGACCTTAACCCCTCTCTGTGGCGTGGAGTCAGCTTTCTACTTGAAGACATCCTTGTCCATTCAAAACTAGTTGCTCCCTTGCCCTGCTGTTCAGCTGTCATTCTAGACCAGCGATTCTCAACCTGTGGGTCGAGACCCCTTTGCGGGTCGACTAAGGCCATTGGAAAACACATATTGAATATATAATTACATATTGTTTTTGATTAATCACTATGCTTTAATTATTTATCAATATGCT
>NW_006286675.1:6762199-6762914 GCF_000327345.1 Myotis davidii | reverse complement strand
GCCCTGGTCAGGGCTAGTGCAGGAGGCAACTGATTGATGTGATTTTCTCACATCAATATTTCTCTGTCTTTCCCTCTCTCTTCTGAGTAGAGGGGAAAAAATCAATGGATTTTCTTTCCCTCTCCCTAAAAATCAATGGAAAAATATCCTCAGGTGAGGATTAAAAATAATAATAATAAATAAATAATAATAATGCAAGTGTGTGCTCTTTAATCTGCAAAGGATATAGAGATGCTGTTTGTTAAAGGGTTAGTAAAAAATGTATTAAGATCAATGTGTGGGAAAGTACATTTTCTGTGGAGGGAAGTCTGTATTCACGACGGTGTTTCTCAGGCACAATAACATGCCTACATAATCATAGCTGCTGCTTGTGAGGAAGGACATCTTTTTTAAAAAAGGCCCTTGAAATCATTTGGTCTGGCTCTGCCAGGGCATTAGGGGTGACCTTCTGGTGCTTGGGATGATGCTCAACGAACTGAACCACACTGGCCAGGATCAAAACATTGGTTATTTAACTTAAAATTATCAATAATGCAAGTGTTTGAGCCTTAGCAGGTTTGGCTCAGTGGATAGAGCATCAGCCTGTGGACTGAAGGTCCCAGGTTCGATTCCAGTCAAGGGCACGTACCTCGGTTGCAGGCTTCTCCCCAGCAGGGCCTGTGCAGGAGGCAACCAATCAATGTGCTTCTCTCACTTTATATTTCTTCTCTTTCCC
>NW_006286675.1:6759130-6761997 GCF_000327345.1 Myotis davidii | reverse complement strand
GCGCCCTTCAGTCCACAGGCCGACGCTCTATCCACTGAGCCAAACCAGTTTCGGCTTTTTAAAAAGTATATATATATTTTTATTGATTTCAGATAGTAAGGGAGAGGGAGAAAGCGAAACATCAATGATGAGAGAGAATCATTGATCAGCTGCCTCCTGCACGCCCCCTACTGGGAATTGAGACTGCAACCCAGGCGTATGCCCTTGACCAGAATTGAACCTGGGACCCTTTAGTCTGCAGGACAGCGCTATCCACTCAGCCAAACTGGCTAGAGCTCTAAGGACATCTTAATGTCTCTTCTCTGAGAGACAATTGATAGCCTTTTAGTGATTCAGTAGCATAGTGACATCAGTTATAACACCAGGTAAGAAATAAGATGCTGCTATAAGAACTGACATACTTCTTTCTGTACACAGGAGTTTAAACTTCAGGAATAAACTAAGAGTTTTAGAGTCCAAATATCTTATTTGTGCCCATAGAAAGTAGAAAAACGTATTTTGCTCACTGGGGAGTACACTCAATCACTGGCCAACAACAGTTTCTTTCATGCGGCCTCCTCAGCGTTGTGAAATGTCCCCATTCGCTGCAGAGGTGGTGGAGACGGGCATTGAACCCATGTGCTGTGGTTTGATCGGTTTTTGACCATGGGCCCAGTTACTTAAATTCACTAAACCTCAGTTTCCTTGTTTATATAATTAGGGAAATACCTCCTTCCTTAGGGTATTTGTGAAGATTAAGAAAGAAATGATACTAAGCAAGTGGCACAAGGCCTAGGACAGTGATGGAGAACCTTTTGAGCTCGGCGTGTCAGCATTTTGAAAAACCCTAACTTAACTCTGGTGCCGTGTCACATATAGAGATTTTTTGATATTTGCAACCATAGTAAAACAAAGATTTATATTTTTGATATTTATTTTATATATTTAAATGCCATTTAACAAAGAAAAATCAACCAAAAAAATGAGTTCGTGTGTCACCTCTGACACGCGTGTCATAGGTGCGCCATCACTGGCCTAGGACTTAAGTATGTATAAATGATTGTTGCTATTATTACAGTGGGATTCATCGGTATCCCCCACAGGTAGGATAGTCAGATTTAGCACATAAACATACAGCATATCCAATTAAATTTGAATTTGAGATGGACAGGAATAATTTTTTTAGTCTAAGTATGTTCCAGATATTGCATGGAATATACTTACACTAAAATTTATATTAAATTCCATTATCTATCTGGCAAAATAATTTCTCTTTTAGTGGAGGAGGCCTCTCACAGGTAATGGCTGAGAGAGAATGTGTAGAGGAGAGAGTCACAAAGGATTTTACATCTTAACAATGCCAGATGTGTCCCTGGGGAGGCTCAAATCAACAACCTTTCGATTAACAGCCTAACGCACTAACCAGCTGGGCCACAGAGACCACAATCATTTCTTTTTTAAAAGGGATATTTAGGGATAGTGAAATAAGCCTGTAGGGAGTAAAGCTCTCATTAAATTTTATATTAAATCTGCTCAGACTTCAGAGTCGACTATCCCCTGATAAGCTCGGAATTTTCTCTCCAGGTAACATTCAATTACCAGATGTCAGACACAAATAGTTCCCATGTTTTGGAGTAGAATGTAAAATTTTCTCCCAACTGAAATCTGTTGGATCTAGTTACTATATTAAATTAGACATGGGTTTTGAAATTACTGAATTATATTTGTATTTAAATCCTTATTTGGAAAACCACAAATCACTAAATATGAGTCATATTAATCACCACTAAAAAATATACAAATCACAAATGTCTGACAGCATTCATTATTTTTGAAACACTATTTCATAATGTTCTTGCTTACCATGCTTTCTTTGTGTGTGCCAAGTAATTATTTCTCAGTGTTTATTAGTGCGTACACACACACACACATCCAAAATAAATAAAGCAGATGGGTTTTGTATTTTATTCCAAGCAGACCCTGTATCTTCCCGCTTACCAAAAACGAAAAGGCCTACTATCAACTGTATCAACATTTAGCTTTCTTCTAATTTCAGGCCAGCTTTTACAAAATGCCTCTGCAAATCTTTTGATGTCACTGGCTCAAAAGTAACTGGATTTTGGTTATTCCCAAGGTCATAATGATAAATTTAGCTCTCCTATTTCCGGGGAGTGGGGGGAGGATCACTTTATAATATTGTATTCTATCTCTTTTCCATGTGTGGGAGGCATAATTCCCAACTCCCAGTTTTGATACGCAAAGTGAGGAAACGAGCAGTGTCAGTCCTTTAGCATCTGCAGGCTGTGGACATTCCCAGACGGATTTTAACGCACCGTTCCCAACATGAAGACGTGCGCTACGTTCCTCCATTCATACTTTCTTATGTGCTAATAGAGAAAAAGGAGACACAGAGGCAGCGCTGCATGTCCTTTCCCCAAACCCCTGCCCCTTCTGCCCAAACTCCTCAAGGCTTCCCCTCCCGCCCCAGCCGTCGCCGGGCGCGGGGCTCTTCAGCGCCGCCTCGTGGCGGCGAAGGGGGACTGCACCCTCCGCTGCGGCCAAGGGGAGCACCCGCGACGGCGGAGAACCGGAGAGGCCGGGCACGTCCTTGAGGCGTCCACGCTGAACGACGCCCTGGCTGCCTGCGTGTTGAGTCTCCGTGTCTGAGAAAAGCCAGAGGGCTTCTCGTGGGCAGGGACCTCGGGAAAGTATGTGCCGCATATGCTGACTTCCGTGATCGGTTCTGGAGAAACCCTGCACCCCGTTTCATGAAGACGACGGGCACATTGGGGATGAAACAGGCCCATTCGCCCGAGATTCCGGAATACGCCCGTCAGAAGAGCGAGGACGGCCCTTCTCTGGGCAGCAGCATGTGGGCAGCGTCCTGG
>NW_006286675.1:6758465-6758696 GCF_000327345.1 Myotis davidii | reverse complement strand
TCTCGTGGACAGGAACCTCGGGAAAGTATGTGCCGCATATGCTGACTTCCGTGATCGGTTCTGGAGAAACCCTGCACCCCGTTTCATGAAGACGACGGGCACATTGGGGATGAAACAGGCCCATTCGCCCGAGATTCCGGAATAAGCCCGTCAGAAGAGCGAGGACGGCCCTTCTCTGAGCAGCAGCATGTGGGCAGCGTCCTGGCTGGACAGCAGCCGGTCCCAGTCACG
>NW_006286675.1:6736537-6757353 GCF_000327345.1 Myotis davidii | reverse complement strand
CGTGCGAGCGAGCGGGTGCCCGGCGTGTGGGTTGCACGGACGCCGCGGTGAGTGAGTTCATCGCACAAGTGCATCGTCCCCGGAAATGCACTTGAGTTTGGGCTGTGAAGACACTCACTCCTTTTTAATTACTTGTTTTGGGGTTTGTTTTTTCTTAGAAAAACTGTTTCTTGGGGGTGGGGGAAGTACATCCCTTCTGAACGGCACAATGTTTTTCTGTGCCTCTGAAACGTGTGATGGTTGTGTATGTTAGCATTTTTTCTATGCCGGAGTTCTTTGTTTTAAAAGAAATATTTAAACCATTCACCAGGGTCGTGCTGCTGTAGGGTGCCTCTCTTTTTTTCCTTTTTCGAAAAATGAATCCAGTAAACGAATTTTACTCTTTGTGGGCCTTTTGAAAAATATTTTGTCAGTGGGTCTTGACATCTTTTTTATTTTTTCTGAGTGAGACTAAATTTCTAATAGTTGAGAACTATTTGGGCCCATTTTTAAGAGAATCTTGGAGAGAGTCAGTTAGGCATGGGCTTAGAAAATAAACTTGCTGCTGACCGCAATCCGGCGCCTGCGGAGTGGATGGGAAGGTGGCTTAGGTCCTATCACCAGCCGAGAGGGACCTTGGAGGGTTTTTTTTTAGCCCAACCCCCACGTTAGAGAAGGGAAAAAAAGAGATCTGGAGAGGTTGTGATTTTCTTTGTGTACTAGTAAAATTACATACTCCACGGAGCCAGGAAAAGAACCCAGTTCTCCTCTGATCCCAGTCCAGCGGTTGTATTATTTTACAGATGCCTTGCCTAACTGCATGGTAATCGCTCACAATTTTTATTTAAATGGCTGTCTTTTGGGAACCCAGTAGTGTTTTGAGGAAATATATCTTGCATCTAGATGTTCAATGGGGGTGGGGAAGTGAACAATTACTGTTTCTAGAGTCTAGTAACTTTTGCTGAAGGAATTTTTGAGAGGGATTCGTTTTTGTAGATGAACTTCCTCCTTTCCTCATCGCCTTCCCATTTCCAGTGATAAGGATCTTCACTTTGTATTAGCATGACTTTTCTCCTTATATCTAACCTTTGTATTATATGATACTGGGTAGAGAGTTATTTGTATGTGCACTTAAATAGATAACATGAACAAATTATCAAAAGATAGGGCATTCTGTAAGAGCAGTGGTAGGGCCGTACAAGTCTAGTTGGGATTAGTTTTAGCAGGATGAGGGCATGACCTTTTTTCAGAATTGAAACTAAAGTGTTATGTTGGTCAACAAACAGCAAATTTCTGTTGATTGTAGTAATAGTATGCCAGTGCAGAATGGCATAAATAGATGAAAATTATCCATATTACCAGTTATCTCAATCTAAGGGCTCCCTCCAAGGGGAGTGGTGTGTGGAGGCTGAAGTCTACACTCAGCTCCCCAGGCTGTGTACCCTGGAGCATGGGGTCGGCCTGGAGAAAGGAGGTATGTTGTTCTAATTTCCAGAGAGGCATTGTGTGAGCTAGCTGATCTCATCACCCCAGAGATGCCCATTATTAGTATTTAGGTGTGTAACTGGGCAGAGTTGAGAAATGCTTGTAACTTTTTTTTAATGAAAAAACACCGTACAGTGTTTTATAATCTTTTGAGTATATTGTGGTCATCTTCCCATGTTAATAAAGGTCTTTATCACCATTTTTAATAGCCAGCTAGTGTTCTATTGTATAGTTCAGGAGTGGGGAACCTTTTTTCTGCCAAGGGCCATCTGGGTATTTATAACAGCATTTGAGGGCCATACAAAGTTATCAACTTAAAAACTAGCCTTCTGTATTTGGTCAAACATTTAATTAACTCACCCCTAATGCCTTGGCAGGGCTAGACCAAATGATTTCATGGGCCTTACAACGGCTCTTGGGGCAGGCATTCCCCACCCCTGGTATAGTTAGATGTATTGTGATTTTTTAATAGGTTTATTAATATGTATACATCATGTATGCATAGGAGATACCCAGGGGAAAATAAGTGACTCCTGATTTTCTAAAAATTTAAACTAGTGCATTAGTGTATGTACTGGTCCTTCCTCCTATTCCCTTTATCTTTGTGTGTACATGTGAACAAACTTATTTCCTTGAGATATTTCTATTGGTAGAATTTCTAGGCCAAGTATAATATATGTAACTTTTGCATTTTGAAAACGTGTTAAACTATTTAAGGAAAAAACTCATTTGTGCAAAATTTTTTCTAGTTGCTCTTGAATTTAATGTAACTGGTGATGGGGTGGTAATATCTTTTTTTGATATTGGTAAAGTTGTTGGGTCTACTGCTGTGTAAAGAAAGGCCTCTTTTCTACCCCCAGGGATTTTATAAAGACATTCATTTAAGATGCCCCCTGATTTTACTTTTTATATTGCAGTCTTCAGTGCATTTGTCTTGTAATCTGAGGTTCCTCTCTTAAGTTCATTAGATATATTAAAAGCACGCATGCTTGCCATTGACAGTTGAGATACAGTGAAAATACTGCATGTTGTTACATCACATAGCTTTATTTAAGTGTTTGATGTGAGGATTTTGAATAACCACTTGAATACCTGACTTATACCTTATACTTGGTTACAGCAATTTATTTATTTTTAAAATATATTTTTATTGATTTCAGAGAGTAAGGGAGAGATCAAAAACATCAATAATGAGAGAGACTCATTGATTGGCTGCCTCCTGCACGCCCCCTACTGGGGTTTGAGCCCACAGCCCAGGCATGTGCCATTGACTGGAATCGAACCTGGGACTTTTCTGTCTGCAGGCCAACGATATCTCCACTGAGCCAAACTGGCTAGGTCCGTTACAGCAATTTAAAATGCTTAAATACTTATAATCACTTTATTTGATACAACAGCCTCCTAAAGCACACTTTGTGGGTGATCAAAGTATGCTTAGAGCTGGGTTTTTTGTTGTTTTTTAACAATCGATGCATCTTTTATTCACAAGCTGAAGCCGTGGAAAGTGTAATCTACACATTTGTACAAAGGTATGGGCGCCCCCCCATGAAAAACACACAATGGTCAGAAAACAGCCCTTCGTGGTGGGAACGCCGTAGTGCTGGTTTCTTAGGCAGAAGAGTAAGGGCACGTCAGAAATAAATAGATGCCACTTTTATTTTCCCTTTTTTGTTTGTTTAGGTGCTACTTTTTATTTTATGAAAACAGGACAAAGAAAATTTAACCCTTTGTGGCTGATGTTGCTAATATTAAGCCTAAGTGCATTAAATACAATTAGAATGAAAATAGTGAAAGAGAGCCTAGAACAGGGGTGGGCAAACTTTTTGACTCGAGGGCCACAATGGGTTCTTAAACTGGACCGGAGGGCCGGAACAAAAGCATGGATGGAGTGTTTGTGAACTAATATAAATTCAAAGTAAACATCGTTACATAAAAGGGTACGGTCTCTTTTTTTTTTTAGTTTTATTCATTTCAAACGGGCAGGATCCGGCCCGCGGGCCGTAGTTTGCCCACAGCTGGCCTAGAACTTACTCGGTGTTATTTAAACTGTAGGTAATGGACCATGTGTTGCAATTAGCATTTTTAAAAAATAGAATGGTAAAAATACCAAAGTTTATTCTACCTAAGTTGAGTCTATGGAAAGATGCTGCTTAATGAAACTTTTCTGTATTTTGTATATATAGATACCCCAATGTAAAATGTATTTCTTATTGTGGCTCAGTCAGAAAAGCTTGAAAACTACTAACCTAGCCCTGTACCATCATTTCGTAAGTGAGAAAATTGAACCCACAGATCTGACTTGTCAAAATTCACTGAGTTAGTGACAGAATCCTTGGGCCTTCAGAGGCTCTCCAAGGCTAGAAAAACTATGACATTACATGACCTCATCTAATGACATCTGCTTGTGGGCTTATTTGGAATTCATTAGCTTTAGATCATCTGTTAATAGATGCTTTATATTACTACTAGAGGCACAATGTGTAAAATTTGTGCAAGGGGCTCAGCCATCGAAGCCCTGGTTGCCTTGGCCCTCCCAGCCCGGCTTCATCAGGAATGTCGCTCAGAAGATGGTCGTTCTGCTGTTTGGTCTAATTAGCATATTAGCTCTTTATTATATGGGATTAAGTTAAAACTTGAGTTACTGATGTACAAGCAGAATCAGGATTCTGGACCCAAACTATTTAACACCTATAGTTTGCTCATGTGCCTTCTCTTTCATGATTTTAGAGCAATGAAGTAGCATTTTCTCAGCCAACTGCTCCCATTATGGGTCATGCCTCAGTAAATGCTCTGCTTTGGGTATCAGGCACCTTCTCACCTTGGGTGTCTGACTATAGAGGTCCCCAGAGGCGAGTGTGTTTATTTTCCCGGATCACATAGATTTGTATGGTATTGTTCTTTGTCCGGTGGAGTGTGACATATTAAACTTTACAGTACTGTGCACCATTAGGAAAGTAATAGAACTTGCCTTACCCTGTGTGCAGCCTATAAATGAAGGTCATTGGTGGGTGTGGCAGAGGTAGCAGCAGAGGCATGCTAAGCCATCACCCAGCAGGAAACAGTACTTTCTGGACCGGTAGTGGCTAGGGGGGGAAGGGATAAGTTTATGTGTTGCGTTCCAGACACCATTGCAATTACTATTATATGTGCTTTACTGTTATTAAAGAGCAATTTCCCAACCCCTGAAATAATTTGATTTTCTTTGCAGTTGAAATTTGAATTTATATCTCTAGAATTAAGTTAGCTATAATAAAAGAACTTTAAAAACCCTCCTATCTTGTCCTTGCTTGATCATTATAAATGACTAGGAACGAGTCATTTATTACTTGATTGTGTAATAGGAGGAAGGCAAATCCATTTAACTTTGAAAGATATATTTATATTATATTCGAATTATGCATTTATTGTGTTGAAATAAAATCACCTGTAGTCTTTAACCACTTAGAATAGTCACTGTTAACATTTTAATAGTTTTTTTCCTACATGCAAATTAAAATTTTTAAACATATAATACATAAACATTTTAAATAAACAATTAGATGCCTAGTTCCATCACTTAATGTTTAAGGGTAATGTTTTTATTCCTCTGTCCCCTTTTTAGAGGTTGATGTGGTGGGGGTATCCTTGGCCCTCTTTATCACCTCTGTGGACAATGTCCACATTTCTGCTGGAATTTATGTATTATCTCTGTGTTAGGACTCCCAAATTTGCATCTCTAGTCCATATGCTTTTTTATATTATTATAACCAATATTAAGATTCCCAACTGTTAGAAATCTTTAGTTGGATGTTTCATTTCATAGCACCTCTTCATGTAAATCTCCCTTGTCTTCAGAGGCTCTCTTTATAATCTCTCTGGCTTATTCCTCTCCTGTCATCTTTACCATTCCACATAATTCTCTTCTAGGAAACTATGGGTTCCTAGCTCCTGAGCCTCTTTCCTTCACCTCGGTATGGCTACTCAGGCATCAGCTTAGATAGCCTGATCTCTGGAAAACATTTTGAAACCCTCTTTGCCTTAAGACTGGATCAAGTGCTCCCATACCACCACTTTCTATTATAGCATTTATGACTTGTTTCCCATTTACTAGACTATATATAAACTGCTATTCATGTCTTACTCATCTTGATTCCCTAATACCTAGCCTGTTGCCTGGCATTTAGGAATGTAATAAAAACCTATTGAATGAATGAACACTATTGTGAAATGTTCCCATGTTAATTAGTCTTCTGCAACATGTTTTTAATGTCCTGGGTGGTGTTGGTGTATCATAGTATAACACTTCCCCCAAGGTTTGCACATCCCCCCTCCTTTTTTTTTTTTTTTGCTATAGCACTGATGGTTTTCATAGAAGCTCAGTGTTCTGAAGAAGCTTCCACTTAACTTTCTTGTTGGAGACTTAGCTGAGCTTGTGACCTGGGTCCTGCATCTGATTAGGGTAACAGAACCAGGGTTATTATTTGGGTCTCCCAGCTCCTGCTTTATTGCTTTTTTTTTTTCAAGCTTACTCGCTCTCAAACTTAATGAGGGCGTAATTAATAGAATCATTTTCTCTCTTTTGTTCTGAAGAAGCTTCCACTTAACTTTCTTGTTGGAGACTTAGCTGAGCTTGTGACCTGGGTCCTGCATCTGATTAGGGTAACAGAACCAGGGTTATTATTTGGGTCTCCCAGCTCCTGCTTTATTGCCTTTTTTTTTTCAAGCTTACTCGCTGTCAAACTTAATGAGGGCGTAATTAATAGAATCGTTTTCTCTCTTGCAGGAGAGACTCAGCTATTACTAATATTTCTGAAAAGAATTCTCTAACTTAGCCTCCCACATATCTCTCACCTTGTTATTGAGTCATTTGTGGAGTTGGCGCTTATCTATGACCCTTACTAAATTGTAGTATTTTGCTGGTGCCATGGTAAGGTATGACTTTGTAACTGACCCTTGTCCAAAGCATAAGGTACTTTTCTTTGGCCAGCAACTGGCACATAAAATGTGGCCCTTTGTATATATACCCTTAACCAACTCCATACTTTTCTACACATTTCTTTCCTGATTCCTTCCTGTTTGCTCTTCTTCTGTTTCCTAAATATATATTTCCCAAGTGTTGTCTTTGGCCTTGTTTTCTCTTCTTGGTCTTTCCTTGCAATCCCATAAAACAACTCCAAAGATCACTCACAGATTTTACTTCTTGGTTTAACATCTCTCAGATTCCAGTCGCTTTGTGCATATCCCATAAACCTGAGTGATCATTTTCTAGCTTCATATTAGTAACCACCTGTTAGAAATTTCTTAGCTTTTAAGACTCCCACCAAACTCTGCCCCTTTATCAAGATCTGGTCGTGCCTTTTCTTATAAATTCTCTGATTAAAAATCTTAAAGCACCAGATAAAGAGCTTTTGTAACTTTTTAAAAGTTCCAAGTTAACATAGACAAATGCCTTTCCAGCTTTTTAAAAAGTAATAATGTTGTTGACTCTAGGAAGGTTGGCTCTTAACCCATTTGCATCCCCAAAAGATCCAAGGAATCAGTTGTAGTCATTGTGACCTAAACCAGTGCTATCAGATTATTTCTAAGGCTGCAGCTTTGATTATGCTATTTCCTGTATCCCAAAACTATGGATCCCTTCTGCTTTCAGAAGGTTTAAATAAGTTCCAGACAGCCTGGCATTCCAGGCTGTCTTAAAACTCAATTTCCAGCCTTATAACCTGTCATTTCCCACCTTATTTCCCATTCACCACATGTTCTACTCAAATGGGTGTAGATGAAGACCCTTGGTCTGGAATACCCTACTCATTCCCTCTCCCAGGCCATTCTCTGCATCACAGATTTTTCCCTACTCAGACCTAGCTTGAGTGGTAGCCATGCCCTAAGCTGTCTCTGATGATCCCCAGATGAAAATAATGTCATATTTATCTCACATGGAACCTAAAAGTTTGTATCCTGGGTTAAAGTTGCTTATATCTATATTTATTTATTTACTTATACTAGAGGCCCGGTGCATGAAAATTCATGAATTGAAGGGAGTGGGGGACCTCAGCCCAGTCTGCCCCCTCTAAAGTCCAGGAGCTCTCAGGCAGGAGGTGACCCAGCGATCAGGGGAAGGCGACGCCCCATCACACCTTGGCAGCTGCCATCGAGGCTTGCCTGCACCTCAGGCCTGCCCTGGGGGGCTGAGGGGACTGGGCGCTGCCATTTTGTGGCTGTGGGCATCGCCATCTTTGAGGGTGTGGCAGTTAATTAGCATATTCCTTCCTTATTGGCTGTGGGTGCCGCCATCTTTGCGATGGCATGGGGGTTAATTAGCATATTTATTAGATAGGATTGCTCCTACTAACTGGTTGTTCTCACAGTATGATATACATCTGCATTTTATATCCCTACAATAATTAGCACATAGTACACCCTTATTTTTATTTTTTAAGAGAATTTTTATGCATTTATTTGGGCCAAACTGATGATATATGCTGAGGAGCACAATTTCAAATGCTCCCCTTTACTATTTTTTTAATGAGCAAATTGTCATTTAATTAGTTTCAGCTTGTGATTCACCTATTGCTTGGGCTAAAGTTGGGAGTATTGCGGGTCAATTGGTATAGCTGCACACTGAAAGTCTTATTTGTATACATACATGTACATGAAGGCATAATTCCCCTTAGCTCACAATGAGTCTGTCCTACTAAACTTCTAATTCATTTAGAAATTTCCAGATAGAGCTTCATAGTAAAAGTGAGCCTATTGGTATAAATACATTTTTTACTTATGAATCTTAGAGAAGTACACAAAATACTAAGAAGATGATCTGATTAGGACTCAGAAGATAGACCTAAATGTTAGTTCCACATCTCCATCTTAGCTTAGATAACTCATTTAAAATCTTTGGGTCTTAGCTTCCTCTATAAGAGAAAAGTTGCATGAGACAGTTTCAAATGTCACTTTGAAATGAAAAACAAAACTTATGTAAATGCTTTAGAACAAGAGATGACAAACTTTTTCTTTTAAGGACATAATATTTTAGGCTTTGCCAGCCACATGGTGTCTGTGGCAGCTGCTCAGCTCTGCTATTGTAGCTGTAATGTAGCCACAGGCAATATATAAACGAATAGCCTAGCTGTTTCTCAATATTTTATTTACAAAAACAAGCAGCAGTCATGGTTTCCTGACCTCTGCTTTAGAACTTAAGAGTGGTCTGGACTGACCTCAGAAGCCTGAACTGGTCTTATGTGGAATGTGGACTCTTGGCTTTGTTCTTTTCATATAACAAAAGTAATACCGTTGTTTGGATTTTTACAATACAGGTGTGGATAATCAGTAAGTCTGTTGTCATCCTCAGCTTCTACCCTTGGTAACCACTGTTAATTAACTGTAATACTTTCTAAAATATAATACTTGCTATATCCACTTTGGATAGAGGTCTGGCAGTTTCATACAAAAGTAAATATGCCTCTATTCCATGACCCAGCAACTCTACTACGTGTGTCTACTCAAGAGAAATGAAAACATACATCCACTAAAATATTTGTATAGGATTATTCATAGTAGCTCCAAACTGGAAACAGCCCAAGTGTCCTGAATCAGCAGAAGAATGGACAAACTGGTATGTCCACACAATAGAATAGTACTCAACAGTAAAAAGGAACTAACTACAGATAACACAAAACCTGGACGACTTAGTTTAAAAAAGCTTTACCAAAGAGAATACATACTATATGATTTCACTTGTGAAATTCTAAAACAAGTAACACCTATGATGGAAAAAAAACCCAAATTGGTGTTTGCATTTAAGGCACGGGGATTGACTGGGAGGGGGTTGAACCATAAGTGAATGCATTTGTCAGAAGCCGCCTATTGGTACATTAGAGAATTGTATGTTTCACTAATGTAATTTTTCTCTCTCAATTTTAGTTAATATGCGTGCTAAAGTGTTTAGGGGTGAAGTCTACTGACATCTGCAACTTAAAATGCATAAAAAAATTAGATAAATGGTGAATATGTATAATAAGAGTGTTAAACTGGAGAAGCTAGGTGGGTTATGGGTCTTTACATTTTGTTCAACTCTTATGAATATTTGTAAATATTCCTAACTGAATCTTGGAGAAAAAGGAAAACATGAATACATTTGTGTTTCTCTTGATTTCCTTCCCCCAATCGTGGACTCTTCTGAAGATGATTGTTTATCAATTTTCCTACCAGTCCTTTTTCAATGTATTTATATATGTATATCTGTGTGTGTAGAATATGTAAGAATAGTTTTCTTTTCCATGTTTACATGAGTAATAGGAAAAATGTATCTTCTAGAATTTGCTCTTTGTTTTTTTCCACTTACTATGTGTTGGCCATATTTCCATGTCAATAAACATAGATTTATCTTATTCCTTTGAATCATTGCATAATATTCCACATTGTAGATATCTGTGTGTGTGTGTGTATACACACATATATATATGTACATACATAATATATATCCAAAATACATGTATGTTTCTTTGTGATGAACATTTAGATTTTTTAGACTATCTCTAAAAAAGTGTACTAGTTTATACTCCCACAAGCAGCAGATAAAAAACCTGTTTCCCTTCAACTTTCTGAGCTTTGGACATCATCACTCTTTAAAAATTTTGCCAGTTTTATGGGATGCTGGTATGTATCTGGTTCATTTAATTTCCAATTTCTCTAAAAATTCAACTTAGCATATTTTTATGTTTACTCAGTTTCCTTTTTTTTTTCAGTCACTCATCTTTTTGCTCTATTTGTCTCTTAATTTGTTTATTTTTAAAATTCTTGTTTTAAATAAACATCACAAATTTTAACAATTTTTTATAGGCTTTTCCTAATCACTTACTCCAAAATATTTCCTTACTGATAATGATATGCCAGCTTTGTTACATGCAAATATTCATTTTACATGGATTCCTTCCTGGATATTATATTTTATTGATCTGTATCTCCAGCCCTGTGTCGTTAATTGCTCTATGTAAGTGTTTGGAATAAATGTGTGGTTTGTGTGAGTGCTGTCCACTTTTGGTGTTTGCATAATGCTAACTAGGTGCCCCACCGAAGTTGCTCAGTGGTTGAGCCTCAGTCTATGAACCAGGAGGCCATGCCCATGTTGCAGGTTTGTTGTCTAGTGAGGCGAATGCAGGAGGCACTCAATTAATGTTTCTTCCTCTCTCCCCCTCTTCTTCCTCTCTGAAATCAATAAAAATATACATATTTTAAAAACCACTTAAGTAACTTATGAAACATACAGGAAGGATGGTTTATGTGTAGAAAAGAGTCTATTTTTTTGAAAATTGATTTTTTTTGCATTTGTTTGTATTAAATGGTGCTTTTATCTTAAATCGCTCACTTTCCTTGTATTTAGTCTTGAATTAAAATCCTGGCTTTTATATTAGTCTTACTTGTTTTTTGATGAGTGCCTGTAAGAGTATGGATTTTCCTTTTTGTTCTGCTCTGACTACATTATTGTTTTGAATTTTTAGTATTTCAGGTTTTGTTCTTTTTAATCCAAGGATTATTTAGAAGTTTATTTTTTAAAAAAATTTTTTTAAATTATATTTACTTTGGATTTAGTGAGTGTGTCTTTAGTTTTTAATTTTTGTTTTCATTTTTGTAGTTTATGATCAATTTGAAACAATGTTTCTGATAAATTTTCTGATCGATATCATGTTCTACATATATTAGAACACTGTTAGTTGTGTTTAAAAAATATTGGTCTTTTGGTATTGTTTGCTCCCTTGTGGATATCTTTAAGAGGTATGTTAAGCTCTAGGGCTGTTGTGGCCAGAGCATTGGCCCAGGACCTAGGTTGAAGGTTCAATCTCCAGAATCCCCAGCCCTGGTCTGTTGCAGTGTGTGTGTGTGGGGGGGGGAGGTGAAGGGTGGGGAAGGGGTTCACCAGTCAATGTGTCTCTTTCACACCCATTTTTCTCTTTCTTTCCCTCTCTCCTCACCCCGCCTCCCTAAAAATTAGTGGGAAAATACATCTTCTGGGGATGGAGATATATATATATATACACACACACACATTCATTCATTCTCAGGTGAGGATTTTTTTTTAAAGGTATGTTAAAATCTCTACTTATGATAGTGTTGAATTTTGTGATTCTTTTTTATATATTTTAAGCACTTAGCATCATGAAGGTTCATGGCTATTATGCTGTCTTGATTTTTATTTACATTTTATTGATACACAATATCTTTGCCTTACTAATGCTTTTTGACTTAAATTCTAGTTTGCTTACAGTAAAAATACCACATCTTCATTTATTTTTGAGCCATTTTATTTTCAACCATTATGTTTTAATTTTAGATTTTCTATAAATAGCATTTACTGGAATCTTTTAAATCCACTTTGAGAATGTTTTTATTATTTGACTACTAAATTATTGTTATACTATTTGGGGAATTTAGTTTGTTTTTAAATATAAACAAATTTAAATTTTTAACTTGATGTAAAATCCAAACTAATATAGTGACAAAGAAATCATTGACTGACTCGGAGGTATAGGGATTGCCAAGGAGAACACAGAATTTTTTGGAGGTGATGGAAGTGTTCTGCATTTTTAGTATAGTGGTGGTTTCACAGGTTATACAACAGTCAACATTCACTAGAGTTGTGCAGTTGAAATCAATGAAAGTTATTGTATGTAAATTATTCCTTAGACCTGGTTAGGAAAGAAATTCCAATCCCTCCCTTATTCAGAAGGTAATCACTATGAATTTACTTTGTACATTTATGATCCATTAAAAACCACTCTTTATACATACATTTATAGAATTCCATAACTCGGAGTGCTTTAAATTTAAGCAAGTGGTATGTATCATTTTGAGGTACTGTTTCCCACTTAGGGTTTTTTGTATTATATGGCCAACTTGAGGCCTGATATACAAAATTCGTCAAAGAGTAGGCCCTCGCAGCGCGCCTGCCTCACAGCCCCGCCCCCTGCCCACTGGTGGTGCCAGAAGGTTGTTCCACCTCCTGGTCTAATTAGCATATTAGTTCTTTATTATCTAGGATTCTTTCATGTAGGATTTGAGGGTAGTAATTCTGAGTTCTTGTATGTATAGAAATGTTCTTTTGTTTTCTTGGTAGATTGATATTTTAGTTCACAATCGTTTTTCCTCAGTTTGGAACATATTGTTTCATTTTTACTTTGTGAGATCTGATATCTATTCTCTTTCTCTGCCTTAGGTAACTTGTTTTATATCTTTTTAAAAAATATATGTTTCTTTATTGATTTCATAGAGGAAGGGAGAAGGAGAGAGAAAGAGAAACATCAATGATGAGAGAGAATCATCGACTGACTGCCTCCTGCACGCCCCCCACTGGAGATCAAGCCCGCAACCCAGGCATGTGCCCCTGGCCGGAATCGAACCTGGGACCCTTCAATCTGCAGGCCGATGCTCTATCGACTGAGCCAAGCTGGCCAGGGCTGTTTTATATCTTTTTAGAAGCTTTAAGAATTTTTGTCTTTATTTTTGGTGTCCTGAAATATCACCGGTTTGTGTCTAGATACAGAATGTTTTCCAGTATTTTTTAATCTTTGCCAATCTAGATACAAAATTTGTTATTTTTTTGAGCATTCTTCCCTTTCCTCTTTTCTGGTGGAATTCCTATTGATATTCTGGTTCTGGCTCCCACATCTCAACAATTTCCATACATACATTCCCTCTCTGCTGTTTTGTCCAGTGTTGTAGAATACCTTGGCTTGATCCTTCAGCTCACTGATTTTTTTCTTTGTCTGGTCAATTCTCTAGATCAGTGGTTCTCAACCTGTGGATCGAGACCCCTTTGGCGGTCAAATGACCCTTTCACAGGGGGTCGCCTAAGACCATCCTGCATATCAGATGTTTACGTTACGATTCATAACAGTAGCAACATTACAGTTATGAAGTAGCAACGAAAATAATTTTATGGTTGGGTCACAGCACGAGGAACTGTATTTAAAGGTCCAGGAGGTTGAGAACCACTGCTCTAGATTAACTCTTGCAAGTTTTTGTTTTTTCCCATAGCTAAAATAAATTTATTCCATGTAATTGATATATGGTCTTTAAAGTGTACAACTTGAATTTTGTCATATACTCACATATAAGCACATACATACACTGTGCTCATGAAACTCACTCTAATCAAGATAATTGACATATTCATATCCCCCAGATTTCCTCTAGCCCCTTTGTGTCTCCCCCAGTCTCCAGGCAAAAATAGATCTGCTTTTTAACACTTTGATTTGTGCTTTCTCCAGTTTTAAATGCATGGAATCATGTATTGTGTGTGTACTCGGGAGAGTGGACTGACATCTTTCATTCAGCATAATTTTGAGAAGTAGTTTATGAATAGTATTCCATTGTGGATAAGGCAGAATGTATTAATCTGTTGGTGTGTGCAGTTGCGTTGTTGGCAGGTTTTGGTGATTACAAATAAAGCATCTGTGAGTATATACTGAACATGTGCTTTCATTTTTCTTGGTCAAACATCTAGGAATATATTGGCTGAATTTTATCATAGGTATGGTTTGCCCACTTTCAGAAAAATTGTCAGAGTGTTTTATAAAATAGCTTTGTGTGTGTTTTGTTTTGGTACATCCCCACCAGGAGTGTATGAGAATTTCTGTTGTCCCAGCCTGGGCCATCACTTGGTACGAACAGTCTTTAAAATTCCTAGCATCTGGTGAACATGCAGGGTAGTTTTCACTTGCTCCTCAGCTTATCTACTAAGTTTTTTATTTTAATCAAAATATGAAAACTAATTTTTAAAATACCATTCTTTCACCATCTAGTTTATATTTTCATTATATTTACACTTCTCCTCTCCCTGCTGTATTTGCTGTTATGACCCAGTTTTTTCAGGTGTTAGTTACTTTCCTTGTTGAATTTGATACTTCACTGGGTTAGTTTTTTTCCTCACATATTTTGTAATTATTGGTTCTGTGGTCCTCCTAGGTGTTTTACCAATCCATCTAGGACAAGCATGTCAAACTCAAAGACTAACACGGGCCAAATAAACAAGGTTTAAGTTAATGTGGGCTGCAAAAAAACCCAAAAGCTTCACTTTTTATAGAAACGTAGGTTTATTTCGATAGAGACATGCTGGATACAAAGGGCTGAAATAAATGAATAATTGTTAACATAATAGAACATTTTAATAAAAATTAATATTTTTTTCTTGTCCTAGCCTGTTTGGTTCAGTGGATACAGAGTCTCAGCCTACGGACTAAGGGTCTCAGGTTCAATTCCAGCCAAGGGCACATACCTTGGTTGCAGGCTCAGTCCCCTGTGTGGGACATTTTCGCTGCTAGTATTAGTGGAGAGAAATGGTGCACCTGTGCGTAAGGCATGTAAGGGAAATGAATGCAGCACGATTATAGTAATCAGTCATTAGCGAATGTTTTAGCTGGTTATTAATAATTATGTATAACAGGATATTGTAAAAATGAAGTTACGAAATTTTTATTAAAACGTTTATTACATGCCATTATATTGGCTGGGCTGCAAAAATATTCATTGTGGGCTGCGAGTTTGACATACTTGATCTAGGACATTGCTCACTTTTTAAGCCCAAGACCTTTGTTCCCTGCTCCCACTTCAGAGTAGATGTTGCTGCTACTATTCCTAGTTGCTTGGCACCAGAGAGCATGTGTGTTTGGAGGAAGGAGCACAGTTTACGCACCTGGCTGCTCCTGCTGTGGAGTCATCTGGTCATGTAGCTTTTGATACAGAGCTTCCTCTGTTCTTCTTTCTTTATTTTTTAATCATATAATTGCTTTCCATTTATTTTTTATTGAATTCAATTAAAATTTTAAAATTACAGTTTACATTCAATATTATTTTGTATTAGGTGTACAGCTCCTGTTCTCCATCTTTGGTGAGCCAGCGCGCTTATTCCTGGGAGGCCTTCCCTGATGAACTCCCTTTCCTTACTATGAACAGTTAATTCTTTCTGAGGTTTTTTACCTCCTAACACTTGTTATCTGTTATTCTTGGTTTACATGTCTATCACAATATGATAGCTGAACTCTTGAAGGGAAGGAACAATTTTATTCTATGCAAATCTCTATCACCTTGAGTAACACGGATTGCTTGAATGATACATTTTTCAGAGAATAGATACATTTTTCAGAGAATAGGAGTTTTTATTACAAAAATGTAACAACCTGAGGATTCCAGGGAGAGCAGGCCAAGTAAGATACCACATAGAGAGCCAGTGGTCTGGGTGTTTCTCTTACTGGTAGGTTACTCTTGGACAGGTTATTTAATCTTGTTTAATCTTTTTATGCCGCCATCATTTTATTTTAGTAAATATATAAAATTTGAGCGCATGTGTGTGTATATATTATTAAAATAATACATGCTCATTAGTTTTTCTGGGGTGTGTGTGTGTGTGTTTATATTTTTATTGACTTCAGAGAGGAAGGGAAGGGAGATAGAAACATCAATGATGAGAGAGAATCATTGATGGGCTGCCTTCTGCACGCCCCTACTGGGGATAGGGCCACAACCCAAGCATGTGCTGTTGACTGGAATTGAACCAGGGACCCTTTAGTCCACAGGCCGACGCTCTCTATCCACTAAGCCAAAACGGCTAGGGCCATGCTCATTAGTTTTAAGAAAACATAGGTGCAAGTCTTCGTGACTTTGAATTAGGCAATGGTGTCTTTGATGTGACACCAAAAGCACAAGCAACCAAGGAATAAGTGGATAAATTGGACTTTAAAGGACATTGTCATGAAAGTGGAAACACAACCCACAGAAAGGGAGAAAATAATTGTACATCCTATATCTGACAAGAGGCTTGTATCTATAATATGTAAAGAAATCTTAGAACTCAAGTAAGCAAACAACCCAAATTAAAAATGGGCCAAAGATCTGAATAGACAATTATTCAGAAAAGATAGAAATAGCCAATAAGATCATGAAAAGATACTCAATATCATCTGCTATTGGAGAAATGCAGATCACACCCATTAGGATGGCTGTATAAACAGACAGTATGAAGTGTTGGTGAGGTTATGGAGAAATTGGAACCCTGCTGGTGGGAATGTAAAATGGTTCAGCTGCTCTGAAAAACAGTCTGGCACTCAAAAGGCTACACATAATTACCTAGCAATTCCACTCATAGGTGAATAGAATGTTCTCAAAATCATGTTTATAAATTTTATTTACAGTATTTTTCCTGGAAGTTTAAAATCAAGTTTTGAAAATGGTACGATAAAAAAATATTTGAGATGACTTAAAAATGGTGCTAAATAATTATACTCATCACTTTTGTTTGGAACTTCTCCAGTTTAAATATCCACTGCATTAGTTGACAAACTACTATATTCTCAGTCTGTTTTTGTATGAGATTTTATTGAAGCACAGCCCACACTTGTTAAATTTCTATATTTGTCCACTCGGGACTGCAATGTGGAGGATTTTATCGGTGGCTCCAACAAACATCTAGATCTGAGAGACTCATTTCTCTCCTCTGTGTCTTAAACTAGCCTTTGGGCTTTGCATGTGTTTCTTTTCCTTCTATACTTCGCTGATCATTTCATTGATATTGGTCTTCCCTTTTTTTTTTCTACAACAGGATTGCTGCATGTGGTAGGGAGGTGATGCTGTCTGAAGGTGACATGTTCTTCTCCTTTCTTCCTTCTGTCCTCTCGCTCCCTATTTTGGCCTCCTGGTAATTGGGGCAGGGTGGGATGGGGGAATGCTAATCTAAATTAAAATGTAAGTATGTTAACTATTTCACCATTACTTGAAAAGGGAGGGAAAGGGAGACAGTTTCCTGGCCTGCAGAAATAAAAGTTACCTAGCTTTTGCCACAATCTGCTTTGAGGTCATGGAGTCTTTTGAGAATCAGAAGAATGTTTAGAACTGCTGGGTGTGGGGCGGGGGGGTATTTAGAAATATGTTATTACAGAAGACTTCAGAAGCACTGAAGTTAATCCTTGCTGGAGAGAGGGGGTGAGGAAGTCCATAGATTCCAGGTTAGGAACCCCTGCTCTAGCACCTCTGCTAGAATAGAGTGAGAAAAAAAGTAGGTTATTAAGAGTGGGAAATAAAGCTGATGTTAATCAACTGTGTGGAATTAAGTGTTCTTCACTATTGCTATACCTGAGGCTTTGTTCAATATTCTTTGATCAATTTTTAAATGTTTATAAATGTGACTTTAATATTATAATATGTAATTCTGATGGTGACCACATCTGATGTTAGAACTTCAAATATAGACATTTGAGAGAAATAATTATTTTTAGATGTTCTCAAAACAAATCACTGGTTTAGGATAGATCTATCATAGTGTTTTCAGATTGTGAAGGGAAAAAGATTAAGCCCTTGATGTGGAGCCTTGCATCTGCCTTCTCTTGCTTGTGCTCAGCAGTAGAGTAGTGACGTCTCATTGGTTGGGGTGCTTGTTTCTGGCCTTGTCCTCTTCAGTTTTGCATGAGCCTTCCATTCAACCAGTGTTTCCTAAACTTCATTCATTGAGATACCGTCTTCATGATTTGCCTTCCTACACATTTCCTGGCTATTCTTTTAAATCACTTTTCAACACTTAAATTTATGCAAATAATTATTGTGTGAAATATGGGTTGATGTACTAATTCTTTTCTGTTTGCCACTTACTGGAACATGTACTGATTGGGTTTGTCCCACCTAAAATCATCTTTTATTGTTCTGGAGGGCATCAAGTTCCAATTTGGGAAACATTCCCCTTTGTGCTGGAATTTAAAGCTCTGACCTTGAACTAGAGAATGCTCTGTAGAAGCTACTTGTACTTGGATGTATTAGCGGAGAGGAGGGGGTCACAGAATGGGTGGGTGCTACCTGCTGAAATACTCCTTGCTTGGGCAAATTCATATTCTGAATATGGAGACGTTTTGGCTGAGTGCATGGCAAGCCTGGAATCCTGACTTTGCTGTGTTTGCCTTGGTTTTTTAGCCTGGACACGTGCGCACACAATTATGTGTGTATCTCCAAAATTTCATAAGTTTTATTTTCTTTTACAGGTTTGATCTTGCTCTTCTACCTAGTCTTTTATGGGTTCCTGGCTGCACTCTTCACATTCACAATGTGGGTTATGCTTCAGACTCTGAATGATGAAGTTCCAAAATATCGAGACCAGATTTCTAGTCCAGGTAATGAACTTGCACTTGTTGTGGCTTTTATCTCTATCAAATGTTTTACATAGCAGATAAGATAGTTTAACCTTGGCCTTAGGTAATGAGAACGTTTGATTTTTGTTTGTTGTATAATATTTACATACGGATACAAAGACCTTTAATATTTACATACTGATACAAAGACCTGGGCTGATAAATTTTGCATCCTTTGCCAGAGTAAGGAGAAATAAATATTGAGAATTAGAGTGAAGCCAAACTTGACTGATGTAATTATAGGTATGAATGGCCTTTATGAATATGTGTGGCAGTTGCACTTCGTCCTGAGTTAATTTACTTATAAAGTATATATTTTGGCTCTAACTCAGGTCAGAGCCTTGGTCTTATACATGCTTCATGGTTTTAATTGCTTAGTGTGGAAGTGGTAAATATTAAATAATGATACATCAATGGAGAACAAAATGATTCTACTTTATTAATAATCTTAAGAGGGGGGAAAACTCCAGGATACTTCAGTACAGAAAAAATCTTAACTGAAACATTGTTTAAATCATGTTGTCTTCCTGTTTTTTTTTGGTTATTTTTAAACCCTCTTTTTCTTCCTTTTATTTTTTTGATTGATTTTAAAGAGAAGCGAGGGAGAAAGAATGGTTTGTTGTTCCTCTTATTTATGCATTCATTGGTTGATCCTTTTTAAAAATATAAATTTTATTGATTTCAGAGAGGAGGGAAGAGGGAGAAAGAGAGATAGAAGCATTAATAATGAGAGAATAATTGATTGGCTGCCTCCTTCCTGCCCGACACTGGGAATCGGACCCAGTCCTGGTTCATGGGTCGATGCTCACACTGGCTGGGCATCATTTTTTTTGTTCGTTTGTTTTTTTAATTTTTAATTTGATTCTTGGAGAGAGAGGAAGGGAGAGGGAGAGGGAGAAACATTGATCTGCTGCCTCCTGCACACCCCCACCAGCAATCTAGTCTATAACCTAGGCATGTGCCCTGACCAGGATGTTGCAACCAGCAACCTTTTAGTGCAAGGGATGTTGCCCAGACAATTGAGCCACACTGGCCAGGGCAGGGCATTGGTTGATCCTTGTATGTGCTATGACCAGGGATCCAATCTGCAACCTTGGTGTGTCGGAACAACACTCTAACCAACTGAGCTACCTGGCAAGGGCTGAAACAGTCTTTGAATGCCGGCTCTGCCTTTCTTGGATATGGCGCTTGTCTTCAAGGTGCTGGCAATTTTTATAGAAAATATTAATGTGCCAGAATCCCAATGTATCTTCCCTAAAATGTGAACAACTTGTGGAGACAGTAGAGATGGAAGATTCTAATGGAGGAGTGGGATCTGGATGGCAGGCAGGCTGGGGAACGTGGGGATCTAGCTGGAGGTTTCTGTGTTGGAGCAGTGGTTCTCTTCCAGCAGGCATTTGCCCTCCAGGGGCCATTCGTCAATGTATGGAGACATTTTTGTTTGTCACATCAGAGTGGTCCCACTTTGAGTAGAGGTCAGGCATGTTGCTAAATAAACATCCTACAATGCACAGGACCACCCACCACAACAAAAAATTACCCAGTTAGCATGTTAGTAGTGCCAAGACAGGAGCCCAGATCTAGATCCTCTCTAACTGCATGGATTCTGAGCCATGTCAGCAGCCAAACTGAACCAATTTCCCCAACTATTTTTTCTTCAATTTATTCTAATGGCTTTTCCTTTGTTTGCAGCTGGTATTTGTTAAAACATCATAAATAACTCTTAACCCTTTCAGTTTACTTGACTGAGTATCAGATGAGCTCCATGCTAAAATTTTCCCTCATCTCTCATTGTAGCTGTTTTCTTTAAACCTAGACTAATTCTAAGATAATTATTATTTTTTGGCTAAAGTTAATTACCATTGAATACAATCTGATCTATTTCAGAAATATTAAACTCTGTTTATAATTGCATGAATAATATAAGCAGTAAAATATGTTTAACACTAGAAAGACTTAAATTTAGTATATACCTATATTGCCCAAAAGCAGTCAAAATGACTGCATTGTGAAAGAATAACTAATGTGTAAAGAAATTTGTTTAACATTAATTTTTAATATTTTTTATATTATTTACAGTTATATAACAAGTTATTCGACATTTCTTTCATGAATTTAGGGCACAAAAGAAATAAAATAAACAACTTATTAGAACAAGTATCACTGCATAAAGATTCGAATAACAAGTACTAGTTTAGCTTATTCAGCAACTGCAAC
>NW_006286675.1:6734682-6735975 GCF_000327345.1 Myotis davidii | reverse complement strand
ATGTATGATATATATATATATATATATATATATACCGGAAATGAAGGAGGGGGAGGTAGCTACAATTATTAATAAACGCATGTATATGTTGTATAAAAAGTCACAAAATTCTAAGAAATTGTGTCATTATATACAACATTGTTTTTCTAATTGAAATTAAAAAGCAGTCAAAATGACTTCCTTGGGCAATCTAGTGTTAATATAGTTTAAGTACACAGTTTTAAACTGAGTTTCTTAAAACTGTTTACTAAGTGTACTTAATGTATCATTACAATAAGTAAATAAATAAATAAGTAAATAAATAAATGTGTGTATATGCACGCGCATTCATATGTATGTATAATATTAGGTGGATATCCATTAGTTTGCTAAAATGATTTTCTCTTCATAAAGGGATTATGGGCAATTTTTGTTTTTCTTTTATTTGTATTTTCTAAGTTGTGTGGTGGTGTTTTTTTTTTAAACCATGACCATCATTTCAATGTGTTTGTGCCCAGTAAAATGCTAGTTTCAAATTGGTGTGCATGTTTGTTACCCCGTACTGCCTGGCCACACCCTTATAGACATACACACATTCATATCCCAGTGGTGTATATTGGAAAGAGAGAAGAGTTATTATAGACCTCACATTCTATTGTTCTTGGTTTGGGGTAAAGTAAGATCTTTATTTGGAGTTTACTATGTCAAAAACACAGCTGTACTGCACTCTCCTGCTGTGGATTCTTTACTTAAGAATTTCAGATGGGTTGTTAAATAGCAGGAACTAGGACTCTGAGAGCATTGCTAGGCAATTTCAGAAGTAGCTGGTATCAGAAATTCAGTTTTAGATGTTCATACAGAGTTTTTGTAAGTTGAATTATTTTTTTAAATTCTCTTAGAAATTAGTCATGTAAAATAATGCAATTTTAAAATAGCATAGGTATCTTCATGTTTTACTTTAAAATTAATTTAGAAATCTGCATGTTTTATTTTGGGGTTTTCTTAAAAGTTAAGTGTTTTGGAATGTTTTTGGTTTTTTATTGTTCATCTTCACCCAAGGGTATCTTTGCCATTGATTTTCAGAGAGCATAGAAGAGAGGGAAGGAGGGGATTAAAGAGAGAGACCCATCACTTGTTTGCCTCCAGAACTTGCCCCAACTAGGGGCCAGGGAACAAACCTGCAACCCAGGTACATGCCTTCCCTTGTCTGGGAATTGAACCTGGGACCCTTAGGTTTGCAGGCTGATGCTCTAACCATTAAGCCACAGCAGCCAGGGCAAAAGTTAGGTGTTTTTATAGTTACATGCAAGCTGT
>NW_006286675.1:6732101-6734625 GCF_000327345.1 Myotis davidii | reverse complement strand
GCTATAAAACCTTAAGAAAAACAAACTATCTGACATACACAGGTTGTCCTCTCCTACATTGGATGGTCAGAGGTTTTATTTCTACTGTCGACCTAAGAAACATCCAAACCTGTAGAGAATTTTAGTAAGAGTTTATTTTAGCCCAAACTGATGGGATTGCTGGGAAGCAAGATCTCAGATGCTCCCCAGAATGATAGTTTGCAGTTTAAGGAGGGAATGTAAGGAAGATTACAAGAAGGGGAGAGAAAGCAAGGCTCCGGGGATTGGATTACAGGATAGTTAACAAAATTTTTAACAAAATTATTTGTTTTCTTGAGGATGGTTACCCTCTAGAGCAGTGGTTCTCAACCTGTGGGTCGTGACTCCTTTGGCAGTCGAACGACCCTTTCACAGGGGGTCGCCTAAGACCATCCTGCATATCAGATATTTACATTACGATTCATAACAGTAGCAACATTACAGTTATGAAGTAGCAATGAAAATAATTTTATGGTTGGGTCACAACATGCGGAACTGTATTTAAAGGGCCAGAAGGTTGCGAACCATTGCTCTAGAGGCATTGAAAAGGTGTGTTAGCTAGGTGCACAGAAACAGTGGACAGGGCTCGTGATATAATGCTTTTTAAATGAGGAAAGCTTAAAGTTAGAAGCTTGATTATATTGCTTACAGATAAATATGCTTACATTTTCTGTTAATAAACTCATGCAACATGTTCTATACACATGGATGGACTCCTGATAAATTGTTGGTGTTTCTACTCCAAGTTCAGTATGAGAAACAGCTTTTTATAGAGAACAATGTTTATTATTAAAGGAAGAATATTTAACCCTAGAGTTAAAATTGTATAGGCCTCTTTTACTGAATAAGATAAGTTTTCTTTATGAATGTTCCCATGTAGCTGTAATTTGAATGACAAAAGTGTTTAGATTTAATTTGCTAAAAATTTTCTCCATATATTAATATCAAGTGGGCAAAACCTAAAAACATTTGATAGAAAAATGAATATAGAAAGTACAAAGTAAAACTTGCATCTTTTAAGGAACAGAGCAATTATAATTAACTGTAGCCAATCAGATTTAGGGAGGTATTTAGTTGGTCGGAGTTGACTTTGAGGATTTGGAATTCTCTTCATTACAGATGTTGACCTTCATAGTCAGAAGTGGGAGGTTCTTGATAGTTTCAACCTACCTGTGAACACAAATTTCCATGTACTTTACTGAGATCTGTCCTTTTAGGGGTAAGAGGAGAGAAGGAATTTACTGCAGTTAACTTACCCTTTCTCTTTTATCTCTTTATAGGACTTACGGTTTTTCCAAAACCAGTGACAGCGTTGGAATATTCATTTAGTATGTCTGAACCAGAGTCCTATAAAGGGTATATTGAAGACCTTAAGAAGTTTCTAACGCGTAAGTGTGTTTTCTTAGAGTGAGGTAAAAGTGTTTAGTGATTATGGAGACATACAAAATTATGATTACATTGAGAAAATTATTCTTAGAGTTTATTTTGCTTTTTTTTGGTCTGTCAGTCAACTAAGGACTTGTAAGGAGATTTCATGATTAGTCATGATATTCTAATATTCTAACTTATGGAAAGACATAAGGGTCTAAGCCAAACAAGCGGTTGCTTTTAATTTTTTTTTATCCTATAAGAAGTGAGTAAGTTTATTGAGATATAACATTTATATCTGCATTAATATGGAAAGTATCTGAGTAGTAGAGCAAAGCTATCTTATATAAAATAATGCCTCTAAATATTTGGATCTTTTGCATCCAATGTTGTGCTTGTGTGGGGGACTAGGAATGTTGTTTATCATTAAAAAAAGAAAGAAAGAAAAGAAATCTAGTATCAGTTTTGAGTTTTTTGGAGTTAACCAGTTGTAAATCTTTCCCGCCCTGGCCCAGTTTTTTTCTTACTGTTTGCTTGTCCTAATTTCATGGTATTAACATTCACATGAATAATCATCAAATGTCCTAGCCTCTTGTTTCTTGATTGCCTCACCTCTTCCTTGGCTGCACACTTACAGGCACTCCTTAAGCATATAGGACTCCATTGCCAAAATCACTGAGGCTTTCCTACCACAACCTCTGTCCTTCTAGTTTGCTTATTTAACTTTTCCTCACTATTCTTCTGTCTCATTTGGGACTTTCAAGCCCTTTTATCCCAGCCAATCCCCCTATTTCCCTTTTATCAAGCTTAGTTCCATGGTTTTTTACTCTTGCCATTACTCTAAAACCCTTTGCCTCTCTCAATCTATTGGTCATAAATTGCAAATGGATGAAGCCATGAGATTCCTGGATGAAGCTCTTCCTTAGAGCCTGCCCCCCTGAGCAACCAGGTGCTGCTGAAGAATATTTTCTTTTTTTAAGATAGGTTTTTATTAATTTCAGAGAGGGAGAAAGGAATGGAAACATCAATAATGGAGAGAATCATTGATTGGCTATCTTCTGCATGCCCCTACTAGAGATCAAGCCCACAACCTGGGCATGTGCCCTGACCAGGAATCAAACCATGACCTCCTGGTTCA
>NW_006286675.1:6730655-6732041 GCF_000327345.1 Myotis davidii | reverse complement strand
GGACTAATTAGCGCTAGAATACTTGGTCACCTTCTTGGACTTGCTCTGCTACTTGTCAGGACTATAGAATTTCTCTGAATAATTATATACAACCTCTACCTTCCTGCCTTTTCCCTTAGAACTCATAACAATGGTTCAGTCAATGACTGCATTTACCATGGTGGTCTCATAAGATTGTAATGGAGCTGAAAATTTCCTATTGCCTAGTGACACAGTAGCCATCATAAGGCCTTAGGGCAACACATTATACAAATACTATTGTGTTACAGTTGCCAACAGCATTCAGTACAGCAATGTGCTGTGCAAATTTGTAGCCAGGAGCTATAGGGGAACTGAATTTGTCACCCCAAAATGTCTCTGGCATAGGATTACTTTAGGCTGGTTAATTTTGAGAAACAGCAGCCATGGGAGCAGCTCTGCAAACCAACTAGAAGTGGCCCTTAGTAAAAGACCTTTACATTTGTACAGATGATCCCCATTTGTAAGGGGGTTGACCTTATCTCTGGACACTCACATCGATGCAAAAGACAGAGATGCAGACCTGCGCAACAACCTTACCCTTGTTTACGGTGCTTTTCCAGGGGACCTCCCATAGCTGACACCCCCAAGCCCAGCATCTTCTTTGTCTTCAACTGAAGATGGCATTTAAGGTGGTAGCTTCAGACTATTTTGACAAGTTGCTCAGTTTTCGTGGGTCTTCCCCATGTATATAGGAGATTACATGTTTTTAACCTTGTTTGTTTTTCTCCTGTTCATCTGTCTTTTATTATAGGGATGTTTCAGCCAAGAACCCAGAAGACCAGGACAAATCATTTTTTCTCCCCTACAGAGCAATAGGCTATGCCCTCTAGCCTAGGTGTGTAGTAGACTGTACCATCCAAGTTTGTATAAGTGAACTCTATGATGTTTGCACAGTCGTGAACTCACCTAAGGCAACATTCTCAGAACAGACCCCCATCATTAAGTGACACGTGGTAGAATAACATATTCCTGTTTTAAGAGAAAATTGAGGGTCAGATAGGAATTCCCCCCAGTTTCCCCATTATTAGTAAAACAAACTGACAGTTATAGCCATTTTGTCTGGTATTCCTCCTGCTCTGATAAGGGAGCTGCCTTTCACCTATACCAGCCAGGCCTTGGATCTCATCCCTCTCACTGTCTCAGAAATATGCTACTTATAGTCCTTTTGTACATTTAGCCTCATTGATCTTTCCTGTCAGCATGCAGAAGCCCTCAACTCTTATTTTAAATCAAAATCCTCTCTTGAATCCCACATCTTCCATGAGCTATCTTCCTAAGTCTCCTTCCTTTTATAATTAAACTAGAGGCCCAGTGCACAAAAATTTGTGCACTCGCGGCGGGTGGGGAGGGGGGGCCCTCACCCCG
>NW_006286675.1:6724713-6730315 GCF_000327345.1 Myotis davidii | reverse complement strand
CTTTGTTTGGCTTCTATCATTGAAACACTGTTGCGGCTCCAGCTCTGAGGCCAGCTGGCTGAAATCAGGTATCTGTGGTTTGTTTAGCTTCTGTAATTGCAACAGTGTTGCATCGGAGCTCAGAGATAGGCTGTGGCAGGCGGGGAACCTTGGCTTCCTCCATCGCTGGGGCAACCAAGCCTCATGTTCGCTTGAGCTGCTGGCTGCCGGCCGCCATCTTTGTTGGCAGTTAATTTGCATATCCTGCTGATTAGCCAATGGGAAGCATAGCAGAGTTATGGTTAATTACCATGTTTGTCTATTATTAGATAGGATATATACTTATTTTTTGTGAGATATGACCATGGTTTAAAAACCCAATAGTAAAGAAAGGTCTATAATAAAAACAGTAGTTTCCTGCTACACCTTTCTAGCTGCAGTTCTGTTCATTCAACACATACTTTTATGAATGCCTTTTCTGTGTCAAGCATGCTTCTAGGTTCCATCAATAAACAAAAGAAAAATGTCTTTGTGGCGCTCTTGCCCTGGATGGATTAGGAGGTAGTAAGTGTAGTGGAGGAAAATAGAGCAATGGAGTCAATAATTACCTCCATCTCGGCTACAACACCTTTCTCTAAGTTAACATTAGCTCTCGGCTCTGTTGCAGGTCCTTTTAGTATAGACTGCATAGCACTGTCTATCTTGAGACCCTTCAATTATGATTTTATACTTAACACCTATCTTCCCCACTGCACTGTAAGCTCCTTAAGGGCAGCAACAGTACCTTTTTAGGTCCTCACTGTTATATCTTGGGCTAGGAACAGAGGCGTCATTCAGATAATGCTGTAGCCATGGCTGGGACCACCTCATGATGACAAAAGATATTGATCTATAATCCAGCGTGTATCAGTGTTGAAATGCAGTAAACTTCAGAGCACTAGATAGCTCTTAACAGTTAAAGGAACAAACTTAATATTCTTCCCCTAAAATTATCTAGTAATTAGCCTCGCTGTTTTTGTCTTCCAAGAATATTGTCCAAAGGAGGACATATATTCCTAGATGTGTTGAAGATCTTTCTTTTGGCTGTTCTGTGCACACATTTGTTTCCTTTGTAGCATATTCTTCGGAAGCACAGAAGCATCTTAAAGTCTGCACCGATGGAATCCTCTCTGAACAGAAGGGTCCAGTTTATGAAGCATGTCAGTTTCCTCTTAACTTACTTGAAGCATGCAGTGGGGAGAATGATCCTAACTTCGGCTACTCCCAAGGACACCCTTGTATTCTTGTGAAAATGAACAGAGTATGTACATATTTTGCTGCTATTGCTGCTTTTTCTAATACCCTTATTAAGAAACTGGCAAGTATTTTTTAAATGTCTCATTTGGGATAGCTTGTGTAAAGGGCTAACAGTGATATTGATTGACCTTTGGAAAAATTAATACAGAAGGCAAACAAGATTGGTTCACAAGTTAATCATAGTATAGGGAGTAAAACAACTTCTGCTTTTCCCCTTTGGAGAGAGTTGCATGCACGCAGACATAGATGAATGCTTCTAGGGGCAGGTGTTCTGGGTGTCATGCCCAAAACATGGTTTTGTTAATGTTTAGTATCATCTTTGAATACTGTGTTGTAAAGCAATTTAAAATCCCATGGGGAATATATGATTAGATTTAGTAGGAAAGCATATTTTTGTAATATACTGTACAATTAAATAATAGAAATACAAATAAAGCTGCATTATAATGAGCTCAGTTGTAGCCAGTTGGTAGTATTTTGCTATGTTGTGCAGAAGAGGTGCCTGAATTGTATAGCCATCAGCAAATTAAAAGGCTAACGTCCTCTCCCATGTAAGTGATAACACTCTCTGTCATGGTGCAAAGGAAGCTGCGTCCCTTCTGCCGTGAAGTGATCCCTAACCCCCGTGCACTGCTGCTCTCTGAACGTTATGCTGCAGAGTTGTGTTCTGATACAGTTACCCTGTTGAGGCCCACAAGGTCTCCCCTTGAAAAGTGAAGTAATTCCTGGACATTTACTCAGAGAAAGGGTAGGTTCATAAATAGGTGTAGACCCTTCAAGATCCTGAGTTCACATGTCACATCCAATAAGCAAATTGCTACCATCCCTAATAAAAGTATAGCTTACGTCTTAAGTACAGCAAAGTTGGCACTAAGTAAGGAGTTTCCCTGGACGGAGAGCCAGCTAGATCCTGACACACCTATGCTGACACCCTCCAGCTCCATCCTTCCCCTCCCCCAAAGGACAGTGGTGACAGTGTCTGTTCATCCCACAGCACTCCAGAGGTCATTCTGAAACACTGCCTGACACATAGTAGGCACCAGTAAATGATTGAGGGTGTTCCAGGAAGACTGTGTTAAGAATTAAGGTTAACAAAGTAAGCATAATGCAGTGTCTTTTGTGAGAAATATTTACATTTTACAGGCACATATAAAATGCATATAAATTCAGAATGCCAAAATCCTCACAAAATAGATGAATAAATATCTGTTATCATTCATACAAGAGCTAGTTATGTCAACTACAAACATGCAGGTAGCCTTATTCCATAGAACTGAATGGTGCTGAGAGTCTTAAAATGGGATTATCCCCTTGTGTGTGTGCATTGTGTGGGACAGATAGATGTGGACTCTGGTCAAGCTCCCTGGAAGCATGATGGAAATGGGAGGATTGTGACCTAACATATTTTCATGAAAAAAGGTAATTATGTTGTGCCTCTATAATTCTTATCATTTGCATTATTTGCTCATATAAATAATGAAATTTAAAGGTGTCCGTTTGGTTGTTTTTTAATTTAAGGGTAGCAAGTGCAATACTGTGCTTTGGTCAATTCTTTGGTAACTGATGTATTTCCTGACTTGCCCTAGTACAGTAATAAGATAGCCAGTTGGTAAGATTATTATATTGAAAAGTCCATTCTAGCCCTCTAAAATGAAATTAGCATAAAAGACACAGGTAATGGGTTTTCAATACACAGAATTACTGTTAATCTCAACTCTTGCACTCCTGGTTCCTGTGGTAAACATTTGTGATGTTTCAATTAATCAAAAATTTTTTTACCTTAGATAATTGGATTAAAGCCTCAAGGACAACCAAGGATAGAATGCACTGGTAATTCTAAGGTTAGTATTCAAGAAATAACCCAACTTTCGTTAAAGTTCTAGTGTGTCTGAACATTTTAAAAGTCCTTACAGTGCCAGTCTTAGAAGAATAGAATTTCACCAAGCTTGGTGGGTAGCCCTTCTCTGTGTGATAATGAAAGACTTGTTTTTCGTGTGAATTTGATTTCACGTGCATTGCTTTACAGCACCATATGCCACAGTTCATTGTTGCTAAGACGCTCCTTTTTTCCAGCTTAATAACACTGAAATTGGGGTTGGCTTTACAATCAATGGTGTCTTACCATGTATTTTTTTTTCTTAATAGTACATCAATTGGTGTACATCAGTGACACCTGAGATTTAATGCAACATGGTAGAGGCATTGCTTTTCTCTCCTGTCCTGACTTTGTGTGTGATTATTTTGGGTTTGTTTGTTTAAGAGTTCTGTGCAGTTTTCATCTCATAGTTTTTTGTTTTGTTTTCTCTCTATGCTGCAAGTGCAATGAAGACAAATATGTAAATAATGGGTAACAGTTCTGAGGGGAAACTTTCTAAGTTCTAAATTTAATTATATCATTGTGCAAAATATTGACATTCTAACTCCAGTTGTGTCAGAAATATTTTACTTGAAACATTACATTGAAATCACTTCTAAAGTTGCTTATGGAAAAAATAGTAATTCCTTTTAACCATGAATGGAATTGTATTTGGGCAGAAACTTCTTGCTCGGTGGTTCTCAAATTCAGTCATCCAGCAGAACCACTTGGAGAGCTTGCTGATTTCCATTCTTGAAGTTTTTGACTCCATTGGTCTGGGATTAGGCCCAAAATTGACATTTTACCTAAAGCTTCCAGGTGATGCTGCCAGTCTGGGGCCCACACTTGAGAACCTCTGCGTTAGAGGATCCTTACTATATCCTTTTGAGTACAATAAAAAATTGGGAAGTGCATGGTTTCTCGTCTAGGTTGGAGGTATACACATCACCATAGGCAATTCACTTTATCTCTTTATGCCATATTCAGCTAAGCAGGAAACTGGATAAAAAGCCAGAATCTCACTTAACCAGATGCTACATTGAAGCCATGCTTTTCTGATAAACAAGTCCTTCTAAAAATTTACCATCATCTCGAGACAAAAGAAAAGCGGTACTTTGTGACTCTTTATGAACCTCCTTGCTTGCAAATTTTTCTAGTAGAAATTCCTGAGGCTGGGTTGCTAGGCTTCAGCCAGGTAGAAGTACTCATTTCCTGACAGTGTACCTGTGTCTGCAGGACCTGTTGCTTTTGTATGTGAGCAGACAACATAGATAAGCTTGGGATGGTGGTCTATAGAGCCAGCACCACCAAGAAGGGAAAACACACACACATTTAGTCCAGAAGAACAAACTTATAAACCTTTGACCAATATAAAAAACCTCCATGTAACTCATCCCTTAGGGTTTTAAATGGATTTTTCTCCTTGTTTATCTATTTCTGTGTCCTTTGCTTCTAGAAGAGTTTGGGGAAATGTCAATGAAAAATCCTGGTCCAGTGACTCAGATTTCAGAGGATTTTTGTTATGTGTAAAGTACATAAAGTAATCAAAACAGATGGGGTTTTTTGCTTTGCTTTTTTTTAGTTGGGAAATATTTTGTTTTGAGAAAAAGCACATGGGATTGGAAGAAATGCTGGTAAAATTGCGTTTTACTCCTAGGCTAGTCAGAGAAGCTCGATCAGGAGTCCATACATTTTAGTGTCTCTGTGGGGCAGATGGAAACATTTGCTGCACAAACACTGGTGACAGAACATGCTCTTACAGGTAGCCTTTAACATGTTTGTGTCACTCATTCTTTTGGTATATTATTTCCTTACAAAAATGAATCATGTCCATTTGAGGAAATCTTTTTAATGCAGAAGAAAAAAATTGGTAAATGCTAACCAGAAATAATCGCTAGTTAGAACATTTGATGTGTATTCTTTAAGTAGCTTATGAATTAGGATTGTATAAAAGAAAATACATTAATTTTACTTTTAAAACTTTATTTTGTTTTCAGTAGAACTTATTGGCTATTAATAAACTCTTGTACTTAGTTACTTACAGTTTCCAATATGGTACCATTTTATATGCTAGAAAATACGACATGGATGCTTTACCCGAAAATAGCTCATCATCATTCAGATACGCATTTCAATATTTCATCATCTCTAAATGTTTATTTTTACTGAAGGTATAAAATCAAGTTTAAGTAAAAGCCTGCCAACAGTATGATTTAGGTACAGACCAAGAGAACAATTAAGAGTCTGTCACAGGTGGGCAATCTTGAGCCTGTGACCTTAACTCTGACATTAGCTCCCCTCTCCGTAATTGATCCTGCCTCTTTCTTTTTTTTCTTTTTTCTTTTTTATTGAATTGGGAGAGCGAGAGAGAGATAGAAACATCAGTGATGAGAGAGAATCATTGAATGGCTGCCTCCTGCATGCTCCACACTGGGGAGTGAGCCCTGACTGGGAATTGAACTGTGACCTCCT
>NW_006286675.1:6723253-6724581 GCF_000327345.1 Myotis davidii | reverse complement strand
AGATAAAATGCTATTTTAGACTTTTTTTTTAACGTTAAGGGAGTAGATGCTAGGGTGGTGTTGGAATCGTTTCTCTTAGCCTTGTTCTCGCTGCTCTTCCCGCACACCTGCGCTCTGGCTCGTAGAACTTGCCCTTCCTGTGGAGCATCATCACTGCTTTGTGTCGTCTTCCCTGGATCACCCCATGCACATGTGTTGCATGACAGTTAATAATTACACTGCAGTGTTTCATGTGCTTTCAAAAATAGAAATTACTACTCAAATCTAAAATTGAAGCATTTAGTAAGGTTTTATTTTAATTTGTATTTAGTAAACTTACCACTGATTTTAATAATTGTTGTCTATTTGTTATCTAGTGTGTTAAAATTACAGTCATTAAAATTAGACCTATTTTGGATGTGTTACACGAGATATTTATAAGTCATTTATTAAGAACTAGTAGTCCGATGCACAAAATTTGTGCACAGGGGTGGGGGCAGACCCCTCAACCCGACCTGCACCCTCTGTCCTGTTCCGGGACCCCGGCTGCTCCGGGCCTAGGCCCAGGCCTACAGGCTTGGGGCGGCCTGGCTCCCGAGGCCCCATTTTATCAAGAGAACAAAGTTGGCATTAGTTACAGCCCTCCCCGAACCCAGTACAGTGCATCTGTGCATACAACTGCCTCGTTCATGTGCCTGCTTCGCCGTACTGAATTACTAACATCTTGAGGACATAGCTCTGTCTTATCCTGCTTCACCTTCAGTGCCTGGCCTAGTGCCAGGGACCTGAGAGGGTTTGCTGAGTGATTGAGTGAATAATGAGTGAGTGAATGAATGAGCGAGTAAGTGAATGACAAGCAGCTACAGGGCGGGAACTTCTGCTGCGTTGCCATGGCGACATGGCAGAAGTTCCCGCCCCACTCCCAGCAGCCTGACGCCCACCCCGGGAAGTTCCCACCCTGCTCCCGGCGGCCCAGACCCCTTTCCCGGCTGCTTAGTTCCCGCCCCACTCCCAGTGGCCCAGGCCCCCAGCCACTCATTTAGCAGAGGCCAGAGCAGGCAGGAAGCCTGGCTTCCTCCATCGCGGGGGCAACCAAGCCTCCTGCTCGCTCCAGCTCCGTGACTGCTGGTGCCATCTTGGTTGTGTCAGTTTGCATATAGTCGCTCTGATTGGATGGTGGGCGTGGCTTGGGGCATAGCAAGGGTATGGTCAATTTGCATATTTGTCTTTTATTAGATTGGGTACTGGTCTGGCTAGTGTTGCTCAATTGTTGATGGTTGACCTATGAACCAGGAGGTCACGGTTTGATTCCCAGTTGGGGCACATGCCCAGGTTTTGGGCTCGATCCA
>NW_006286675.1:6705702-6722010 GCF_000327345.1 Myotis davidii | reverse complement strand
ACACCCAGTGCACGAATTTTGTGCACCGGGCCCATAGTTTTAAAAATAAAAGAAGAATGCCAGAGTTAGCTAATAAATAGCATGAATGAATTGGCTTATATATAGATGGTGATTAGATTTGTATGTTCATCTGTTTTTTAAATACATGGAATGTAATTCCAGTCGACTCAATACTTTTAATTGATATACATGTGCTCATAAATTTATTTAAGGGAAATATGGTATTTAAATTGGTTAAGTGTGGTTTTTTGCTTGGATTACTTAATGTTTTTCCTAATAGTTTTTGTCATGTCACCATAGTTCCCCCCTCTGGTTACAGTTACCATGGTTATTAATCACCTGAAACTTTGGGACCTGCTGCTTCCCAGGCCTGAGCACTACACTCTGGGTTGTGGCAGCTGTTGCCTTCCAGCTGGAAGCACAGCATTTTATCGTCTCAGGAATGCACTGGTCCTAGATCTATGGTGTGTTCCTGCTGCCAAGTGGCCGAGGCACTAGCAGTTAGGGGTCGGAGGAAAAGCAAGCTTTCACAGACAGTGTGTGGATAGATCTGGCTGTACATAAAGAGGTACTCATGGGAAAGCATACAGCGCAACAGGAAATGTAAGAAGAGTAAAGACAGGTTATTTCAGGGGGTTTAAATCAAGATGAGTAAGTCTCCTCAAAACTGCACTTGTGATTAATGTCCTTGGAATAGCATTGTAGTTTCCCTATACTGTTCATAACTGATACTGCTGTGTAATAAATACATTTTCTAAATTCACTTTTTTTGTGACCTTAAAGAGGGTTTCTTTTGTTTTGAACTATAGGGTGAAAACACAACAACTCTACAAGCTTATCCTCCTGAGGGAAACATAGACTTAAAATATTTTCCATATTATGGGAAAAAACTGCATGTAAGTATTTAGAAGTTCTTAAGTGGGAACAGGCACATCTGCATTAAAATGACACTTGTCTGGGACAGGTAGACCAGTCTTGTGTAACTTGTGCATCATTTGTTCTTGTTTTTAAATACAAATGGTGATGGCAAATGAAGATTCCTTGTCTACAATTCAAAACAAAAAATTCAAGTAGAAAATACCATTATCACTTTAATTATTTAGGATGTGTTTATTTAGAGAATGTAGAGAAGAATTAGTCAAGAAATAAATAAAGCTCATTACCCAGAGATAACTATGTTGTGGTCTAATTTCTTTCATATTTCTTAAGTATATGTTTATAAATAATTCATTTTATAAAATTGGGATCATACTGTATATATACTTAGAAAACTTTTATTTTAAAATGATTTCAAACATAAAGTGGTTAAAATAGTAAAAAGAAGTCCCATAGACCTTTTGCCCAGATTTCCCAAATGTTACTATTTTACCTCAGTTGTCTTATCAGTCTCCATTTATATATAATTTTTTTTCCCTGAACCATTTGGGACAAAGTTATAAACATGATGCCACTTTACACTAAATGCTTGAGTGCTATTTCCTAAAAATAATGACCATCTTACTAATCATAATCTAGTCATCAAAGGAAGTTAACATTATTAGAGGCTATTGTCCAGTCGCTGGGCCTTGTTGAGATTTCAGCGGTTGTTCCAGTGATGTCCTTCATTGGAAAAGAAAAGTGTTTTCCAGCCCCGGGATATCACACTGTTAACATCCTCAGTCACCTGTGACCTGGAGCGTTCCTCACACCCTTGTACTCTTCAAAAACCGGTACAGGCCTCTCTCGGCTTGTTTTGTGTGTGTGGCTCAGTCTGAGCTTGTCTGGTGTCCTTCATGATTAAATGTAGGTTGTACATTTTTGGCAGGTATGCCTCAGAAGAAATGTTACTTCCTTTTAAGAATGTTCCTCAGGAGAGACTTGGTATTGATTAGTCCCAATAATGGTGATAGTAACCTTGAACTCCTGGTTACCAACTGGTGTTGGCCAGGTTTCTCCACTGTAATCAATAAATATTATCTGGGGAGAATACTTGGAGTCTGTAAAATTGTTTCTCTCATAGCCTTAGCATTTGTTGATTCTTGCATAAATCAGTTAATGTAAGAGCTGTTCCCAATGTTTTTCTTTTTTTTTTTTTTAACAAAGTTTTATTTACTTTTTAGTTATTAAAATCCTCACTAGAGGATAATTTTCCATTGATTTTTAGAGATAGGGAAAGGCAGAGAGAAACATCGATGTGAGAGAGGCATATTGATTGGTTGCCTCCTGCTCATGCCCTGACCAGGGCCCAGGCCAGGGAGGAGCCTGCAGCCGAGGTATATGCCCTTTACCGGAATCGAACCTGGGACCTTTTGATCCACGTGCTGACACTCTAGTCACTGAGCCAAACCAGCTAGGGCCCAAATGTTTTTCTAATCCTGTCTCTCCTTTTTCCATTTACTAGTTGGCATTCTACTCTAAGAAAGAACTTTTTCTTCTCTATCATTTATTATGTGTATCATTATGTTTTCATGGATTCTTATTCAGGGGTTATATATAATCTGTTATAATCACTTATTTGGGTGCTAGACCCAGATTTGGCTGGTGGGAAACATTCAGGCTGGCTTCTCTGTCCTTTTGACATGCCCCCAGGATTCTTCGAGCACTTCTTACTTTCCCTTCCTAACCCTGGAATCAGGCCCTAGTGCCTTTCAGTGAAGAATTGTATTTAGAAATCATAATGATAGTACAGCAACTGAGTATATTTGTGCCACATTACACAGGAATCGTTAAGTAGGGATACAGGAGACCTAACATAATGAGTAAGGTGGATCTTACGCACATTTATCAAACAGAATAATACGGAGGTAATACAATACAAATCCTCAAGCACACCTAGAACAGTCGCAAAATTTATTGTTAAAAAATACATCCTAGCCCTGGCCAGTGGCGCAGTGATTAGAGCATCACCCTATGCACTGGAGGGTCATGGGTTCAATTCCCCATCAAGGGCATCGGTGTCTCACATCAGTGCCCCCACCACTTTCCACTCTCTAAAAACCAGTGGAAAAAATATACTCGGGTGAGGATTAGCCAAAGAAATTAATAAAAGGGCCCCTCTCAAAAGAGGGAGGGAGTCAACATTTTTATTAAACAACTTGAGTGAAAGGGAAAATTCAAACCAAAATTGTAGGATATCTAAAAAATACTGGTAATGAAGCAATATAATCACAGCCCATGGGATGCTTTTAAAACAGTACTCAGGGAAATTCATAGCCATAAATACTCATCAATAAAAATTAAGTGAAAATAAATGAACATCCAATTTTAAGGGGGAAAAGTAGAGAATTGAAAATAATAGATCTAATTAATAGATTAAAACTTTGGTTTTAAAATTTTACAGAATAAACTTAACTCTTGATGAAGTGTAGATGAAGTTACTTTGAATTTGAATTAATATGTTTTCCTTTATTTACCAGGCGAGTTATCTACAGCCATTAGTTGCTGTCCAGCTCAACTATACTGCTAGCAGTACCCCAAAAGAAGTAACAGTCGAGTGCAAGATTGTTGGATCAAAAAACCTGAAAAACTATGATGATCGTGACAAGTTTTTAGGACGAGTTGCTTTCAAAATCACAATGCGTGCATAGTAGGAGTTAGAATATGTCCACAGAGTAAATGTTGTGTTGTTTGTCTTTATTTTGTATCAGCCGGACCTGACATTCTAGAATTATGAGACCACCTGAGAGAGAGGTGGGGTGGTACATGACACTGCGGTAACATTGTAATGTGCTTCCCAATCGTAGTGTTCGGTGTCCTCTGAAGTAACTGCCTGTTGCCTCTGCTGCCTTTGGAACCATTGTACAGTCATCAGACGGGGACTGTGAACACCTGATTCTGAACATGTGGGTCTTGTCCTATTTTTTTATGTGGTTTAATTGCCAAGTGTCTAAAGCTTAATGTGCTGTGCCATGTAAATATTTTATAGATTTAACACTGGTTAACTGTCATATATTGATGCCAACCAAGTTTTAGAGGTAAAATGGTACCTGACCAACATGAAGTGACTTTACAGCTGCAAGAAATGTGTGGGGAGAAGTTCTGTGTGTGCGGAGGAAAAAAGAAAATAAAAGATTTGAAAGGTTATCTTGAGTTTATTGTAAAGTTATTATTAAGAACAACAACTGTTGCCCTAGCCGGTTTGGTTCAGTGAATAGAGCGTCTGCCTGTGGACCTAAAGATCCCAGGTTTGATCCTGGTCAAGGGCACAATTCTGGTTGCAGGCTCCTCCCTGGCCCAGACCTTTGTCAGGGTGTGTGTAGGAGGGAACCAATTGATTTGTTCTCTCAAATCAATATTTCTTTTATTAAAAAAATAACACAAACTGTTCATTATAAAACATGTAAAAAAAAAAAAGTAGTGATGGAATTATTAGTGCTGGGACTAAATTTCTTACGCAAAGTATTTTAGACCATAGATGAAACAGCATTTTTAGGTTACCCAGTATGAATATGCACCCACTTTTATTAATGAAATTAAATTACTAAGATTTAAATTGTGAAATATCTTGTTACTACTTTTATTTAGTAGACTGTTGTCTCTAATAAAAAACATAAATTGTGAAGAAGAAAAAACAAAACACCAAGATGGCGACATAGGTAATCACCTATACTTGGCTGCCTCTCACAACCATATCAAAATTACAACTAAACGGCAGAACAGCTACCACCCAGAACCGTGGGAAAGCTGGCTGAGTGGAAGTCCACAACTAGAGAGGTGAAGAAAGCTCATTGAGAACGGTCAGAGGTGCAGAGGCACAAAAAGTGCTGGCACCTGGAAGTGCTATTCTTTAAACCGGGAGGTCCATACAAGCTTCTGCTTGCTCTGAACTCCAGTTCCTGGCGAGACTCGGGGACCCAGACACAGGGAGAAACTGGACTGTCTGGCATCGGGACAGGAACACAAGGGTGGCTTACTCTCAGAGGTGCTCACAGCGATCATTGTTCCTGCATGGGTGTGCGGGACCCAGAAAACCAGGGACTTCGATTCAGGACAGCCATTGCTGTTTGCTCCACCCTGGTGATTCCCAGAGACCCCACCCCACCCAATTTACAACCCCACCCAAGCTGTGTGCATCGGCTTTTGCATATGAATGGCCTGTCCTTTCACCTAAAACAAACAGCAGCTGGGTCAGAGAGCCCCAGAGCTTCCAAAAGAAGGCCCAAGGCCTGGCAGCAACAGCAGCCTTGCTTCACAGCTGGGCCTTGTCTGGGCACTTCCAAACACCATACAAAGAGGAGGAATCTGCAGATGCCTCTGTAGCTCCTGCTGGGCGGCCTCAGACAGTGGCTGACCTTGCACCTCCTCGGAGATCCAAGAGCCAGTGTACCCAGTGTTCAGAGTGAGACTATACTGGATTACAACTCTTCACATCCATAAGAGACACATTCAAGGGTCGGACTCAGCACCAAAGCCCCACGAAAGCAAGTCCTGCCCCATAAGGGTGTCTCCTGTGCAACAGATCTTCCAGTGTAGACACAGCTGGTCATCACAGCCAATAGGCCTGGAGGTCAAATCCTCCTAGTGATACCAATAGCAATCGGGTTAATTACAAAACTGTGCACACAGCCCACAAAGGGGTGCACCAAGAGCATCCATCTCAGGTGACTGGGGAGGCTGAGCCACTGGGCCCAATAGGACATCAACCACATAAGGCCACTCTATCAACTCAAGGAGACTTAACAGCTACCCAGTACATAGAAACAAACACAGGGAAGCAGCAAAAATGCACAAAGAAACAAGTCACAAATGAAAGAAATGGATGAAAGCAAAATACTGAAAATAGAGTTCAAAACCATGGTTATAAGGTTACTCAAGAATCCTAGAAACCTTGGAGAAATTTAGTGAGACCCTCAAGGATATGAAAAAGGACCAATCAGAAATTAAGCATACACTGACTTAAATAAAGGATATTATGCAGAGATCCAACAGCAGACAAAAGGATCCCAAGAATCAAGTCAAAGATTTGAAATATGAAGAAGCAAAACATACAACCAGAAAAGCAAAAAGAATTCAAAAATATGAATATAGTGTAAGGAGCCTCTGGGACTTCAAAACATACCAACATCCAAATTATGGTGTGCTAGAAGAAGAGAGAGCAAGATATTGAAAACATATTTGAAGAAATAATGACAGAAAACTTCCTCTACCTGGTGAAAGAAATAGACTTACAAGTCCAGGAAGCACAGAGAATCCCAAACAAGAGGAATCTAAAGAGGACCACACCAAGACACATCATAATTAAAATGCCAAGAGCAAAAGACAAAGATATTAAAAGCAGCAAGAGAAAAAAAATCAGTTACCTACAAGGGAGTACCCATACAACTGTCAGCTGATTTCTCAACAGAAACTTTGCAGGCCAGAACGGAGTGGCAAGAAATATACAAAATGATGAATAGCAAGAACCTACAACCAAGATTACTTTTCCCAGCAAAGCTATCATTCAGAATTGAAGGTCAGATAAAGAGCTTCACAGACAAAAACTAAAGTTCACCACCACCAAACCAGTATATGAAATGCTGAAGGGTATTCTTTAAGAAGAGGAAGAAAAAGAAAAAGGTAAAGATAAAAATTATGAACAACAAAGTGACAACAAATACACATCTATCAACAAGTCTAAAAATCAAGTGAATAAAAAATCTGAAGAATGGAATAAACTGGTGAAATAATAGAATTGGGCATAGAAAAGGAGTGGACTGACAATTCTCGGGGGTGGGGGAAGAGATTGGACAAAAATCTTAAACCTATGGATGAGGACAATGGGGGTGGGATAAGGGCATGGGGTGGGTGAAAACCTGGTGGAGGGCAGCTATGGGGGGGAGAGGAACAACTGTAATATGAACAATAAAGATTTATTCAAAACCCACATAAATTGTGAAATATGAAACATTCAAAACTTCCAACCACCCCTTCCCCGGGGCCCCAGGGTGACATTGCACCTCACCCCTTATGGGTCAGGTCGCCACCCCACGTGGACTCTGGCGGACGTGCTCCTCCCATTTGCCTCTCTTGGCCAGGCCTCCACTCCGCCCCCAGCTGACCAGCAATAGGGGCCGCAGTGTTTTTCGGATGCACTTTTGTCACTTTCGGCCTGGACTTTGCGCTCTTGATCACTGTGCCTGGGGACCCACTTCGTGTCATCATCCTGGTCGCAGGGGCATTTTTCTGGCTGGTCTCTCTGCTCCTGGCCTCTGTGGTCTAGTTCATCTTGGTCCATGTGACCAACCTGTCAGATGCCCAGCTCCAGTATGGCCTTGTGATTTTTGGTGCTGTGGTCTCTTCCTTCTACAGGAGATGTTCCGCTTTGCCTACTACAAGCTGCTTAAGAAGGCAGATGAAGGGTTAGCATTGCTGAGTGAGGACGGAAGGTCACCCTTGTCCATCGCCAGATGGCCTATGTGTCTGGTCGTTCGGTATCATCAGTGGTGTCTTCTCTTTTATCAATATTTTGGCCGATGCACTTGGGCCAGGTGTGGTTGGGATCCATGGAGATTCACCCTATTACTTCTTGGCATCGCTCTCCTGACAGCAGCCATCATCCTGCTTCATACCTTCTGGGGCGTTATGTTCTTTGACGCCTGTGAGAGGAGACATCAAAGAACAAACCCACCAGCAAGCAGCGGTCTGCGGTCGACTCCTGGGGGTTGGGAGTCATCTACTGGCACTTTTTTCTACTCTTGCTCCCCTCCCCAGACATTCCTGAACCCATGGTACGAGGCCAGCCTGCTGCCCATCTATACAGTCACTGTTTCCATCGGGCTCTGGGCCTTTATTACAGCTGGAGGGTCCCTCTGAAGTATCCAGCGCAGCCTCTCGTGGCGACAGCAGGACAGTCAGGTGATGGTGTATTCTGCCCTGCCCATCCCACCCGATGATTGAGGGAACCTTGGGGGGGGGGGGGGGGGGGGCGGAACCCCTGTGCCTGGGGTGATCCCCTGATCTCGCTCTGTGTTTTTCCATCTGCTGTTCTGGACAGTGCAGGTGGCCAAGAAAAGGGGCCTAGCTTAGCCATTGCCATGAAGGTGACATTAATGGCGGTGCAAGGTTAGATGAGCTCTGAGTTTTCCCTGCCCCAGACTGGACTTCTTGGTCTTTTTCTCATGTCTGAGGGGAACCATTTTTGGTGAGATAAAGACCCAAAACTGCCTTTTCTTTTCTCTTTTTTTTTGAGAAGGAAAAGGGAGAAGGTATGTTGGACTTCTCCTAACCTCCTCAAATTGCTCCTTTTAGCTGGGCTCATATCTGTCCCCTATTCTCCATGGTCCCAGGCCTTGGGGGATAGGAAGGACATGCATGTTTGGGAACTGGTATTACTGGAACTAATGTTTTAACCTCCTTGACCACCAGCATCCCTCCTCTCCCCAAGGTGAAGTGGAGGGTGCTGTGGTGAGCTGGCCCCTCCGGAGCTACAGTGCCACTGGAGGAGCCAGCCTACCATGACATCGTAGGGAAGGAGGGAAGATTTTTTTCTAGTTTTTAATTGGGACTGTATGGGGCGGGGGGTAGGGGGGGTGGCGTGTCCCATCCTTTTAATCAAGGTGACTGTGATTTTGACTAATAAAAAGGACTTTATAATTGTGAGGGGAAAAAACTTCCAACAAAACAGAGTTTTATTTCAGCATTCTTTGATTGGTGTCATTGAAATTTTCCCTCCTCCTCAAGAGTTTGTTACAAGCCTTTGTCACAATGTGAGGGACTTTCTCCTTTATTGAAAAAGGTATGCTTTTTTTTTAAGTCTATTTTTTATTTTCTGATTAAAAAGCAAAAACGGATATTTTCGAGGTTTTCTTTGTGTTGATGCGACTCAGGAGAAGTGGGCCCCGCTGGCTGGCTCGGGGATGGCTGTCTGGGAAAAGCACGAGTGCTCTGGCCTCGCCTGGCATGTGGGCCTGGGTTCCGAGGCGAGGTGGCCTCCGCGCTGGGTAGTGGCCCTCGGCCCGTCCGGAGCTCTGTCACTCAGATCGTAGTGACAGCAGATTTTCACTTTTCGACGTCGTAGCAACTGAAGACAAACAAGAATATCCAAAGTGGGGGGATGTTGGGTTTTGAGGGAAAATGGGAATGCACCTAATCACTGAATCGTAGCAGTGCCTGCGTGGTTCAGGCGTGGCTCAGACTGCTGTCTGACCGTGGTTGACCAACCCAACTCTTCCTGTTTGTTTTCTATTAAAATTAGGGGAGTTCGACAACTCTATCACAGGCCTGCTGTGGGCCAGGTGATGATTTGCTGGACTCTGAGGCCTCAGAGATGAAAAAACATGGTCTCTTGAAGATGTTGAATTAGGAGGGAACAGGCTCTGAGACCTGCAGTGGTTACCACGGTGACGGCAGTTCGGGTTAAGGAGCCAGGTCTGAGTCAGATGATTGGCCTGGGACGAAGGGAGCCCTGGACAGTCGCAGTCCATTTCTGCTCCATTTCAGGTTTTCCTTGGAGCTTCACTGGGTGTCTTAAATGCAGCTTCTGATTCCCAATGAGAGCTTTTGCATATCCAACAACCTGTAAGTGCGGCGTCTACTGCTTACTCATAGACCACAGCTTGAACCAGGGGCTGAAGATAGGCAGCTTTGCCTCCGCAGGGAGTGAGTCTAGCACTGTCTGCCTGTCCCGGGGGGTGCAGCCTGGGAGGACTGAAGGTGCAGCCCGGAAGGGAAATTTCCACAGGACCTGCCCATGAGCGTTCATTTGGGGCCAGAGGGAGGAGGAGTTGGCTTTAAATCCTGATGTACAGTTGGTGTTGACAAATCTTACACAGTTCTCGTCACTGTATATTGAGAGCTGCAAGGATTGAAGGGGAAAAGGTGCGCACAGTGCCAGCACGTAGTGCATGTGCATGTCCCTTCCCAAGGGCTCGCCCTCCTCTTGAGGGTCTAGTAGACTCCCGGAGCCTTGCTTTCCTGTGTTTCCAGTCTGGCTGCTGCGCTGGAGCCCTTGTTTTCCCCAGTGAGGGGAGTGGGGAAAGGAGCTGGAAGTCTGCTGTCTGCCCACAGCCCGTGCAGCAGGTTCGTATGAAAGAGGGAGTCACAGATAAGTGAATTCGTAACGGTCCACGTGGAATTTTTTCATTGGAGTTTTCCAAATCCCCTAGTCCCGTGGTCGGCAAACTGTGGCTCGCCAGCCACATGCGGCTCTTTGGCCCCTTGAGTGTGGCTCTTCCACAAAATAGCACGTGCAGGCGTGCGTACAGTGCGATCGAAACTTCATGGCCCGTGCGCAGAAGTCGGTTTTCGGCCTGGGCGAGTCTATTTTGAAGAAGTACTGTTGATATTTGGCTCTGTTGACTAATGAGTTTGCCGACCACTGCCCTAGCCCCACACGAGGAGTTGTTCTGGGCGGTGCATCCTCATGCGCTCTGCCCGCGGCCTCCCATGCGGCTTCCAGAGGGCAGACTGTGCAGCAAGGCTTCGCTCATGCCCTTGCTGGCAAGGAGGGGTGTCAGGCATGACTAGAAGGCAGTGTGTCTGCTTTTTTAACCAAATTTTCTCACATCCCAGTGACTGCTGTCCTTCAAATAAGCCCCTTTAGACAACTGTGCTACCATGTTTCAACCTTCAGAGCTTTTCAGGAATGACTTTTGGATTGACTTTCAGGAGCCAGGAGTATAGTTTTAACTCTGGTCAGAAGTGGCAGGACTTGTCCATTAAGGATGACTTTTTACAAACAAAATTCACTTGGTTTGCATCAGGCTGGTGAGGGCTGGTATTTAAGCGTGGAAAACAGACAGCACGATAAGAGGATGTCTCCCAAATCAGTCTCTTCAGGTCGTGTGTGGCCTTGGCATTACTCTGAAGAGCCTTCATGAGAACCCATTGGATTTGACACGTGACCGACCAGCTAGAGACAGGCTGTCATTAGCTCTGGATTTGTTTGAAGATCTGACCACTCTGTCTACTCAAATGTGAGTCTCTGGAACTGGAGCCGTGTGCAGTCCTGCTGGGGACAAACGACCCCAGGAGGCTAGGCTGGGTGCCAGCTCTGGTGAGCCTGGGGGATGCCACACTTGCCCAGTGCTCCTGCCCTGCAGGCCACAGCCCCACGTTGAAAGTAGGAGCTGAGGAAGAGGGAGGGTGACAAGAAATAGTAGGCATGAGTTGCCATATTTTTTTAAATATATTTTTATTGATTTCAGAGAGGAAGAGAGAAGGAGAAAAAGAAACATTTATAATAAAAGCATAATCTGCTAATTAGGCTGGACATCCTTCCGGACGAAGCCGGGGCTGCAAGGGAAGCCCGAGTCCCAGGTGCCAGAGGGAAGCCGGTGCCAGCAGCCAGGGGAAGGAAGGCCTACTCTTGCACGAATTTTGTGCATCGGGCCTCTAGTCAGTGATAAAAGAGAATCATCGATTGGCTGCCTCCAGCATCCCCAACACTGGGAATCGAACCATGACCTCCCTAGTTCATAAGTTAAAGTTCAACCACCGAGCCACACCGGCCAAGCATCATATTTTTTGTTATTAGCCATGTTCCCTGTGATCCTTCCAGGGAACAGGATGGCTGGGGATGGTGTGAGAGGGGTAGACTTCCTGCAGAATTCTGTGCCCCTCTGATGAGAGCTCTCCTGGGGTGAGAGGGAACCCAGATGTGTTGAGAGACTGCCTAGCAGGGTGGGTGGTGGGCAGTGGCTAATGAGTGAAACTCAGGACCCAGGAGGAAGAAGCAAACGGGATGTAGAAGGTTTAAAGCTTGACAAACGACCTATAAAATTCACAGTAAAAAAAAAATCAAAGTGCTTGGGAGTCCCCTCCTGAGATGAAGAGTCTTGATTTGGACCCATTGCCTGTGGTGTCATGCCTGTGGTTATGTTACATCAGGTGCGAGAGGGACTTTGAAGATAAAGCTAAGGTTGCTTACTGATCAGCTGGCCTTGGGATAGATTGTGCTGGTGAAAATATCACCAGCATTGCCAGAGGCCTGATGCAATCCCAGGAGCCTGAAGCAGAAGTCCGGTGAAGCTGAGGAGGACGGGATACACCTGCTCTCTTGCAGGTGGAGGGCACCCGTGTGGAAAACCAGAGGAAATGAATCCTGGAAGTCAAATCTGTCCCTGAGGCTCCAGAGGAGCCCAACAGAACCACACCGAGCCCAGGCTGCTGACAGAAATGGGAGATCTATAGTGTACCGTCTGAAGCCACTAAATGTGTGGTCATTTGTTATGGCAGCAAATAGAAAGCTAATATGGCCACTTTCCCAATGAAGATTATATCCTCCAGCCCAGTACTTCTCAAACCTAGCAGGTCTATGACTCTTCAAGGGATCCCATTTAAACTGCATTTGCTGATTCAGCAATGTTTGGGTCGGGCCTAGGATTCTGCATCCCTAACAAGTCCCCAGGCGCTGCTGCTCGGAGGACCACATTTCAGCATAAGGCTCTTGTGTGCCATCATGGTCTGTGCAGGCCTGGAATTCAGAGCCAGGGCAAAGGCTGCAGGAAATGGGAATCGGGGGAACAAAGGCCTGGGACAGGTTCTACTCAGCTGTGAAATACCATTCAAAGGTTGAGAAGGAGTGGCGCCCTCTGTTGGTGGGCCCCTGGCCTGCAGCTAGATGAGGCAGCCCTGCACAGCAAGCCAGCATAGCCATGGTCTTTGTGGCCCTGTAGGAGGACAAGGGCCTGCAACCATGAGTCCAACTTTCTGAGGATAGTGTGGTGCAGGCCTGACCATTAACAAGGTCCTTACCAGCCCCTCCTTTCTTCCAGCTGAGTAAAGCGTGTAGGATATTGGAGGGCACTGCCTGGAGGTGTAGGGCAGGCACCTCTTTAGTGAAGAAAGCTGTGTGAGATCATCCCCTCGTCCTGGTTCTGTGCATTGCTTTGCACGTCCACCTCCTTGATCTCTTCATCATCAGGTGACTCATCTCATCCATGCCCTGCACGTCCCCCGTGTCCTCTGAGTTCTCCTCATGGACCTCGTCATCTTCATCCTCCTTTAAACCCAAAGAACTGACCACCTCCCACCCATCCCACCGACTCTGTGCTGAATGACAGACCCCGTTTCACCTGGATTTGTCTGTATAAAACTTAAGCCATTCACGTACCAGATTTGAAGACTTACTTCCAGGGCCTTGGATCAACTCTACTCTATTTAAGAGCACCATCTGGAGCTACACTGCTTGGTTTTAAATCCTTCCCTCTGCCCTTGCTCAAGCTTTGCGACCTCGGAAAATAATGTAACCTCTGTTTTCAAGTGTGTGTTTGTTAAATAGGGCGAAGTGCTTGGAATAGTGCCTGGAAATTAGCGCTAATCGTTGCAGCAACTTATTACTATTGTTGAAAAAGACTAGTTATTGGGAACAATGTATTTCTCTCTTCCCCGCTGCGCTCATGCCCTGGCCACAGGCGCCCTCACTTGCCCAGCACCTTTCCTGCTCTCACACTGCCCGCCAGCTCTTCAGCATGGGGGTCTCGCTCAGGGTTTGCGGCAGTTCCCAGAGCCAGTGGGGAGGCATCTCGCTCAAAGACTAGTGGCCAGTTCAACTCACAAACCAATGGCTGGACGAGTTTTGCCCCAAGAGAGGTGCATCCCTGGCCTGTGACTACCCCTGTGGGTGCAGATGAGGGAAGCAGCCTGTGCCCGGCTCTGAGCGAATGTCCCTGGTCTCTTCGCCTTTTAAACCGGGATCTCAAACACGACTGTCTCTGAACTTAAGGACGAGGGTGGGGGTGAAGGTCACAAGCCCCTCAGCACTCGCGACTGTCTCTGAACTTAAGGACGAGGGTGGGGGCTCTGTTGGGCTCCTCTGGAGCCTCAGGGACAGGTTTGACTCCCCTCAGGACTCAAGCAGAGCAACTGATGCCTGGTGTTGGCTGCCACGGTCTTTAGGGCATTTCCCTCCCTGGATACAGGGATCGGGTGGGGAAGCTCTGGCGGGGACCCCAGAACTGAGTGAGAGCCTCTCTCTGCAAGTGATTTGGTGGCTCCCTGACTTTGGAGGTGGTTTCACTCTCCTCTACAGCCAGCCTCTCCTGGGAGGAGCGATCCCAGCGCCACTCGTGGGCTTCTTGCTGAAGTTCTCACTCATCTGTCCTTGAGAAAGCTCCTTCCCTCCCTCCCATGCTCCCTGGCTTCCCGGCAGGTGTTCTCTTGTTAGCAGCCGCCCACACTTGAGTGTGGAAAAATCTGGCAGCGGTGAGAACGGTTAGTTCACACTCATTCATTCTTTCAATAAACACTGCAAACCTAGCATTATCCATCCGCTACTGTACCAGACCCTGGATTTATAAAGATGAAAGTCCATGTATAGCAACTTCCGGATTGTCTGTTATTTTCATAGGATTTCTAATGTCCCTGAAAGGAGGTTCTCACTGGTTTTCCTCACAGCTGACAGGAAACCTTGAGAATTCCTGACAGGTAAGTGACATGGGTGCCAAGCCTAGGAGCGTTCACCCACCCACAGTCTGTGCGGGCGCACACACACACACACACACACACACACACACTCTCACACACACACACACACACACTCTCTCTCAGACACACACACACAGAGACACACACACACATATACACACACTCACACACACACATACACACACAGTGTCTCACGGGAGGGAGGCAGGCAGGCAAAGGTGTGCATTATATGCTGTGACCTACAGTTGGGAGAATGACCTTAGAAAATGTCAGGGACTAAACATTAAGACTGTTAATCTTTATTTCAAGTGGACTTCCTTTGAGGTCTGAGGTAAATGAGTGAAGTGTATTTGTGGATTTCAAATTGGAATTTGAACTTAACACACACTCACACACTCACACACACACACACACACAGTGTCTCATGGGAGGGAGGCAGGCAGGCAAAGGTGTGCATGGTACACCCACTCCCTCCTTTTTCCTACTGAGGGTGATGTCTCTCTTCACTTAAAAATTGGTCATAAAAGTTATCAACGGTAGAGTGTGTTCTAAAACTGCTTATTGAGCACGACAACATCCTACAGAAAAATTGGGATTTTGGTATAGGATTATGCGTAGGAATTATTTTATGGGTAGAATGAATATATATGATTAAAATTCCTCAAACGGCAGCTCATCCACGTTTATCAAATTAGTAGAAGTCATCCATTTATAGCCAGCAGAACTTTAATTGAATCAGGGACTCCTGGTGGGTCAGTTGGTATTTGTTGAGTCTTGCAAACAAAACCTAAACAAGACACAACAACGCACAAGAGATTGTGCTTCTGGTTACCAGCAGCTGCAGCAGATGCTGGGGTGTCCGTCCTCCTCGGCACCTGGAGGAAGACGCAGCAGCTGCCTTGAGGCCCTTTGGCCCTGCAGCGCCCCCATGCCACGTGGCTGATGCTACCCAGAGCCGAAGCTTTCAGTTGCGAGCTCCCTCTGCCCGTGGTGTTTCTCCCCAGCTTGTCTCCATCTGCTTCTCTGTCTGCCCCTTGTCAGGGTGACTGGGGGGCGGGGTGGGGGGGTGTCCCAGATGCCCCAGCAGGAACCTGTCTCTGGGGCCAACCCCCAACCCTGCAGTGAGCTCATGCTTTAGCCCCCAGGCGCTGAGAAACCTTTCGGAAGGGACTCAGCAGGGAGGTGGGGATATGGAGGAGCCCTTGTTCCCAGGCAATCTGATTTCCTTGGCCGGGCCTATCTTTCATCACCATAATCAGGCATAATCTATAGACAAGCTTCCTGGTGTGGGCCCAGCAGGGAGGTAACAGCGGCCCTGAGCCAGTGACCCTGAGCCTCCTGGCGTTCGAAATGTCTTCTGAAGAACTCCCTGGACGCCCTGGAGCGGTGCTGTCCATGGACAAGCGCCGGCTCTGAGGACAGACCCCTCTCCTGGGTGGCGGTCTCCAGGGATCCAGGCGAGCAGGAGCCCGAGCCCAGGAGTGTGGGAACTGCACCTCCTGCCTCCTCCGCCCACATGCCAGGGGCTGAGTCAACACCACGCGGCCGGGTAGCAGGTCCCCTCAGCTCGCCCTGGCCTGTCTGAGGGGAGGAGGATGGGGGGACGCGACCGCCTGCTGCAATGCCGTTTGCGGGTCTGCGTCACTTACATGCCTCTGTCCGACTTCCAAGAGGTCCAATGTGCCCATGTTGGCTTTTGTTCTGAAACATAATTTCCCAAAGTATTTACTGCAATAGAAATCTGTCGTGTTTGTTTCCATCTTTAACTGTTAACTGAATTTTGATAAAACTTGAGGGAAACTGTTCACTGTGAGATGACGGTCAGATGGGCTGGGGCCCTGCCTGCAGAACAACTGCTCTCCTGGTGAAAAGGCCTCACTGCCATGGACAAGACTCAGGTGCTTTCGAAACACGCCCTGTAAGAGCACTTTTTTGTCATATTCACACTTGAGATCCCACACAATTATATGCATAACACACGGACAC
>NW_006286675.1:6702953-6705687 GCF_000327345.1 Myotis davidii | reverse complement strand
TGAGAGGTGTGGGGTGGGGCGGAAAAGGGGAGTATTTATAATACTTTCAACAATAAAGATTTTTAAAAGATCCAACACAAACCCTGGAGGCTGAAAACACACCCATTTATTCATTAGCAGAACCTGCGGAGATGGTGCAATTCAGGCTTCAGGACACGTTCTTCTCATGAACTCTAATCGGCTCTGGGGCCCACAGTCAAGTGCTAGGACGTGAAGGAAGAAAACAAAATCCTGGGCTTAGGACAGTAGGTGCCCGAAGCACTTGAGGCCCCTCGAGCAAGGCAGGAGGTAAGCACCAAGAAGGAAGTGGCTGGGTAAGAGCCACTGTGCCAGAGCCAGAAATTCCAGAAAGTGATTTGCATGAAAGTGAGAAGGTGGTTATGACAGGCTCTGCTTTGCATTAAACGGGATGGGTTTCGCCCTCCCTGACTCAGGCCCAGGCCCTCCCTCACCACAGGTGCCTTTCATATCGAGACAAGTACCTAAAAGCAAGTTTCAGCAAGAAGCTGGGAGGGCCTCCCAGGAAGGAGGTCGAGCTGGCAGCGACGGGGAGCTCCCGGGCATTTGGCAGCGGCCACAGCGAGAGCAGATGGAGGAGCCCTCCTTACAGGCAAGAACTGGGCGGAGGGGGGAGGGGACGGGGAGCGGAGAGAGTTGTGTGCCAGGAGCAGTAAGAGGAGCCAGGGCTCCGGTGAAGACAGAAATGGGAGGCGGCTGGCCCCACAGCAGCCGTCCATCTGCCCGAAGGAGGGGAAAGTAGCTTCTGGAAGTGGGAACTGAAAGTTGGTTGTCAGTGGGGCTGTCTCCTGGGAGGTTCTCTTAGTTGAGGCTGTTTTCTCTCTGATGCTTCGTCACCTCCGCCGAGCCCAGCTCAGGAAGCTGGGCATTGAAGTGGGCAACTCCTGGGCTCCGCAGACAGCCTCCCTGGCCGGCAGCGTGCCCGGTGGCTGTGCTGGTGGGAGCAACGACACTCCCACCTGTCCCTCCCGTCTCCCACGTGGTCACGAGAGCAAAGGCACTTGTTTAGGACCAAGTGACTCTGTGCTCTGCCCATGGGTGCTTAGATGCATTGACCCCGTGGCACTAAGAAACGGCACTGTGCTCCCTCGGCCTCTGCCCACGCCTTTCTGCCTGCCTGGGGAGAGGCGCAAGCCCCTGAAAGCATCCCCATCTCCTGTGTTCCAACAAGCAGAGCAGGGTGCTTCGTGGGCTCATGGGCCGTAAGAAGGAAGGTACTGAAGGGTTTGGAGCAATTTGGGGATCAGAAGGAGGTCAGGTCTTGAAGATACACTATGAAATGATTAAGGAAGGCATTTTCACATAAAGACTCTCAGTTGAGTTCAATAGGTAGACCAGTAGGTGGTGGTGATGGTGGTGATGGTATGGCATGTGCAGTGTGGAAGTGAGGAGCCCGTGCCCAGGCCCTGATCCCAGGGATTTCCACACTGCACTGGGATCCCGGAGGCAGGTGAAATTCCGCTTGGGGCCTATACTCACCACCTCAGCTATTCTCTTGGATGCTGGTTTGGTGTAAAGGGAAGATAAGCAACTTCCCTAAAAATATCTATCCAGGTCAACTGTTTCTGGGATTGTAAAGGCATTATTCTTTATGATGTCATCTTCTAAACCAGGGGTCCTCAAACTTTTTAAACGGGGCCATTTCACTGTCCCTCAGACCGTTGGAGGGCCGGACTATAGTTTAAAAAGAAACTATGAACAAATTCCTATGCACACAGCGGCGGCAAAAACACCTGGCGGGCCCCATGTGGCCCGCGGGCCGTAGTTTGAGGACCCCTGTTCTAAATTGACCTTAAAGAGATAGAGTCATAGGTCTCTAGCACAGAAAACCTTTCTCCAATTTAAAATTAATTGGGGTAAATTGGTTGATACCATTATATAAATGTCAGCTGTACAATTTTGCAATGCCTCTGTGTACTGTTATTGTGTACTCACCACCTGAGGTCTAGTCTCCTCCCATCACCTTGTACTTGACCCTCTTTGTCCTCCTTCCACTCTCCTTCCCCTCTGGTAACCAGCCTTCTGCTGTCTGCTTCAGTGAGGTTGGTGGTGGTTTCCTGTTTTATAAGCCACATGAGTGAAATCATATGGTTCTTGTCCTTTTCTGTCTGACATATTTCACTTAGCACAATACTCTCCATATCCATCCATGTTGTTACAAAAAATCATCTATTTATGGCTGAGCAGTAGTCCATTGTATATATGTACCACATCTTTGTTATCCAACCCTCCGTCAAAGCGCACTTAGGTTGTTTGCATGTCTTGGCTATTGTGAATAATTCTGCAAGGAACGTAGGAGTGCATGTGTTTGTTTTTTTAGTTTTAATTTTTTAAAAATCTTTATTGTTGAAAGTATTACATATGTCCCCCTTTTTTCACCATTGACCCCCTTGAGACTGCCCCCAACCCCCACCCTAGGCCTTCAGGACTCTATTGTCTGTGTCCAGGGGTTCTGCATATATGCATACAAGGTCTTTGGCTGATTACCTTCCACCCACCCTCCCCGCCTTCCCTCCGAGATTCTGCACTCTGTTCCATGCTTCCATGTCTCTGGATCCACCCCGTTCATCAGTTTATTTTGTTTATTAGATTCCACATATGAGTGAGATTATGTGATACTTGTCTATCTCTGACTGGCTTATTTCACTTAGCATAATGCTTTCCAGGCCCCTCCATGCTGTCTCAAAGGGTAAGAGATCCTTTTTTTTTACTGCTG
>NW_006286675.1:6700169-6702316 GCF_000327345.1 Myotis davidii | reverse complement strand
ATCTTTGTTTTACTATGGTTGCAAATATCAAAAAATTTCTATATGTGACACGGCACCAGAGTTAAGTTAGGGTTTTTCAAAATACACGCCAAGCTCAAAAGGTTCGCCATCACTGCCCTAGACAGTGGTCGGCAAACTGTGGCTCGGCAAACCACGGCCCTAGGAGATGTATCCATAAACATATTTCTACCAGAAATGTCTGAGATTTTGCTCCCTATGGTTTTTTCTAGGATTTTCATGGTTTCCCGACATACATTTAAGTATTTTATCCATTTTTATTTTGTTCTTGTGTATGGTGCAAGTTGGTGGTCTAGTTTCATTTTTTTTTGCATGTATCTGTCCAATTTTCCCAACACCATTTATTGAAGAGACTATCTTGACTCCATTATATGCTTTTGCCCCCTTTATCAAATACTGATTGAGCATAATGGCTTGGTTTGATTTCTGGGGTTTCTGTTCTGTTCCATTGACCTATATGCCTGCTCTTGTGCCAGTACCAGGCTGTTTTGAGAACAGTGGCTTTGTAGTATAACTTCATATCTGGTATTGTGATTCCTCCAACTTTGTTCTTCTTTCTCAAGATTGCTGCAGCTATTTGGGGTCATTTTTGATTCCATATAAATGTTTGGAGTATTTGTTCTAGATCTGTGAAATATGCTGTCGGTATTTTAATAGATATTGCATTGAATTTGTAGATTGCCTTAGGTAGTATGGATATTTTAATGATGTTAATTCTACCAATCCATAAACATGGTATATTCTTCCACTTGTTTATATCTTTCTCTATGTCTTTTTTCAACATCCTATAGTTTTCCAAGTACAAGTCTTTTACCTTGTTGGTTAAGTTTATTCCTGTGTATCTGAATTTTTTTGTTGCAATGGTAAATGGGATTGTTTATTTTCTCTTTTTGAGAATTCATTACTGATGTATAAAAAAGCATCAATTTTGGGGTGTTGATTTTGTATCCTGCTAAATTGCCAAATTCATTTATTAAATCTAGTTGTTTTTTGTGTGGATTCTTTAGGGTTTTCTATGTACGGACCTCCAGTACTATGTTGAATAAGAGTGGTGCGAGTGGGCATCCCTCTCGTTCCTGTTCTTTAGTTTTTGCGCACTGAGTATGATGTTGGCTGTAGGTTTGTCATATAGGGCTTTTGTCATGTTGAAGTATATACACTCTATTCCCACTTGGCTGAGCGTTTTTATAAAAAATGGGTGTTGAATTTTTGTTGAATGCTTTTTCTGTCTATTGATATAATCATGTGATTTTTGACTTCCAATTTGTTTATGTTATGTATCACATATATTGATTTGTGAATATTGTATCAGCCTTGCATACCAGGAATAAATCCCACTTGGTCATGGTGTATGATCTTTTTAATATATTGCTGGGTGAGATTTGATAATATTTTGTTGAGGATTTTAGCATCTATGTTCATCAGGGATATTGGTCTGTAATTCTCTTTCTTTGTAGTGTCCTTGTCAGGTTTTGGAATTAGGATAATGCTGGCCTCACAAAAAGAGCTTGAAAGTGTTCCTTTCTCTTTAATTTTTGGAATAATTTGAGGAGGATAGGTGTTACTTCTTTAAATGTTTGGTAAAACTCCCCGTAAAGCCTTCCAGACATTGAGTATGGTTTGCTGGGAGTTATTATTATTATTATAATAATTATAATTATTATTATTATTGCTACTATTTCCTCAGTTGTTATTGGCTTATTCAGGTTTTCTGATTCTTCCTTATTCAGTTTTGGGAGATTGCATTTTTCTAGGAACTTGTCCATTTCATCCACATTGTCCAGCTTGTTGTCATATAGCTGTTCATAGTATTTTCTTACAATCAGTTATATTTCTGTGGTGTCAATGGTTACTTCTCTGCTTTTGTTTCACTTTTATTTATTGGGGTCCTCTCTCTTTGTTTCTTGATGAGTCTGGCTAATAGTTCATCAATGTTGTTTATCCTTTCAAATAACCAGCTCTTGGTTTCATTGATTTTTTTTTTGTATTATTATTTTTTTAGTCTCTATGTCATTTATTTCTACTCTAACCTTTTTTAAAAATATATTTTTTATTGATTTCAGAGAGGAAGGAAGAGGGAGAGAGAGAAACATCAATGATGCGAGAGAATAATTGATCGGCTGCCTCCC
>NW_006286675.1:6696069-6699387 GCF_000327345.1 Myotis davidii | reverse complement strand
ATCCAGATTCCAATTATGTCATATTTTAACCTTATTGTGTCTTTATACAAACCTGGGAGATGGTCTGATGGATAATTTAATGTGTCAGTGGGACTGGACCATGAGGTGCACAAATATTTGGTCAAAAATTGTTCTGAGTGTTTCTGTGAGGGTGTTTTTGGATGAGATTCACATTTAAATCAGTAGACTTTACAACTTAGACCTTAAAACTCTCAAAGGCAAAAACCCCAGACATTTTTATTTTCTGTTTTATGTAATACAATTCCTTGTACAAAATATAGGAGCAGAAATTATTGAACAAAAAGAACGAAGGAAGTAGTAACAGTTATCCTTCTTCCTTCCCATTGTGGCCACTGTGTCCCATGCAGGAAGACTGTTCTCATGGCAAATATCTCATTCCCTTTGTGTTGCAGCTGGGAAAACAGATCTGGAAAGCTTTCTGCTCACACAGCCCCCATCAAAGATGTCAAACAGCTTGGTGGGGGGCGGGGTGGCTAGAGTGTAGAAAGTAGTGCCTTTCATTGTTCTGGCAGGTCAATGTATATACATTGCCTTGAAGTCAAATGTACATGAAGTTGCCAGGGGATAGCTTATAACACGCACAGATGATGTGAGATCTTCCCAGGCCAATAATCAGGACCAGGAAAAGTGAAGCCAGATGTAGGACAGTGGTGAGGGCTGGGAGACAACCACAGGAGTAGAGGAACAGAATTGAGTTTGATTTCTTGCTCTGCCGGTTATGAAATATGAGACCTGGAATGTTACTTACTACCACAGAGAGAAATGGGTAAAAAAGTACTTCTGTGACATGATTTCTGTGAGCATAAATACACATCACAACTGTAAGCAGCAGAAAGATGTTTGGGAGAGGCAGTCTGCTCTGCTGGGGCCTGCGCCTGTGTGGCTGGCAGCTGCCACCCTCGAGGTCGGTCACTTCCTGAGCTGGGGAGGAACCTTTTGGTACAGCAGGCTGCCTAGCATGCAGGGCTGTGTCTTCGCTGCTGGCGCAGAGATACAGTGCAGAGTCCGTCAGCTCCAGCAAGCTCATGTTCAGCTCAGAGCGATAGTCACTGAACTGTTCCACTGAGAATCGGTCAGGGATTTTTCCTTTTGTTCTCTCCTCCCTATTGTAATACTCAGTGAGGAACTGGAGGCCCTGGTCCTGGGCTTTCAGTCTTGCCCTAAGAGGCCCCGAGTCTCAGTGTCAGGGCAATCGCTGCAAGCACCTCTAAGAGAAAGCCGCCCTCGAGATGCGAACGATGCCAGACAGTCTAGCCTCTCCCCATATCAGTCAGGGTCCCCAGAGATTCGCCCAGAAATGGAGTTCAGAGGAGTCGGGAGTTTGAGACTCCTTCTCGATTGAAAAAGCCAACCATGTCATCAGCCACCAGCCCTTTCCACGTCCGCCTCCGTACCTGTGCACTTAACTTCCACACCGCAGCTTCTCTGAGTCCCAGTATGCTTTTCTCTTTCCTTTTAGTTGTAGTATTTCCACTCAGCCAGCCTTCCTGTGGTTCTGGATGATGCCCGTTCTGTCTTTTAGTTGTATTCTTGAAGTGGTTGTGCGAGGCAGCAATCTCCGGTGTTTACCTATGCCGCCATCTTGGTTTCTCCACTCTACCTTTTCTTGTTCTCTTTCTAATGCTTTCATTTGTAGGGTTAGTTTATTATTAATTTTTCTTGGTTTTTTTGTTTGTTTGTTTTTGAGGTGGGTCTGTACTGCTATAAACTTCCTTCTCAAGACTGCGTTTGCTGTGTCCCAGAGATTTGGGGTTGTTGTGTGTTCATTTTCATTTGTTTCTAGGAAGTTTTGATTTCTTTCTTGATCTCATTGGTAACCCATTCATTGTTTAATAACATGCTATTTGGCCTCCATGTATTTGCTTGTTTTTTAATGTTTTTACTGTAGTTGATTTCTAATTTCACTCCGAAATTCCCTCACCCCTAGAGTGCCCTCCCCTCCCACTCCCAGATTCCACTGTTTTCCCAGCCTGGCTGATTTAGGGTGCATCTTCAAAGCCAGCCTTTGGTTTGGAGGCAAAAGTTTGTATGAACCAACATTTCAATTAAGAAGGAAATAATTGCTGCAATCGGTATTCAAAACTGGGAGAGACAGCAAGAATAATATAGACTTGAGAAGAATGTATATTCTGCAGCTTTGAGATGAAATGTCAAATCCATCTGATCGAGTGTGTCCTTTGGAGTCACTGTTTCCTTGTTTTTGTGTGTGTGGAAGATCTATCCAGTGAAATCTGCAGGGTGTTAAAGTCCCCTATTATAACTATATTGTTGTCATAAAGAAGGTTTATATAGTTTACCTATTTAAAATATCTTGAAATAAACAGCCCTACTCACTTCACAGCGCGTCCCAGTGAGCTCTAGTTAAGATAGACACAGTTCACCTACCTAGGCTGACATAGGCTGTCATTACCTAGCACCCCCTACAAGTCCTACTCAGTGACAGGACACCGTTAATAAATACCCACAGGAGACATATTTTTTCCATTTTTTTTAAATACTTGGGTGCTCCTCATTTTTTTATATATTTAGGTGCTCCTTTTTTGTGTGTCTCATTTTGGCTGCCTGTTTTTGACTATGTATTAGGTAGCTCTGCTATTCATATCAGTCTCTATAGCAGGACAGTGTCAAACATAGTTTCTGACTAATTAGATCAGGCAAAGACTCAAGGCCTCCAGAGACCGCCTCTGTCTGTAGACCTACTTGATTTAGTCTTGAGTATCCTTCAGGCAATCGGTTATAGGTGTGGCAAGAGTTTTGCCAACAGGGTGGAATTACTAAGTACAGCAATTTTTAAATCAGTTTTTTCAGGCTCATTTATGAGAAATATCTTTGATGATGGCAAAAGATGTCTCTAAAGATGTGGTGAGCTGTACGGGCAAAAAGATTTTTTAAGTAAATGTTATTCTCAGTCTCTTAATGGGCCTCGGTAACACCACATCATGGGGCCACATGTTTTCCAATAGGGTGGTCCACTGTCTTCCCCCTGGATAGCAAATGTCTGTGTGAGAAAGATGACCTCCACAATGTGAGAGAATGACTTAGCACAGGAAACCGGGGTATCTGCTTTCTGAGCTCTAACCCCAAGGCCACCTGACTGACCTCCACCCCGCAGCCCATGGAACCCCAGCTGCCACCTCTCAGGACACATTTACCTTCCAGTGTCAAATGTGGACCACCTCTTGTTCTCACCAGAAAATATGTGCCGCTTCGGTTAACACTTTCAGGCTAACAGACTCTCTGAAGCTAAACTCAGGCCCACATTTATGTCTTCATGGAGCCAGGTCTATGGAGGGAAAG
>NW_006286675.1:6669727-6696024 GCF_000327345.1 Myotis davidii | reverse complement strand
CAACCTCGCTGCTTTTCACAGCCAGATGTTATACCTTTCTCAGTTCTGATGCTCTCTGCTGGGGGACCCAGCTTGGGGATTAGACCCAGAGTTCTCAGTGGTAACCCCCCACAGCTGAGATAGCTCTTCAGAACTTCAGCTGCTGTCTGTGAGCCCGTCCAGCCCTTTTGCATCTCCGCCCTTCCTGCTAGTCTCTATGCGGTCTCCACTTTCGGTCCTTGGTTATCAAGGTTCTCTCCAGCTAGTCTTCAGTTGATTGTTCAAGATGTTTTTTGTATTTTAGTTGTAATTCCAGTTTGGCCATGGGTGCATGTCTATGTGGCATCCACTTACTCTGCCACAATTTTTAATCTCTCATGGGTTTTAATAAAAAAAAAAGGTTTTATTGATTTTAAAGAAAGAGGGAGAGGGAGAGAGAGAGAAACATTGACTTGCTGTTCCAATTATTTATGCATTCATTGGTTGATTTTTGTATGTGCCCTGACTGGGATCCCACCTAAAACCTTGGTGTCTCCGGATGACACTCTAACCCAGTGGTCGGCAAACTGCAGCCCCTTGAGTGTGGCTCTTCCACAAAATACCACATGCGGTCGTGCATATACAGTGCGATTGAAACTTCGTGGCCACACTCAAGGGGCCAAAGAGCCGCATGTGGCTCACGAGCTGCTGTTTGCTGACCACTGCTCTAACCACTTGCATGTCTTTAAAATATATATATACTAGAGGCCCGGTGCACAAAAATTTGTGCACTCGGGGGGCATCCCTCAGCCCAGCCTGCCCCCTTTAACAGTCTGGGAGCTCTCACAGGATGTCCTACTGATGTCCCTGTGAAGAGCGGGCCTAAGCCACAGTCTGGCCTCCCTCTGTGGAAGGCAACTGGCCGATCAGGTATATAGATACTTTCTGAAGGCAGCACAGACTCCTTCCTTATTTCTGGTTGGAGAATAGGGGACTAAAAGGTGGAGATAGAACTGTGGCTGGGCCTGGGGCTCTTGTAGGCAGCAGAAAGGAGAGGGCTGGGAAAGTCTAAGACACAGTTTTGTTTAATTGTCCTCCCTTCCTCCGGGCCCCTCGCTCTGTTCTTTCCTTGTCGTGGTGGACGCTTGGGCCTCGGACTGACAGGAGCCCAGCGACGGTGGAGTTCAGCCCCCTCACTTCTCAGCTGAACATACAACCGCCTCACATTCCAAGTGGAGCTGTTTTCAAGTGGCTAAAGTGCTGGCAATTCATGCCTCCCAGCCGTTCCCCTCTCAGGTTTCCTCCTTGGGTCAGTTGCAAACTTCACCGAAGACACCGAAGCAACTCTGCCCCTGGTAGTTCTGCATCAGCCCCTGCCCGGGCCCGGCCAGGCACTCTTCCTTGAGGTCTCTAGGTCCACGGTCTGAGCTCAGGGCGGTCACCCAGAGCCCGTTTCCCGCAGGGTGCCAAATTCCACCTCTCTCTCTCTCTCAGAGGGCCCTGTGTCCTTGGCGGGCATGGGCTCAGGCGAAGGCAAGCGATGCCAATCACCTCGCCTGAGCCCCCGCCCACCCCTGGGAGTGGGCCCCATCCCAGGCGGGCAGGTGGGGCTCAGGCGAAGCAATCAGCGATCGCTTTGCCTGAGCCCCTGCCCCCAGGTCACACACGGGGGCCTGGATGGCGCTTGCGCTGCCCTGCCCTGGGAAGGAGGAGGGATGCACAGGCCAGGGCAGAACTGGGGAACTTGGCGGTGTAAACACAGCCTTCCCCCCCCCCACACACACATCGTGCCGGCCCCTCGTGCTGCATTCCCAAACTCCTGGGTGCTTTTTCTTCACTAAATTATTACAACGTGTTTCTAATGTTATGATCTCCACTTCCACAAATGAGGGAACTGAGGCGCAAAGAGTCCTTTGTCCAGAGCCTGGTAAAGCCCAGATGTGAACCAGGTCGGGATGCTCCCAGAGTCTTATTCACTTTATTATACCTCCTACCCACAGTCGCTCTGTTCTCCAGAATTCTACCAATATATATATATATATATAATATATATTGATTTCAGAGAGGAAAGGAGGATAGAAACACCAATGATAAGAACGAATAATCGCCCAGCTGCCTTCTGCCTGCCCCCTACTGGGGACTGAGCTCAAAAACCAGGCATGTGTCCTGGCTGGGACTTGAACTGTGACCTGGTTCATAGGTTGATGCTCAACCACTGAGCTACACCTGCCGGGCAGGAGTGCATGTCTTCATGAGTAGATATAGAAAACCCTTTAGCCGAAACCGGTTTGGCTCAGTGGATTGAGCGTCGGCTTGCGGACTGAAAGGTCCCAGGTTCGATTCTGATCTAAGGCATGTACCTGGGTTGCGGGCACATCTCCAGTAGGAGATGTGCAGGAGGCAGATGATTGCTGTTTCTCTCTCATCGATGTTTCTAACTCTCTATCTCTCTCCCTTCCTCTCTGTAAAAAATCAATAAAATATATTTTAAAAAAAAGAAAACCCTTTAGATATTAGTATTTCCATCATAGGTGGGACAGGCGGTGTCCATGTACTGGAGAGTGCTCCTGGAAACACCACCTGTAGTGAGGGAAGCAGGATGGGGCAGAGGAGGAAGCTGAAACATGATGCAGTTGCCAGAGAAACTGACCAATTCCATGAGGAACTCTGAAGCTGGGGTGACCCTTCAGATACGCCAAGTTGGGCAAAAAGTCTTGGCTTCATACCCCTCACTGGCTGCAGTTCTTGGGGGAGGTTCTCAGCAGGTGGGGAGTATCTCGGTCTGAAAGTAGGGGAGCTGGGCAATGTGCCACGCCATCCACACCCCCTACCCACCCACTAATAATGAGGCCAACATTATTTTAAATATTTATTTTTTTCTATAGTGCATCTCATTCAAATCATACAACAGTCTGATACCTATTTTTCCTTTCCAGCACAACTGATCCGCATTTCAGATGCTTTTTCGTTCTTTCTGTCCTTCTTTTAACCTTACAGAATGGACAAAGATACTCACACTTATATGAACAAAACATCACTTGGAGTTTATTAAAAGTACAGCTTCCCAGGGTCCAATCCCAGAGCGTCTTGAGTATCTGGGGTGGGACCAGGGGATGCAAAATTTTAACGCCCACCCCACCCTTGTCACTTCTGCTGCAGGTGGTCCTTGAACCATCTTTAGAGGAACACTGCTTAGGACTTGTCTGTTATCTACCAGAAGCAATTTCAGAAAATCCAGGGATAATTAAGTATACAGAAATAGCTCTTCTATAAAATTTCCATATAAAAATAATGGTATTTATTTACAAAGTTTGAGATGCTACAAAATAATACATCGTATCAGGTTAGGTACTCCAATCTAAGAAAGTCTGCGTCAGGCAAGTCAGATGTGGTGTTTGCATATCCCCTTGTTTCACTTTATTAAACTGCTCAGAGCATGTGGCACCGTGATGTTTCCTTCATGCAGAAAAACAACAACACAGAACTAACTATATTTTCTGGAAATAAAACCCAGGAGTGCATGATCTGAGTAAAGTGTCTCCAAATGAAAAGGTGAACAGGCGGGTGATTTGGGCTCACAGCCCTTTTCTTTTCCGTCTGCAAGTCAGTGTGATGGTGGTGAACAAAACAGCCCGAGGAACTCTGTACTGAGCTGGGCCCAGAGCGCGAGCGGCCAGGGTGGGGGCTGGTTGGTAGGTCCTTTTCAGGACACTGGAGGGTTGGACCTGCCGTGGTGCTAATTGAGAAAGAGAGGCAACAGTTCAGAAGTTTTTTGTTTGTTTTTTTTTAGCAGAAAAGTATCTGGGTGCTCGGAGACCTTTAGTATGGAAAAAAAAAAAATCTGACTTCGGTTGTGAACACGCAAAATCAGGCTGTTTGTCATTAGATGGTGCCTGGCATACGAAGATGACACATGGTGACAAAATGATTGGTTGTGAAACCCAAGCACAACCTGGGGAAGTGTGTCCTTGTTGTGTTGAGATAAACAAGCTAATGTGGTAGAGAAGGGTAGTGGGGAACTTCACCTCAAGCCCCTTACCAATGACCAATGGCCAGGGTGCGTGCCAGTCTCTGCCCATGGAGGAGTGTCCTCCCAGATGTGTCTAGACCTGGGGTCTTCTGACCTGAGGCCCAAAGCTGATGCCACAGCCTCCCGGGCGAGGTCCCACTGCAGGCTGTGTAGCACTTGGCGTGACGGGGCTGATGCTCCCAAAGCTACCTGGGGGGACTGTGGGGCGGGCGAGGTTTCAGGAGGCCATGTGCTCCTCCCTGAGGGGCATTCTGGTTGGTAGACTCGACACACTCTGAGGGACAGTAGAGGAGTGATGTCTTAGTGAGGCGGAGAGCTGTTCTCTCCTGCTCTGAGGCCCTTGGTGAAGGAGTGTCCTGCCCTATGCCTCAGCTACATCGACTCCCAAAGCCGCCGTAAGCAAGGAGGCCCAGGTCTGTCCTGCTGGAATAGCAAGGGGTCAGTTATATAGGCCTTTCGTAAAGCAAAGGCTATGTAAGGACAAGCTACCTCGCCCGAGAACCTCAGCACAGAATACAAATAACTGCCAGTTCCTCCTCCTGTCTCAACACCACGTGCATGGACGGACGGACGGACAGCTGCTGTGACACTTCTGTGCTTGTCAGGGGTTCCCAGGGCGCAACTGCAGGGCCAGTTTTGTGTCCCCCACTTTTTCTTCCTTAGCATTTTGTGCGTGTAGAGGTCTGTGGAAAACTGGATCCCAAAGGTTATCTAAGCGTAACTTTTTAGAGCTGTCTTGGTTGTGGAAAGGGGGCTATTTCCTGAGAAATATTATAATTTGTGTGAATATTTAGCTCAACTTTTTAAAGGTAAATTTTTAAGCAAATATACTTTTTCCCCTTTAGAGTGTTTGGCTAGAGTGGAATTTAAACAAACAGGCACATTTCCGAGGGTCCCTCACAGCACGGCGCAGGCCCCTGGCACGCACCGCGGGCCTTCGGTAAATTCATATGGACGCTCATCAGCGCTGGGGAACCCTTGCTGTGGGTACATGCAAATGGAGAACCTATTTGGGGAAGTGGTTCTTATGAAGTCTTTAGCTCCACTAATGCCAGTGTATATGCAGAGTAAAAGATGGCCTTTGTATGTCCAATGTAAAAAATTCTTTATGTATCCAGTAACTTTTAAAACTAGAGGAAAACACCTAGAAAAGTACTTTTCCACCTTTCAACTGGGAGATAACAAAGCTAATGAGAACTTCATGGGTTAGGATCTTCTCTTGGTTTGTGGGTACTCCTGGTAGCTAAGTTGAGTTTTCTTTTAAATACTAAAAATTCTTTCACAGACTCCAAGATGGATGCTTAAGCCTGGCTGATGTGGCTCAGTGGTCACTGGTTTGATTCCCGCTCAGGGCACATGCCAGGGTTGTGGGCTTGATCCCCAGTAGGGGGTGTGCAGGAGGCAGCCGATCAATGTGATGCTTCTGTCTCATAGATGTTTCTCTCTCTCTATCCCTCTCCTGCCTCTAAAATCAGTAAAACATATTAAAGGAAAAGAACCCAATGCATGCTTAGAGCTGGAGCAGTGTGGCCGTTGGGAGTCAGGGACTCCAGGTGCGTATGATGGGGCAGTGTCGTGGTCAGAAGGTATGGCGATGCCTTTCAATGGTTGGATTCAGGACCAACGTCCCTCTCCCAGGGGGCTTCCCTGGCCACCCCTGCACTAACGCAGCCTCCCCCACGTCCCATTACCTTTCCTACCGCACTACCCGCCCTGAATGCTTTGTTCTGTCCTCACTCACATGCTTACTGAAGGGTGAACCTTTACACTCACTGCTAAGGCAGCAGTCTTAACGCCCACCTCTCAGAATGTTGGGGTTGGGACACACCTTTCTGAGCCTGAGGGGAGCGAACTAGGTAGGTATTCACAAGGCCCTTGAGGTGAATTATTGATAAAGCTAAGCAGGGTTTACTCCGAGTGTGGCTCGGGTAGAAAGAGCCGAGGCAGTCCCTTCCTTTGGGGGCCTTGCCCCGTGCACACCCGGCCCCACTGTGTCCTTCTGTCCCAGGCGCCTGTTACACCTGTGCCTGAAGCAACTTGGCTGCCTCCAGGACCCAAGGGCCGAGGCTGGTGGTTTAGCAAACAGCCAGCTATGCAGGTCTGCAGGGCTGTGAACACCGCCACCTGAATGAGCGGACCGGGCTAATGCTGGTGGAGGGCGGGCCTGGCATTATTTCCAGGTACAGCAGAGTATGGTTTCCGCTGTTCATTTTGCTGAGGGGAGTCACCCTTTCATCCTGTTAAAATGGTAAAAGCACTGTTTTCACCCCCCCCGCCCCCTTCCATACAGAATTAAGTTGAAGGAAACAAAACACATGTTCATCATTTGTCAAGTTTTCCAGGGCAGTGGGCTTTGTGGAGGTGAGAAGTCACTGTCAGCTCGCTGAGTCCTCCATGATCCTAAGGCACAGTTTATGTCAATCTTCCTGAAGGTGATTAGATGCACAGTGGGGGGAGAGGGAGGAGGGCCTGGGCAGGGGCCACAACCTAAGGTCCAAGGCCGGCCAGGAGCCCCACACAAGTGATACTGGAGCAAGAATGGGCGGACTGAAGATACTACGCACTTGAAAGGGTAACAGTAAACTGACCCCCGAGGGGGAAAGGCCTCTTAAACTGCCCCAGAATCAAAGGGGGCGCCACCTCTAGGAGATGTCCGTGTGGGCACACACCTGTGCACATAACCCCAAGTGCTGCTCCTAGAATGGCGTCTGGACATTGCAATCGCTATTTCCTAACGGTTTTTCACTCTGATTTCTATACGAAATTGTGCCTGAGCGCGGGACTTCAGACCCAGACAATCTGTTGAGGGATTTATGGAGTAAAACAGGATTTACTCCCAGCTTCTGCCAGGGAAGGCTTTGCACCAGCCTGTACTGATGCCCTCGGTACGACTCCACTCGATGTCCTCAGCAATGACCCCAAACACTAGAGGACCGGGGGCGATTTCTGGCCAAACACTACACCTATGGCTGGACGGCCAAGGATGGGGCACCAACCATAGTGAGTCTTTGGTTACCTTTTCTTTTAAACCCATATTTTGTCCATTTAAAGCTGTAGCAGCAGGAGAGAGAGGAAGCATTTCCCAAAAATCTCTAGCAAGGGTTTGCTACTTGGTAGAGGTCAGGTTATGATGGATGGGCTATCATGAATGTTGATGTACAGGGTGAGGACTGAGAGCTGGCTGTGGCCCTTGGTCTGCCCCGGTCCCGGCTGGGCCCTTCCAGGACAGAGAGGAGAAAGGCAGGGGCTGGTGGAGGAGGCGGCAGCCTCTTCAGGGCCAGTGGGGAGGGAGCCTGGTGTTACCTGCCTGCAGCTGATGACCTCCTGGTCAGTGTTTCCTGAAGGCCTGTGAGGACCTGGCTGGGCCTTTGCCGCTTTGGGCACCTCCCATCTGCCCAGCCTAAGAGATGTGCCTGGAACTCAGGCTGAGACCAAATTCTCTAAAAACTGCCTTTATCTCTGCACTCTGAGTCCGCACTATAGCTTATTTCTGACAGAATGAGTTTTGTCTGAAAGAAACTTAAGTTCAAGTTGTATGTTTCTGTGCATTCGTTTCTACGGCCTAACCCAGCCCCAGGCAGCCAGGCCTTCCCCGCTCACTGCAGCACAGGGCAGAGCTGTGAACGGCAGCACGAGGCCACGGCACGCACCCCGCGGGGCTGAGGAAAGGACTGACCTGGGCTGAGCCCACAGGTGCTCGATGCATAATCTGGGGGCGAATCCAATGGCCAAGACAAACCATAGAGCTCATTTTCTATTATTATTGTTCTTTTCCAGGCCTTGCTGTGAGACTTGGTTGGGGTTTGGCCACGGGGGCAGGTGTCTCCATGCTCCTGTTCGGAGGAGCAGGGACAGGACACGCCAGCACTGCGTTCCTGTCGGCATCTTTGGCTATGAAACAACACACCAGCTACTGCACAACCATAACCCCAACCATTCGGAGAGTTCACCACTTTTCGAAATGCGACATCAGGTGAGTCTGAAACGCAGTTTACCCAGGAATAACTCAGTAAGGCCATTTTGATTAATGAAAATGTATAAAAGGTGACATGGACAGGAAAACAGTGCTATCATACTCAGGAAATGACACTTGGTTCATTTTCATCAACTGCACACTGGGTGAAATCACACAATTACTACAGGGAACTGTAAGCAAGCAATCTGGTCAGAGGGATGTGTTCCTTTGTCTTAAATGAAAGCGCTGTATGAGATGCATCGCTCTGATTAAAATGATACTTTCCTTCTCTGAGAAACCCCAGATTTAGAACGCTGGCAAAGGCAGTGCTGGCAAAGTATTTAATGCACGTGGAAAGGCTATTCTACTTTGGCTTCCAGAAGTAGCCCTAAGAAATTCTATGCACCAAATGCATTGGCTAATAGTGATCATTTCCATTTTACTATAAATTATTCTAAATGTCACTTAAGTACTTAAGAGTTAGCGCGCTCCTTTCTAGAAGCTGTCTAAGGCAGCTGATGCGTAAAGCACCTCAACTAGGCTTTCAGCTAGCTCCGCAGTGCAGCTGGTGCCCAGGCCCACCTCCCACACTGCACACCCACCGGAGCTTGTCACGCCCATTCGTGCCTCCCACGGAGAGAAGCAGTCTGGTTCTAAGGAGGGTCACGTGGGTGGGGGAACAGAGGTCCCACGTGTGGAAGGTAAATGAGCTTTGTTCATGCAGCCCAGCTCTCCCAGGCCTGTCCCACTGTCCCCTCAGAAAGCTCGCTCTGAGAGGTGACCTACTACCCTACTGTCAGTTCTCATTCACAGACGGTAACGTTCATCTCAAGCGTGTCAGCCTGCGTGTAATTCGCAGATTGTGTTTCCCTAGTTTCCACTGGACACACAGTGCAAACAGAAGCAAGGACTGAAGCAATCATTTCAAAAACAAGAGCTCACACTAAAACACACATGAGCATCAATAGGAAAACGTGGGTTTTGTCCTGTCTTTATTCTGGGGAGGAGGAGTCCTCCTCCTCTTCCTCCACATCGTCGTCGTTGAGCGAGCAGGGCGTCTCGCCGCAGGACTCGGAGCAGTGAGAGGCCGCACTGCTGGACTGGTGACTGTTTGGGGCAAGGATCTGCCCCGTTGCTAAGGCCACTTCAGCATCCAAGCAGAACCCCTGGGTTACGCTAGCAAACAATTCAAACACAGGCTCATTAATGTGATGAACGTTTTCCGCTTCGTAACACAGGAATGGGGCGGGGAAGGAGCCATGGAGGGCTCGGCCAGGGCCTGGGCAGGGGCATGCGCTCCGCAGCTGGCCTTTTGAACCCGGACACATACGTACCTTGATTGGGATAAGGTGGCACCAGTGGTCAGGTCTAAACTTGAAACTGACTGGGTAGAGTTCAAAAGCAGCCCCTGGTTTAACCATGAAGGTCCTGTGGAGATATCTACGGGGAAAGACAGACAGAAGGGGTGGGTCCCGCAGTCCTGTGGCTGCTATTGTTCCCGTGGGAAGAGAGCGGACGAGTGAGGGCATCAGCCTGTTCTAATCACAGCCACACAAGTCTCCTGCCCTGGGGAGAAGCCAGATTTCTTCAGCAGAAAACAGACATTTCTAAATCATAAGGGGGATGGGGGAGAGACAGGAAGGCTGACTACAGCAAGAAAGAATTCAAATTCAACCAACTGTGGGCTCTCGTTCTCTTTTCTCAAGACCTCAAGAGGCAGCACTCAACTGGACTACCGTGGACGCCTGCTGTCCTCGCCATGGAAGACTCGGGACCCTGACGGTGGTAACAGCCAAAGCCAGCAGTGGGTAGAGAGAGTCACATCGGAAATGTCTCAGGTACGAAGGACAGACACATTTTTGCCCAAACCCCCACTGAATCCATCTTTTCAAGTGCCCCCCTGGGGAACGCAGTGCTACTAGTCACCCAAGACCTATTCTTTTTCCTGGTACTTTTTGCTTAAAACTCAAACTCGCTCTTATTTTGAAAGGCCACGAGCAGCCATGCTTTTAGTGAGGGGGACACAAGCAACGCCTTTTCAGTCTGCATAAATATTCTGGGTCTGTCCTTTCAATGTTGTTTTCTACACATACATCGTACTTCTCCTATCATAACCTTGACCAATTCTCACTGTAGTTTCACTTGTTTAATGCTTACCTCCTTATCTAGGATGTCAGCTCAGAGAAGACAGTGACAGGAACATGTAAGATCTAAATGTTACTGAATGAATGATAGTCTCTTCCAATAGTGAGTTTACAAAGAAGGCGATGTGCAGATTAGAAATACAATTCTAAGAGAAATTCTTAGAATTACATTATAAGATCGAATGTACACTCAGAAAAATGTAATTTACCAAAATGAAAGCTTATTTAATCAAAATAATTTTATAATTACTGCGCAGAAAGCTGTGTGTTTAGATTGGAAACTGCTATCCAGCACTGTCAGGCCAAGTGAGAGGCATCCTAGGAGGAAGAAGTAAGCGAATCTCTACGCTGATTTTAGAATGGCCTTGGGAACCGGTTTCTCACAGGCTAACAAGGCAGCTGTGAAAAAAAAACTTCAGTTCTAAGAACAGCAGACTTTAAATTCATTAAATAACAAGTCTGTACACGATAACATTAAAGCCAGAATCCTGATCTGGATAGTAATTAGCATACGTGGAAACTTTGTCAGAGCTCAGCTAGTTGCATAACACAGGACACTTTCTCTTCACAACAGCTCTGAAAGCCTGTTTTGTTCACATTATCCTAGAAACCACACAGTGGTTCTCACCATCGTACTCCAGAGTCCTCTGTCCTTTGCACTAAAGGCACACGTTTGTCCTTCAAAAGAACTAACCAGAAAGTCTGTGCCCCAGGCTGCCAATGAGGTCACCAAGAGATAAAAGCCAGAGAGCCTGCCTAATCACCAAGCTTTTACAATGAGAATGGACTGAAGTAAAGTTGTGGTGAGTTACTGAAAGCCCTTCCCTTGGACGCTGCTGGGCTGCCAATAGAATAGCCAGTCCTGCCCTGGGAGAGAGCAGGGGGAGATACTGGCTGAGGGGCAATAAGATGGGGTCTCATGAGTGGGTGATGCCAATTTAAGAACTAAATCCAACAGACACTTGTGACTGAAGAGCCAAAACCACAAAACAAAACAAATAAAAACTACTTTGCAGTTCTAGGAGGTGATACTTACAATGAAGGGCACTGCCCAAAGCAAAGGCAGAGCTGTTTGCTGCATCCAAACTCTAGGTGCGGAACATGCCACAATCTTAGTAAGTTAGGGCAATCATAAAGATGTCAGAATCAGTGAAACAAAATCTGAATTATATAACACGCAAAACAGTGGTTTTTAGTATATTCAAGCATACTTTTATAGTTCATAATAAAATGATAAAGAACCCAATTTAAAAAACGAGCAAAGGATCTGAATAGACATTCTCCAAGGAAGATTTACGAATGGCCAATAAGCACATGAAAAGATGCTCACATCATTAGTCTCTAGGGAAATGCAGATCAAATTGACAGTGAGATACCACATCATTAGGATGGCTGTAATAAAAAGGTGGCCAACAAGTGTCTAGAAGGGTGTGGACAAACTGAAACTCGCATACACTGCCGGTAGAACTGTAAAATGGTACAACTGCTTTGGAAAATAGTCTGGCAGTTCCTCAAAATGTTAAAGTAGGAAAGGGTTCAGAATCAAGGACGAGCATACAGTGAACTTGAACTAATTTTCTATGAGAAAAGGAGAAAGGTTTTAACATGTTAGGGTTTGCTATATTTAATCAGGGACAACATGTGAAAGGATCCGTTAACATACCTGTGATATAACCTTCTAACGCCTTTGGCACCAGGGATTTAGCACGTTTCAGATCCTCCAGCGAACATTTGCCTGACTCCAGGCCAAAGGACATTCCCATCCGCTTCAGTACTTCGATGTCATCATGGATCTCAAAGGTGTTGTCAAAATTGAAAAGATATTCAAACCTGCACCAGGAAACAAAGTTGGTACAGGCTTCCGTGGTGTTGGAGAGGTCTGAGGAGTTTTATAGTCTGTTTACTACATAAAAGAATGAGGGCCTAAGTTCAGCTACCGCACTAGAAATTATCAATGTTTATAGCAATAAGGGTCCTTCTGCTGTATTCAGGAGATGACATCTCAAATACACCACTTTCCCAAGTAACACGTTAAGCACCCAGCCTGTTTGGTCTCCGCACGGAAAGTATAGTGTCAGTCACCGGTGACTGACAAGGCGCTTAACATGTCTAACTTTCATGTGACAGACAAGAGGTCCATAAACTTTAGCCCTCATTAAGCTATTGCAAATTGGATACAGAAATACTGGTCTAAATCCAATACTTTCCTTTCTGTTAATCCTCAAGAGTATATTTTTTCCATTGCCTTTCAAGAGAGACAGAAAAACAAGGTAAGAGGAAGACACATGGATTGGTTGCCTCTTGAATGAGCCCTAACTGGGCGGGGCGGGGGGGTGGGGGGAAAACGGACCACAAGAACCCACAACCCAGGTATGTGCCCTGGACTGGGAATTGAACCTGAGACCCTTCAGTGTGTGGGCTGGCGCTCTAACCATTTGGCAACACCGGCCAGGGCTAGTTTGGTCAATTTAATGCTCATGGTGGGAGAGCTGCCTGGCTAAGTAAGGGGAAAAGACTGCATCACCAAAGTAAGTGAAAGAAAGGCTGCAGGACCTGCCTTGAACAAACTGCTGCAAGCTTCTTAGAGTTTCCTTCCTCCAGGGAAGAGCATTGAGTCAGTTACCACCCAAGAATGGAACCCTTACTAGACCCCAGCCAGGGATGAACAGAAGCCATAAAGCCCTGAGGCCAATGACTCCCTGCAATTCCTTTATGAAAGCATTCAGCATGTTTAAATTGCCTGCTTTGAGTCCAAGCCTTAGGCATTCTCTCATTTAATCCTCACCACAGGGCTAGGAAGTGGCGTTTTCCGGAAAACAGCTCTGGAGCAGTTAAACGGGGGAGCCGTCATCCACACCTGGGTCTGTCTCACTCCACCCCATGCCCTCAACTGTCTCATGATACTGATCACAGACTGAAGACCAACGAGTTAACTATTTTTATGAAGGTAAAATAAATCTCACATTAATTCTGTATTATTGATGGGTGGATAAAGAAAATGTATAGATACGATAAAATATTCAGCCACAAAAAAGAGAAGGAAACGCTGCCATCTGTGACAACATGGATGGACTTTGAGGGCACTATGCTCAGTGAAATAATTCAGAGGAAGACAAATACTGAGTGATCTCACTTAATGTGGAACCTAAAAAACCGAATTCATAGATACAGAGAATTGATTGGGGGAGGGGGGGCAAAATATATGAAGGTGGTCAAAAATATTAACTTTCAATTATAAGATTAAAAAACAAAGGAGAGCCCTAACTGGTTTGGCTCAGTGGATAGAGCGTCGGCCTGTGGACTGAAGGGTCCCAGGTTCGATTCCGGTCAAGGGCATGTGCCTTGGTTGCAAGTGCATCCCCAGTAGCGGGTGTGCAGGAGGCAGCTGATTGATGTTTCTCTCTCATCGAGGTTTCTAACTCTATTGCTCTCCCGCTCTGTAAAAAAATCAATAAAATATATTTAAAAAAAAAAAAAGCAGAGATTGCACCTAGCATTTTCATGTCTATTCATCCATTAATAAACAGAAGCCCACTCAACTAAGAGATAGTAAAACAAAGAGGCAATTGCTTTTTTTTTTTTTTTAAATATATTTTATTGATTTTTTACAGAGAGGAAGGGAGAGAGATAGAGAGTTAGAAACATCGATGAGAGAGAGACATCGATCAGCTGCCTCCTGCACATCTCCCACTGGGGATGTGCCCACAACCAGGCACATGCCCTTGACCGGAATCGAACCTGGGACCCTTCAGTCCGCAGGCTGACGCTCCATCCACTGAGCCAAACCGGCCTCGGCGAGGCAATTGCTTTTATGCCTCATGTTGATCTAAAGTATTTCCACAATAAACTATGACAGTGAATCACCAGTGAGCCTACCTGTGTCAGACCCTCACTGATGGTCTACCTCGCTGCAGTTCTTGCCCACAATTATGCCACATGCACGTACATACGTGTACATCCTGGTCTGTGTCCAGGCACCACCCTGCACGTAACAGGCAGCAGAGGGCCAGGCACGTGACTGGGGGCCGTGGAGGGCAAGTATGGAGCACAGGCCAGAAGCTGACAGCTCTCCATGTATGAAAAGGTGTTTCACACGCCCCAAGGAGTCAGCCTTGGAGGACTCAGAGAATGGAGTACACCCCTCTTATTTTGTCAAATGACAGGATTGCGTGAAGGCTGCCCTGCAACCTGCCCCCATTCTGCACTCACTTGTCACTGGAGATGCTGCAGTCTATGACTGTCTTCCTGCTCGTGTTGATGATTATAAACGGCAGCTGAATGGTGGAGTTCAGAGCTGGCGGGCCCTGGTTCTGCTGTTCATTTTGCCGATTTCTCTGTACCAGGTTTTTGAAAGCGATTTGCTGTAATGATCGATAAAAAAAAAATAGTCATTTAATATGGATAAATGAGTTGGAATTAAATGAATAGAGTTTAAAGAGACCTTCCACCTGTAGTGAATTAGACATTAAGAAAAAAGATTAGAAAAATCCAACTCAATAAATATATTTCAAGGGAAAAAATATACATTTAAATGGTGTCTACCATCATCATAATGTAAATAATGGGGCCCATGGTTTCTGTTACCCATAGAAATGGGACCTTACAAATCTGAGAGCCAGGGGCACCTGCAGCTCCTCAGGGAGAGTGATTCAGGGGAAACGACATTGAGGGAGCTTGCTTTCCACTCACCCGCCACAGGCGCCCATGAGTTCAGGGTTGAATACATCACTTACTGTAGCCCAATGATATGCACAGAAGCAGTGGCATTAGGCATAACTCACCTGTGCCATGTGATGTCAGTGCGCTGACATTAACTGTTAAAAAGAATTAAGCGAACTAGGCTATGGCAAATTATTATTGTTCAGGGACTTAATTTTCTTTCTAAGACAACTTCATCCCTGTTATTTGATGAAGGAAAGAACAAAACGCTAGGAGGAAATAAGGTATGAAAAAGCAAAAAGTGCCTGTTTCTTGCTATACTTTGGGTTTCATTTCAATAGAGAGAACTGCTTTTATAAATGTTGACAGCTAGGGTGCTCCAGGTTGCAATCTTCTATAAATATTTGGTTTGAGAGACCACAGAGGGGGAAACAATTTAGGACTTAAAAAAATACACATAATGAGAGCGACCTTGGCTAGCAACATTCTTTCTGATAAACACATAATTACAAGTCTACTGAGAAACAGATTTTAAATATAACATATACTGAAAATCCAGCTCCAAAGTGTTCTATGACGCTCTGAGGAAACCTGAGGAAGGCTCAGCACGGAGCTTAGGGACCATGAGTTGACAGGGAACTCCTGCAGCTAACTGTGCAGGGACGGGGACCGAGAGAGAAAGTGAGGGGAAGCAGGGCAGGAGCTAAGATGCGAGAGCCTGGCCGGCCAGGTCTACAAGAAGGCAGGATGCTGCAGGGAGCAGCTGCAGGAAAAGGAATCAAGGATCAGCTTTGTTAAAGCTGCAACAGTCTCTTCAAACAAAATCTTATTTGGACATCCACTATGGAAAACATAAAATGCGGCCTCCAGCGGTAGGTTCTATGGGGCTCATTCAGTGTGAAAAGCAGACACAGAACACAGAAAAAAAGAAACGGCCCAGTGTCAGGGCTCCCTGTTCCACCTGCCACCACCCACCCTCGGCCCTGCTTCCGGCTCAGACCAGCACAGACCTTCGGGAGGGCGACCGGTTGTCTCCTGCACTTTCGATTTATTCACGAATGTGAGAGAAAAACATAAGCATCTAGAAAGTTTAACACAAAAACCTGGGCTATTCAGGAGTACTTAACATTCTATCCTTCAGACAAAGTGACTACTTTAGGGGGAAAACCTGGTAACTCCTTGGTATCTTTATTTCTGAAAAGTAAATTTCACCAAAAATTAAATGACTTATAGTTGTTCAAATCAAAGTTGATTTTAGGGTTGGTTGAAAGCTGTTCAAATAAAGAAAATTGCAGATAAAAGCAAAGGCATAAAGGCATGCATTCCCCTCCTGGGAACACGCCTGTGCCATTCCTTCCCCCTCTCCTGCTCCTACAGCAGCGATTCTCAACCTGTGGATCGCGACCCTTTGGCGGTCGAACGACCCTTTCACAGGGGTCGCCTAAGACCATCCTGCATATCAGATTTACATGATGATTCATAACAGTAGCAACATTACAGTTATGAAGTAGCAACGAAAATAATTTTATGGTTGGGTCACAACATGAGGAACTGTATTTAAAGGGCCAGAGGGTTGAGAACCACTGCCCTGCAGGCACAAGTACCTCCTCAACCCCTACAAGAGATTTGCAATCAGTAGAACAACGGGCAGTGGCAGCTCGTCCCGGGCTAACCCCATAAACCTGTGCCCAAGGCCCCATTTTCTCTGACTTCCCAGGGAGCTAGAGCAGCCCAGCTGAGGCTCTCCTGTTGCTTCTTCCATGCCCTTCCTGGTTTCACAGTCCTAACTGTGTTTTTGCCGTGACTAATAAATTCTTGCTTGCTTTGCTGCAATGAAAAACAGCAAAGGCATAAAGATTCCCTGACTCATTTTACAAGTTTTGGGCTGGATTGAATATAGTTCCACTGTATGGCTCAAAGTGAATTTTTGCACCAACTGCAATTACCAAAAATAGAAAAAACAAGTCCATCTACCCTGTGATTTTACCTCCCATAACTTCATACAAAGGCTCTCCATTATATTTTTTAAAATCATCCAAATTCTAGGCAATTATCCAAAAATATATAGAGAGATCCTTATTACAGTATAAATTTTAATTTTCTTTTAAACATAAATGCATTTTAAGGTTAGGTATTTTTACAAAGCTTATTGAGTATTGCATGTTATTCTGTTACTTACAGATAATGAGTATTGCAGGTGGATTTAATTATTTTATTCAATGTGCCCAAAACTTAAACTAGCTTTACTTCTTAGTATTCCACATTTGGACTAAAACACACACAGACACACACACACACAGAGAGAGAAAGAGAAAGAGAGAGAGAGAGAGAGAGAGAATAGTTTCTGTTCAGAGTAAAGATAAGTGTCAAAGTAAATTGTTGTATAAAATGTCACCCACAGGGCAGGTGAGGGCTGTGGGGCCCTGATGATGGTGAGAGACGGAACCAGCTTAGAGACAGACCATGGATGGCAGTGGGCTCACCTGTGGGAGGCTGCCCTACTGTGGTCCCAGACATTCCCTCAAAGGCACCCAGAGTAGGAAACAAGCAAGTAAGCGGAGAAGCAGACACAGGCAGGGCAGGTACGAAAGGCATCCCAGCATCTTTACCTGCAGGAGAAGCTCTTGCAGCTGGGCCCGCTTCTGCTTTATCCGTTCTATCCGCCTCTGCTTCTCTATCTTTGAAACACAGGTCACAAAATAACATGAAGATGTGTAGGGTATAAAGCACTGCTCATTTTCAGGTCCCAATTCTGAGATATCAAGAATTTTCTTCAGAGAGATGCAAACCAACATCAATAAAGGCAAGCCACACCTCTTTGCAGGTAGGGGTTGGGGCAAGCGAGCAGACAGTTCAGCAGAATTGCGCAGCTGCTATCAGTAATGAGACCATCTGCTTAAGGAATGCCTGGTGTGCAGGACTCATTGCTATTTACCCCTTAAGTTCAACAGTGAGAGCTAACACTTAGGACACTTACTCTATGTGCCAGCACCCAGCTCAGCACTCCCCACACATTACCTCAGTTCCTCTTCTCAAGACCCTATGTATGTCCTTATCCATTCGCATGTAAGGAAATGGAGGCACAGAGGGTTAAGTAACTGCCCAAGGGCACACCGCTTAGTACTTGGCAAGAACCCCAGCCATCTGGTTCCAGAGACCCTAATATTAATTGCTTTGCTATATTATGCTCACCCTCCCCACCCACCAAGAATGAGGTAAGATCTCAGTCTGACTTTTATTTTTACTTTTAATTAATTGATTTGCTTAAAAAAAAAAAAACTCACATGGCTGATTGCTGGCTCAAAGAATACACATATAGTACTCTCCAAAAATGTTTTACCAATTTGCACTCTCATTAGTAACACTATTTCCCAATAACCCGGTCAGTACTAACACTCATTCCAGATGGTGCACAAGACCTGCTAATGGTCCATACTTGGCCCTGGTCACATAGAAGTTAACTTTTAATCCTATAGTATCTTGTATCATTTCCTGTTTCTCATGTGTAAATATCACTTTCCTGATAAGAGAAATTATGTCAGATTTCTCTCTCTCCTTTTCCTTTTTTCTCCTTCCTTCCTTTTCTTCTTTTATTTTAGTTTATTATTGACGTAAAATTGGTATACTGTATTTTAACTGACTTAAATAAGCACAGCTGGCCTGAGCCAGTTTGGCTCAGTGGATAGAGCGTTGACCTGTGGACTCAAGGGTCCCAGGTTCTATTCTGGTCCAGGGCACATGCCCGGGTTGTGGCTCGATCCCCAGTAGGGAGCATGCAGGAGGCAGCCAATCAATGATTCTCTCTCATCGTTGATGTTCTATCTCTCGCTCCCTCTCCCTTCCTCTCTGAAATCAATAAAAATGTATTTTAAAAAAAGCACAGCTGCTAATACAGGTAGCTTATATATATTCAATATACAATTCAATTCCTGTCTGTAGTAAGAAGAATGGGATAAATTTCCCAGCTTCAAAGGACTGTTATTTTCCTCATTCTTACAACTTCCTGGAAAACAGATCTTAGGGTTTGATTTTCCTTGCAATGAGTTCCTGTCTCTTTGGGCAAAAAGTCAATGACATCAAATGAGACATTTTTCTTGTCTACTCCAAGAGAATTATTTATTTGCTCACCATCCACTCTAGTCTGCACCAGAAATTTCCTCTCATTATTCCTAACCACTACCACACTTTAATCCTAAATAACTTTAGGCTGACTGTGAAATCAGTGTGGCCTTCAACATTTGAAAAGATGTAGGAGTTCCGCCCTGTACCTGAAGCGTGACAGGTCAGGCCCCCACCTGCCCCTCCTGCACACACAAGTTGTACCAACTCTACCTCTAGAACACATCTCCAAACTCACTGCCACTGCCGTGATGAATGCAGCCACCTCCAATCTCCCCTCCTCACCCTCCTGTCTGTCCAACTTCCAACCCTCTAGTAGAGTGATCCTTCAGAATATACCCCATCAGCTCTCCTCTCTATAACTCTTCAATAGCTTCCCCTAGTTTCTAGGACCAGGTCCCAAGAGCTTAGGACTCTCCTTGCCTGTACTCTGGCCACACCCTGCTGTGGGCACGCCTTCCGATGCCTGCCTCGGCCCACGCAGGTCTCTGCCTGGAAGGCCCTCCCTGCTTTAAACCACTTGGCAAACTCCTACTCCTCCCTCATGACTGAGCTCAGGGATTTTTTCCTTGTAAAGCCCTCCCTTATCTCCCAGAAAATCTGTCCATACTTCTTTCATAGTAGTAATCACATTTTTGGTAACACTTTTTACATTTCTCCTCTTAATTAGAATGAAAGCTCCTTGGAGTCAGAGATTTTTGTCTTGTACAATCTTTGATTAAGCACATAGCTGGCAGATGCTAATAGATTTTTGTTATCAGCTTATTATTACCAGTAATTGCAATGATGCTCAACTTCCACTCTATCAAAAGGAGAAGAGGAGGGCATTTCCACTGCACCATATAAATAAAGTTATAATTTCTGATAAATGTCTGGTTTCTCCCTCCATCCACAAGTATACTGATACCAAATCATGAGAAAAACATGAAATCAACCACATTTATCTCCATAAGCTACCTGTATCTCACTTTATTCCCTTTATGGCCATGACAATAAAAATGTCAGATTTGGAAACTATGTCAAGGCACATGTTCATTTAGAAAAGATTTCCTATAATGATAAAGTTAACAGAATAAAAAATGTTTTTGTACACATCATGTCCAAATTCATGTTACTGCTACACATTTGATTTATTCTGATAAAGATACGAATGAAATACCATTCTGTTGCCACTGATTCCAGAGTTAAAGGTAAAAAGCTTAAACATAAGAAACAAATGGACAGCTTCACCCATATTTTGGCGTCCATAAAGCAAGCATTATATCAAAACTGAGATAGTATTTCTGTTACATGAATCACCGAAATGTTATTTTTAGAGTGCTCAGAATTAAATTAGAATAAAATAAAGATCTTCTCTAAGAAACAGTAAAAATCAAGCCATCTAATTTCTATGCCCCTCGTTTCATCAGGACACCAGTCAGACTACATATCTCTAAAGTTTCTTCCAGTTCTAAAACTCTATGTAGAAGAATCTATTTTTTAAAAAGACATAGTATACATAATTAGAAATATTTTACTAGTATGTAACCACATTTCTAAATTAAAATGCCTCTGATGTAAAACAAAGCAAACCACTTTGTATAACCAGATTTTCCTTTCTTACCTCCAGGTTTTGACACTCCTGAGCAGAATTGGTAGGCAGGCCAATCCACTTGATTTCTTTTTTTTCTTTTGATATTATGTTCATTGCCATTAGCACATTTAAAGCATCATAAACTCTTCGCCTAATGTTCTTCTGGTCATAAGCCTGCTAAAAAATACATTTATTAAGTGATAAAAGTTAAGAGTTAAGATAAGTCACAGATATTAAAATATTTAATGAATACCCTAATATTCTAAGTGTCCGACCAATCAGTCGACTGGTCAACTGCTCGAACAGTCGCTATGGAGCACACTGACCACCAGGGGGCTGATGCTCTGACCAGTAGGTTAGCTTGCTGTTGGGGTCCGGCCGATAGGGACTGGGCGATATGTGCTGGACACACCCTGGAGACCTCCCATGGTCCCTCCCCAGCTGGCTGGCCCCAATTGGCCCCAATCAACGGCCAGGCCAAGGGACCCCACCAGTGCACGAATTCGTGCACGGGCCTCTAGTTTTATAACATCTTCAAGTGCTGAAAAATTCTACACCCACTGAAACTATCCTTCAAAAGTAAAGAAAAATAAAGACACTTTTAAACAATCTAAAACATAGAACAATCTAAAAAAAGTAAAGATTATGTTACCTACAGATCTAAATTTGAAAATGCTAAAAGGCCTTCTTCAGGGAGAAGAAAGATGATGTAACTGAGATAGAGCATGGAAAAGTAGAATGGAATGAAGACCAACTCAAAAGGAAAATCTCAATTAACATTCTCTGTATAAAACAAGAATGGCCCAGCCAGCGTGGCCTGAGCGTTGACCTATGAACCATGAGGGCATATGCCCAGGTTATGGGCTCAATCCCAGTGTGGGGCATGCAGGAGGTAGCCAATCAATGATTCCCTCTCATCATTGATGTTTCTATTTCTCTCTCCATCTCCCTCTCTCTCTGAAATCAATATAAATATTTTTTTTTAAATTAAATAAAACAAGAATGTCTTTTTGAGGCTAGAATATATATAGAACTAATATACACGACAGCAATAGTATATATAGCAGAAAGGGGTAATGAAGTTAATGTGAGCTAAGGCCTTGCATTGTCTGGGAGGATATTTGACTTTGAAAAGTCAAGAATGCATATCTTTTAAAAAAAAATATTTCTTTATTGATTTTAGAGAGGGAGAAGAAGAGAGAGAGAAACATCAATGAGAGAGAATCATTGATTGGCTGCCTCCTGCACGCCCCCAACTGGGGATCAAGCCTGCAACCCAGGCATGTGCCCTTGGCCAGAATCGAACCCGGGACCCCTCAGTCCGCAGGCTGATGCTCTATCCATTGAGCCAAGCCAGCTAGGGCAAGGATGCTTGTTTTAAGCTCTAGGTAAACAATGCATCTCAAAATGTGGTCCATGGACTAGTACTAATCCACATACAGTCCTCGGGTTATGTCGGACTCGACGTAAGTCGTTTTGTGGTACGTGGTAAGTCGCCATCTCCCATTTATTTTTATAAAAAAAAAGTTCCGTCATTTCCACATATGTACATATGTGCTTTATGTTTCTTATTATTTATTTACCACAAGTAAAGGTCAGGAATTAACTTTCTTTTAAATTTTTTTACTGTTTCACTTCATTACTGCTGTGTATGTGCTCCATGTGAGTGGCGTAGGTGCTTATGTAGGTGGGTTCGACTTACGGGGAAAATCGAGTTACCTTGGATTATGGATCTCCAATGTGACCTGAGGACCTACTGTACTCTTACTAGCTTACAATGAAAATAGGGAACTTGCACCCAAATGCCAATCACATAGATCACTAACTAAAGAACAGTATTTAATTCAGCTGACTTTTTTGAGGAGGGTGGGAAGGGGTAGGTAGCAAGACTTTCTCAATGAAGAAAACTGTGTTAACTTGCATTGAGGAAAAAGCCCTTTATCTTATTGTGTATGGATAGATCCTAAGAACAAAATCCAATCAATCAAATGCTCTGATAATAAAGGATGGTGGTGCCGAAACCGGTTTGGCTCAGTGGATGGAGCGTTGGCCTGCGGACTGAAGGGTCCCAGGTTCGATTCCGGTCATGGGCATGTGCCTGGGTTGCGGGCACATCCCCAGTGGGAGATGTGCAGGAGGCAGCTGATCGATGTTTCTCTCTCATCGATGTTTCTAGCTCTCTCTCTCTCTCCCCCTTCCTCTCTGTCAAAAAATCAATAAAATATATTAAAAATAAATAAATAAATAAAGGATGGTGGAGAACACTGAATCCACTTAAAGGCAGAACTAAACTTAAGTAAAGGAGATTTGCCCGGACACCGTGGCTCAATGGCAGAGCATTGACCTATGAACCAGGAGGTCACAGTTCAATTCCCAGTTGGGGCACATGCCCAGATTGTGGGCCCGATCCCCAGTGTGGGGCATGCAGGAGGCAGCCCATCAATGATTCTCTCTCTTCATTGATGTTTCTATCTCTCTCTACCTCTCCTTCTCCTTTCCTCTCTGAAATCAATATTTTTTAAAAATAATAATAAATGGGAGGTTTAAGTTCTAGAACTGAATGTAAATAGAAATTTTGACACTGTAGAAATGATAACATAACAAATATCAGTATGCTCCCTCGGGAATCCCCAAAGTTATATTTTAAAAAAATTTGTTCATCTCTATGTTAAAATAAATAATAAAAGAATTCTTTCCAAAAACAAAAAATCAACAACCAAAAATTCTCAACAGACAATATGAAACCCTCAAGTAAAGGAGGAATTGGGAAACCCTTAGCTTGTCTGAGTCCTCATATCGATGACACAGATAACCCAAAGAGGTACACTGTTGCATCACTCATCACAGTCAATGTCAAGTGCATGATCTACCTACCGAATCAGCTGCCAAATGGTTATTTGAATTGGTGAACTCTGATACCAGCTCATCAGCTACTTCATTATATGATGTTGTGCCTTTCCGCTGAACTTTCTCACACACTTTCATTGAAAAATGTCTCAAGCCTTTTCCATTTTTATCTCCTTTTTTGCTTCGTTTACTAAAAGAGAAAAACAAATATTTATACTCCATCATGCTTACTTAGAGACTTCCTTTACAAAAGTATAACATAATGAAAAGACAGTAATTTGATTTTTGTTTCAAGTGGTAAGTTTTAATTGAATTAGAGATGAGGAAATGTTTTAAATTTAATTTTTACCTTAAAAGCCTAATAAAATATAAAGCTAGAGTGGTTCTCTTATGCACATCATCTATTTCTTCAACAAATATTTATTGACCAGTTATTTACTATTATGTGTCAGGCACTATTCTACATACTGCGAATAAATCCATGAGGAGAACAGATAAAAACTCTGCCCTTGTAGTTCATATATGGTACATACTTACCTAATTATTTCAAGTTTGGTTAATGCCTAGGCCTAAACTTTGATAACTTAATCACTGAATTTTCAGGGGGTCAGTTTAGTTCTACTAAATTGAGTGGTTTAGTTCTGCTAATCTGAGTGCCAACTATATGCCCAGATTATAAAAGACATGTCAATTTAATATTTAATATTCAGACTACACACACACACACACACACACACACCCCAGTTGTGGGGGAGTCTAGGAAGGTAGCAAGACAGCAGCATAGTTTTCAAACTCTCCAAATCCCCAGATAAAAACAGACAGAGCAACTAGACCTCATGACAATATTTACAACAAAATGCAAACCTCATGACAATATTACAACAAAACTAGATGGCAAGGTATCCTCAACAAACCTCAGAACACAATACCAATGGCCAAAGGCCCACACGGTAGTGAGCAGGATGAGAAATACTCAATGGGGCTGCATTTAATGGAAATCAGAACAGTAATCCCAAAATAGCCAATATGAATTTACTAGAAAGCACAGCAGGCCAATTTGAGAGCAGCAGTTGAAACAAGGAGTTTCACCCTCTTCAGTACCAGCTGTGTGCAAGGAACTAAAGAGGTCACAATAATCTATTTTGCATAACTTCCACAACCGATATTGAAGAGGAAATGACTAATATTGAAGAAAGGCAAAGAATATACTGACAATAGAGTATCGGAAAAAAATAAAATAAAAGGGAACAGATTCTAAACATTAAATGGTATAATTGAAGTGTTCATAAAATACAGTCAAACCTCGTTTCTCGAACATCTCCCATCTCCACCAAGTTGCTCGCAGAAAACATATCTAGGTTGTGGAACCAAACTTCGGTTTTTGAACTGACAACCCTTTCAAGCTGATACCTCAGCATGACAAAAAGGACTCTCAGGCAACAAAGGAGAAAATGCTTTTGTTGCTGGGAAAATCACCAGAAGAGCACATTTTAAAACATAAAGAGGCCATCAAGAGTGCTAATGTTGCCCTGACCGGTTTGGCTCAGTGGATAGAGCATCGGCCTGCGGACTCAAGGGTCCCAGGTTCGATTCCGGTCAAGGGCATGTACCTTGGTTGCGGGCACACCCCCAGTAGGGAGTGTGCAGGAGGCAGCTGACCGATGTTTCTCTCTCATTGATGTTTCTAACTCTCTATCCCTCTCCCTTCCTCTCTGTAAGAAATCAATAAAATATATTTTAAAAAAAAAGAGTGCTAATGTTGCTAAAGGGGTGAAAGAAACAATAATCACAGGCAACTCAAGAGGCAGAAAAACTTGATTTGGATAAACGAAAAGCAGTCCATTAGTGACTGCCATTTTGGAGGCAGTGATATATAAACAAGCAAAGATGCTGCATACTGAGCTGAAAGAGACCCAGGGAGTGAGTGCTGAAAGTGAGCCCTTTAAGGTTGGTAGGGGATGGTTTTATTTTATTTACTTTAAGTCTTTATCCAGTTCTTAACTAGGACCTCATAACTGTTCTATAGGACCTCCAGTCCTTCCTAACATGGCCACCAAGGTGAACTTTCCACACGAAACCGGTCATGTCCCTATTCTGCTTATGTCACTGTTCTAAGTCATTTTATTTTGGAAAAGAATCCACCAACTCCCATTTGCTGTGTACATTTCCACACAAAACCCACTTTAGGCTGATTTGTCCTTAGTTTGGTGCATGGTGATACAAATGGCTAGTCACACATAAGTTAGTATCATTTGTACAAGTCAGGTGACAAAAGTAAGTAAGAGTTGCTAAAAATAGGAGCACAGGAGTTATTTTGAAAAAAATATGTTGTGTATGGGGTTTTTAATTTATGCTAAGAACTGGATAATGGCTGAAAGTAAATAAAATTCTCAACTCAGTATTTATATACTTTTTAAAAGCTAGCAATAAAGCATGGTGGTGTTTTTCATGTAATTCTAGTATTTTTAAAAAGGGAGCAATAAAATAATCATAGGGTAGTTTGGCTAATTTGTCCTCTGTAGTCATACATGGATAATATTTAAAGAAAAAACTAAACACAATCCTTAAATAGGAACAGCTAGATTTTAAGTGCTAAAGAACATACTCCTGAAACATAAATACAAGACTACATAGAAAAGTTTTATAAGATTAGTTCAGTGTATGCATTGATAATAAACTTGAGAACTGTGGTTAAATATCAACATTGGTAAACTAGCCTATCTACACTAATAAAAGACAAACATGCAAATTGACCATACCTTCACTATGCCTAAGCCACGCCCACCAGTCAATCAGAGCGACTATATGCAAATTAACCCAACCAAGATGGCAGCCAGCAGCCACGGAGCTGGAGCGAGCAGGAGGCTTGGTTGCCCCAATGATGGAGGAAGCCAATTTCCTGCCTGCCGCAGCTGGCTCTGAGCTCCACTCAAAGCAACAAAGTTTCAACTATAGAAGGTAAATAAACCCCAGATACCTGCTTTCAGCTGGCTGAGGTCATGGAGCTGGAGC
>NW_006286675.1:6663804-6669338 GCF_000327345.1 Myotis davidii | reverse complement strand
TCCACCAGTAGGTGAGCTTGCTGCTGTGATCCGGCCAATCAGGATTGAGCAAGATGGGCCAGACATGCCCTCCCCAGTGGCCAACCTCCCACAACCCTCCTCAACCCCTATCATGCGCTAGTGGGGTCCCTTGGCCTGGCCTGCACCTTCTCATAATCCAGGATCCCTGGAGGGATGTCGGAGAACCGGTTTTGGCCTGACAGCAGAATGACTGGTCACTATAACGCATGCACTGACCACCAGGGGGCAGATGCTCAATGCAGGAGCTAACCCCTGGTGGTCAGTACGCTCCCACAGGGGGAGCGCTGCTCAGCCACAAGCCCAGACTCATGGTGGGTGAGCGCAGCAGCGGTGGCGGAAGCCTCTCCCGCCTCTACTACAGGTGGGCAGTAAGGAGGGGTGGGTCCCAGACTGCAAGAGCCCCCGACTGCGAGAGGAATGTCTAACTGCTGGCTTAGGCCCGATCCCCCTGGCAGGCAGACATCCCCCAAGGGGTTCCAGACTGCAAGAGGGAGCAGGCTGGGCTGAGCCCCTCCCCCCCATCCCCACAGCACGAATCTCATGCACCAGGCCTCTATTAGTTATATATTTAACTCTGACCCAGAGTCCTCATCCATCAGAAAAATGGGGATACAAAACCGCTCTCACAAAGATACTGTGAGGATTAAATGGTATAGCATGCACAGCACATTCAGTACCTCTAGGTTAGTGGTCAGCAAACCGCGGCTCACGAGCCACATGCGGCTCTTTGGCCCCTTGAGTGTGGCTCTTCCACCAAATACCACATTTTTAGCAAAGGCCAGCTTAGGAGTACCCTAATTAAGTTAATAACAATGTACCTACCTATATAGTTTAAGCTTAAAAAATTTGGCTCTCAAAAGAAATTTCAATCGTACTGTTGATATTTGGCTCTGTTGACTAATGAGTTTGCCGACCACTGCTCTAGGTGATGTTCCTCTTCATCAGCTCCAGAATCTTCATAACCAATACAAAACTGAAGGGTACTACTCAACATTGGCTGAATCAAGAAACTACGTTGGTTCTCTGAAGGTTGTTAAAGCATTGTGCCAAAAACATCAACAACCAACCAATGTCTACATTAAAAGTCAATAGTAGTGAGACTAGTCAACACCAGCAGTACACAGGTAGGAAATTTGGACCTGGTAACCCTTCTATAAAAACTTCTTTGAAAGTCAAATGAACAATGCCTCTAGTGAAAGAACATTAAAAGGTAAAAGGCTATATAAAGAACTCAATTCAACCAAAAAAAAAAAATCAACCCAATTAAAAAATGGACAAAGGAATTGAAAAGACATTTCTACAAAAAAAAGATATGAATGATCAATAAGCACATGAAAAGATGCTCAACATTACTAACCATCAGGGAAATGCAAATCAAAACCATAATGAGATAGCACTCACACCCATTATGATGGCTATTAACAAAAACAAAAACACGACGTATTGTGAGGATATGGAGAAACTGGAACCATTGTGCATTGCTGTGAGAATGTAAAATGGGTGTAGAAAATATTATGGCAATTCCTCAAAAATTTAAAGATAGAAAGAAGTACCAACCCCTAGCCAGTTTGGCTCAATGAATAGAGCGTTGGTCTGTGAATTCCAAAAACAATAATATACATATATATTTAAAATAATAATAAAATAAACATAAGTACCATATGATCCAGCAATTCTACTTCTGGGTACATAGCAAAAGAATTAATTGAAAGAGACTCCAACAGATATTTGTACACCCATGATCATAGCAGCAATATTCAATAGCCAAAAGGTGAAAACAACTCAAACATCTATCAACAGATGAATGAATAAAAAAACATATAATGAATGCAATATTATCCAGCCTTAAAAGAGAATGAAATTCTGATACATACTACAACATGAATGAACCTTGAAGACCTGATATGTGAAATAAGCCAAGTATGAAAAGGTAAATACGATATGATTCCTTTTATATGAGATACCTAGAACAGTTAAATTCATAGACAGAAAGTAAAACTTTGGCTACTGAGCCAGAGGATGTGGGGAGTTACTGCTTAATGCATACAGAATTTCAGTATGGGGTGGTCAAAAAAAGTTCTGGAGATGGGTAGTGGTAATAGTTGTACAATAATTTATTTTTTCAGTGGTTCTTTAGGTTTTGAACTTATTTATGTCTTGTCTTTTATGCTTAAATGTTGATGGTTTAGTGGCTTCATTAGCCAGTCTATCTCTGTAAAATGAGATGATATGGTTTTAGCATTTCATCATTAATTATGGTTAAAAAAACAAACTCATTGTGCCCTTGACCGGAATTGAACCCAGGACCCTCCAGTCTGCAGGCCGACACTCTATCCAGTGAGCCAAACCAGCTATTCTTTATTATTTAAGTCACTTCCATGGTCACATCTAGTTTATTACTACTACTGCCACATTCAGAAAAGGTGTGCCTTTTCCCAACAAAACTCTTACAACTCAATAATAAAATGACAACCCAAAGGATCTGATCATACGTTGGACAAAGAAGATATACAAATGGTCAATAAGCACATGAAAAGATGCTCAACATCATCAGCCATTAGGGATATAAAAAATCAAAACCCTAATAAGATACAATTTCACATCCACAAGGTTGTGAAATAAATGAAACAGATAAGTGCTGGTAATGATGTACAGAAATTGGAAATTTTTGTTGGTGAAAACAGCCACTCTGGAAAATAGTCTGGCAGTTATTCAAAAGGCCAGAGAATTACCATGTGACCCAGCAATTCCATTCCATACAAGAGAAATGCATATCGATGTCAGAGAAACACACTGATTGGTTGCCTCCTGTTGCGCCCCGACCAGGCCCTGGACTGGGGAGGAGTGTGCCTTTGACCAAAATCGAAGTGGGGACCCGTTGGTCCGCAGGCCGATGCTCTAGCCATTGAGCCAAACCGGCTAGGGCTCCTTTTATTTTTTACATGAGAATGTCAATAGGATTTCAGGCATTGTGGTGCAAACATGGTGTTCGGTTACCATCTTAAACTGGAATCTCCCTATCTAAATCTTAAATAAAGAGTTCACACACTTCCTTAGAACCCGAGCTCTTTGAAACACCAACACCCCCTTTCTAAATTACACCAAATTTCACCACAGGATGTGGACTACGTAGGAAGCATTCCTTACCAAATAAAACCAAATTGAGAAAGAAAAGAAAAAAAACAACTACTAATATAGTATACTTTGAAAAGCATGTTACATTTTACTAATAGTTTCATTTCAAGTATCCAAATAAATTGTGCCCAAAGAATAAAGGAAAAGTATCTATGCTCTGGCCGGGTAGCTCAGGTGGTTGGAGCATGGCCCCGATACACCAAGGTTGTGGGTTCCACCCCTGATCAGAGCATATGCAAGAGTCAACCAACGAAGGCATCAGTGAGTGGAATAACAGGTTGATGTTTGTCGCTCCTTCCCTTCTTATCTTTCTCTAAAATTAATAAATTAAAAAAGAAAAAGTTATTTATCTTTCTAGGCACTTAACTGGAATCCATAACCACTATCTTTTTATAATTTCCAATAATTTATTTTTATTTTAAAAAGTAATATAAAACTAAAACTTGTAATATAAAACAGTATACGCCAGGATAATTTTATTGTATCTACTAAAAACTTTATTTCTCATTAAAATGAGTCAACCAGAACATTTACATCAACAAGATAATTTAGTAAATTGATAAAATAATTTAGAAAAAACACACACTCATGTTCCTGTAAGTATGCATCCATTGTGTATGTGTTGGGGGTGGGGATGGGGATTTGAGATGGGAACTAAATGTTTATTCCTTATGGACCTTCTCTCCCTCCTGGGGTATGTCATAGAGGCCTGACCATTTACATGTGGATGCACTACTTATAAAATAGATTTAATGATATTAATCATTCAGATAACTAATAAACTTTTTGAACTTCATTGGTCTAAAACAAAATTCAATCCCTCCCCAAACCTACTCCTAGCAACAATAAATGTAAATGGCATCAATATTCACCCAGCTGTTCGTCCAAAACAACCAAGAGCCATCCTTTATTGCCCCTTTCCTTCATTCAATCTATCAATAAATCCTGTTGGTTCTACCTCCAAAATTAATTCATTTTTTCCCCATCTCCGCTGCCAAGCCACCGCCCCTGCATTAGCTTTGAACTGATTCCCCAGCTTCTGTTCAGGTCTCCTTAGAATCCATTTCCTGCTCAGAAGCCAGTGTAAATTAGCATGTCATTGCCCTTCTTAAAATAAAAACAAATTCCTTACTGAGACCTATAAGGCCTTTTATGATCTGACCCCTGCCTACTTCTTCACCCTCATCTCATCATTTTGCCTTTCTTACTATCTCCAAGCCACTCTGCTTCCCCAAATACTCCAGCCTGGTTCCTCATTTAGCTCTGCATTTGCCATTCATTCTGCCCTGAATCCCTGGCTCCCCACCACGACTAGGCTAGCTACATGCCTGACTTCTCTGCATTCAAATGTTACCTCCTTGGAGAGGCCTGCTCTAAGACAGCCACCATCCTGCCAATAATCCACAAAGCCCCTTCTTATTTTTTTTCATGCCACCTATCACAGTCTAAAATGATATCTGTTTATTGAACACCTCCATATCAACTCTTTAAGGGCAGAGACATCTCTCTTGTTTATTATTCTCTCCAATGCCTAGAACACAGCAATAGTTAACAGATCTTCAACATATTTGTTGCATGAACAACTCCATCAACATCACTGAAGTAGTACAAATGTTCACTATACAGATTTTGATTATTACTAGTGTATTATAGAGTTTAAATTATATTGGTTTATTATAAATAAACATTTTAACTGAATTCCAACAGAAAAAAGATATTAAGAACTTTCCTCCCCCAGTAGAAGTCCTGAAGTGAAAGCAGACCTATTTGGGAAAGAGATTTAGGAGACATCATCAGATTCTGTCCAAAGATAAAAAGAGAAAGTGAACAAACATCTTCCAGGATCAAAACCCCAGGCAAGACCAGAAAGAGGGTTTTCATAGCTCCTTCTGCAAGCTCTGTGCAAAGATCTCCAGTGGATGAGAATACAGGGAAAAACTAAAGAGAATATCTCAATGGATCCTTCACCCACCAAACAAGATTTCTTCAGAAACTGACTTGCTTCTGCAAATGGCCTTAACCAAGAAAAACAGTTGTGTAAAACAGACCTAAAATTGTACTGTCAAGTAATAAGATGAGGATAGGAAGCTTGTATAGCCCAGCTGGCGTGGCTCAGTGGTTGAGCATCAAACCCGGAGGTCACGGGGTTTGATTCCTGGTCAGGGCACATGCCCGGGTTGCAGGCTTGAGCCCCAGTGTGGGGCATGTGGGGGGCGGCCAATCAATGATTCTCTCTCATCACTGATGTTTCTATCTCTCTCTCCCTCTCCTTTCCTCTCTGAGATCAATAAAAAAAAAAAATATTTTAAAAGTCATTTCAGTCCGGCAGGCATGGCTCAGTGGTTGAAAGTTAACCTGTGAACCAGGAGGTCAGCGTT
>NW_006286675.1:6658738-6662991 GCF_000327345.1 Myotis davidii | reverse complement strand
GGCATGCATCTATATTTTTCAACAAACCACAGGAAATTCTGAGGTACACCGAGAACTGAGAACCACTGTCCTAACAGTCTAAAGAAAGGTTACATGATACTCGATGTATTATTTAGAGAAAGAAGTAAGAATTTACTATGATCCTTAAATGTGCTCAGTCAAACCTGTTTTTAAAATATTTGGGCATGTTGAGGTCAGGTGTAGTAGTCACCTTGGTAGAACACTGCATTTCCCAAAAGGAGGGAGGGAGCTAAATGACATATTACCAATAGCCAATCTATTCACCTTTGAAACCATAAAAATAAAAATATAATACTAAATTTATGTAACGACAAGTGAAGAAAATACTCAGTGTGGTACAGAACCATGGTAGGAACTCAATCAAGTTAAAGTTGTGTGGATAAACACATCTCACTAACTTAAGCTAGAGTCTGGGTACCAAACCTCTTTATGTAGTAGCATCTCCCAAGCAAGATACACTCATACTCACCTTTCTGAAAAATCAGAGTCTATAAATTCTCTAGCCCGTTTTCTATCACTAAAAAGAAAAGAAAAAAAGGCATAAAAAGAACATATAAACACTACTTTATTTCATGAATCATTTACTGTAACTTGCCTAATGCCACTATATAGCTAAACATAAAAACTAATATAAAAGTTATGTCCATAAAATGAAAACTTAAATTTTATGAAAGGACCAAGAAATCACAACAGGATAACCTAGTTTGAAACGAGTTCAATGAATCTTTAAGGAGGAAAACACTGCAGGTTCACAAAAGAAAAGGCACAGAGAAGTCTGATTTACTCTGGAATAACTGACTATAAAGACACGACAGGCATACCACCTCCAACATAAAGCACAGCTGGGGCTGGAACTACCCAAACCCTGGTCATCTCCAAACCCCTGGTACAGGCACGAGCTCATGTTATAATCGCTCAGAGCTGTGCAGGAATCCAAGGTAACTTTTGGATCTACATGAGAATGCTCACAAGGACTGAATAAAGGCCATGGAATTACAGGTGACTGTCATGTCATCTCATTTGATAATGGAAAAGTATGACCACATATGAAACTCTTCTATCTATAATATATGTGTGCGTAGGTGTTTGAATATGTCTTAAAACACTTTTCCAGGACTATTTCATTAATTCATTCAATATTCTTTTTAAAAATATATTTTTTTATTGATTTCAGAGAGAGAGAGAGAGATAGAAACATCAATGATTAGAGAGAATCACTGATCAACTGCTTCCTTCAGCCCCCCCCCCCCTCCCCCACTGGGGGTGGAGCCCAAACCCAGGCATGTGCCCAGACTGGGAATCAAACTGTGACCTCCTGGTTCATAGGTTGAAGCTTCAACCACTGAGCCACGCTTGCCAAACTCATTTAATATTTTTGAAGGGAGGAAATTCTTACTCAACCAAGATTTATTGTCTGTTTGCTAGAACTCACAGTTGTAAGTCAAAGATGGAACTACCCATGCAGTATTTAAATAACAATTTAAATAACTTCTAAAGCAACAGAATAAAGTTTTGAGTCATTAATTTTACTATTTCTTTTTATTTTATGGAAAGATGAGATGTTAAAAATGATAAGCAAAGGAGAGAGGTTGGGTAAGGGTATTTTGCAGACAAAGATGAAACATGTGAAGGTTTGGTACTAAAAGTAGCAAATGAATAACATAGAATTTGGCCTCTTTTCCCTAGTTCCTTTTCTGATTTTTTTTTAAAGGAAACAAGAATTCACAGGGGAAATTCTAAGTATCACCAACACTAAAAATATTTTTTGTTAAAACAATATAAGATATAGTTTTGACATCTCCAAAGCAGCTAAATGCCATAATAATAAAAAATAGTTCTTCATGGATAATAGAGACCATTATAAACTTTTGAACAATAATAGATACAGAGGCAGAGCTGCCTCAAACAGATTGCCAAACTGCAGCGGGAAGGCCGGGGAGGGTTGGGGGGCAGGAAGTAGGGAGTAAGAGATCAACCAAAGGACTTGTATGCATGTATATAAGCATAACCAATGGACATAAGACACTGGGGGATAGGGGAGGCTAGGGGACTGTCTAGGGCGGGGGGAAAAAATGAACACATATGTAATACCCTTTGTAATACTTTAAGCAATAAAAAAAATAAAAAAAATAGTTCTTTCAGAGTTGAAAAAAGTAAAAAGATTCAGGTACAAGTTATTATTATAATGTTTTCTCTGTTTTAAAATGGTTGCTCCATAAATGACTTATATCTAAGACATGAAGTAATATAAATTGGTAATTTTAAAGGAAATGTATTAGTTTTTAAGGACTAGACTAACATAACACAAGAACAGAAGACAAGATCCTAAGAAAAAAATGTCAGAACTTTTTAAATTTTATTTTTAAAATGGTAACTTGTAAAAACACTCTTACCCTGGAACCCAGCCAGTAGCTTCCGCTATGTGTGTCTGAGTGACCATTGCTGGTGCTGGGGTGTATGGACTCCCGATCAGAACACTTCCTGAACTGGTCAGTCTCTGTGGTGTGCTTATAATCTGTGAAGTTAGGACAAAGAAGATAATATCCTTAGTTATTATGAAAAGCCTACTGGCACAAAATAATGTTGATTGCTAACCTTATTAGGAGGAAACCTTATTGTCTAAAATGCTTAATCATCTAAAACATAAGCAGTACCTCTGCTTCATTTATATCTTAGGATCGTATACTGACATGAAGTCATAATGCAGGTTTCAGCAAGTGAAGAGCAATTTGGAAGGATTAGCTGGCAACTGACAATGTTTTAAAAATCAGAAAAATGAAAAGCTTTCTTTGCAATTACAGAACCTAATTCCAGTCAAGCTTGATTTACTAGAACTGGGTAACAGTAAATCAGATCTTCACAGTCCAAAATATAGGCAAAAGCATTACACAATTTGGATTATTATACAGATGCAACTTTATCTTTTTCTCTTTTTTTCAAGAGCATGTTCTCATGTCATTAAATATTCTTTAATGACATATTCTTTAAATATGTTAGTAAAACATTCCATCATGTAAATATATTATTCCCTATTAGATATATGGACATTCAATTATTCACTACTATAAACAATGCTGTGATAAACATTTTTGTACAATGATCTTGGCCTTAATTTCTGTTTCCTAAGGATAGACTTCAGGAAAGGAATTAATGGAACTAAAGATACGGACTTTTTGCTTACTGCTTTTGCTTTTTTTTTTTTTAATTCTCACCCAAGGATATTTTTCCATTGATTTTTAGAAAGAGTGGAAGAGAGAGGCAAAGACAGGAGAAGCATATCGATTGGTTTCCACCTGCACAAGCCCCGACCAGGGGAGGTGTCTGCAACTGAGGTACACGCCCTTGACCGGAATCAAACCCAGACCCTTTGGTCTGCTTTGTCCACTGAGCCAAGCTGGCTAGGGTGTTTATTGTTTTTTAGAAACATGTTTTTATTGATTTTAGAGAAAGAGGAAGGGAGAGGAGAGAAAGAGAAACATTCTTGTGAGAGAGAAATATCGATTGGTTGCCTCCACATGACTGGGGACTGAACCTGCAACCTAAGCATGTGCCCTGACCAGGAATTGAACCAGAGACCTTTCGGTACATGGGCCAATGCTCAACCAACTCAGGCCCGGGCAGAATATGGACTTTTTAAAAAAGTCCCTTGGGCCCTGGCCAGTGTGGCTCAGTTGGTTGGAGTTTCATCCCATACACTGCAAGGTCACAGGTTCAATTCCTGGTCAGGGCAGACACTCAGGTTGCAGGTTTGATCCTGGTCAGGGTTCATCTGGGAGACAACTGATTGATGTTTCTCTCTCACATTAATGTTCCTCACTTACTTTCTCCTTACCCCTTCCTCTCTCTTTAAAATCAATTTAAGAGATTAGGGAAGGAGAAACCAAGATGGCGGCATAGGTTAACGCTGGAGATTGCTGCCTTGAACAACCACTTCAAAAATAAAACTAAAAGACGGAACGGACATCACCCAGAACCACAGGAACGCTGGCTGAGTGGAAGTCCTACAACTAGGAGGAAAGAGAATATCATACCCAGACTCAGAGGAGGCACAGTGCTGAAGTGAAATACTCAGGTGCGGAGTGCCGCGCGGAGCAGGCTGGAGGCTGAGGGCGCGGTTGTCTTTTCCAATCCAGAGGGAGTATCAGATTCTGAGCTCCAGATCCAGCTGAGTCTCTAGGGACCCAGACTCAAACGGGAGAAGCAGGACTGTCTGGCGGTCGGAACTCGAAGGG
>NW_006286675.1:6642259-6657554 GCF_000327345.1 Myotis davidii | reverse complement strand
GCACCTATGGATGAGGACAGTGGGTGGGGAGTGAGGGCAGAGGGTGGGGCGGGAACTGGGAGGAGGGGAGTTATGGGGGGGAAAAAGAGAAACAAATGCAATAATCTGAACAATAAAGATTTAATAAAAAATAAATAAATAAAATCAATTTAAAAATAAATAAATAAACACAAAAGACAATAAACAAGGATAAGATATCTAGAGAATTCTGACTTGCTACAATAAGCCAAGGATGATCAAACAGGGCATTCAGAAGTTTGCCTTGTGTGAAAATATGAAAACTAGACAATGTGTTTGGACCTCCTACCCCTCCATGCATCCCATCCCACCTCCACCCCTCCATTTCAGTGCAAGATCTTCAAGGGCAGAGAGAATGTTTGCAGGGCCTAACACAGTGCTCATAGGGAAGTGCAATAAATACTTACTGAACTGAGAGAAAAGACCCAGCTTTTAAAATGATAAAAAAAAAAGTAGTTTCTTTATTCACTGATATGCTACAAAGGATTATAAAAAAGTCCAATAAGAAAAATACGATATAAAAGACAGTTTTCTCCAATCACTACATCACACATTCAGATGTCCTTTATCATATTGTCATTGAGTGTGACAGCTTAAGGAGCAAAATTTCAGTATTTGATCAGTCTTGTCTACACTTTCAAGAATAGGGGTGTCCAAAAAGCAATTCTATGTGTTCCAACCTACCCCTGAAACAGACTGCATTACTTGTGCAGTTTTATTACTAAGGAGTTCTTTCTCTATATCTGTTATTAGTAGCCTACAGGCTCGGTTTTATCTGATTTAAAGGGCTTTGTAGAAAGAAAAAGAAAGAAGGAAGGGAAACAAGCATAGGGAAACATGGTTATCATTACTGAGAATGACTTTGGAAATGAACTGCTATGTTCTGGTTTATTTTTTCTTCCTCTTTGTCAGATATTTTCTTCTGATCTGAGAGTAAATAGCAATACTCTGTTCCCTTCTCTTAGCAAAGGGCCTGATACACAGTAAGTCCTTAATAAACATTTCCTGAATGAACAAATTGGAGATGAAGGACTTGAACTGGAAAGACAAGTTATAAGTTCATGTGAGATGCAATGAATTCTTAAACTAGGACAGTGAGTCTTAAGAAACAAAACCAAAGGAAAGTCAACAGAACTAATCAACCATTAAACATAGGAAAACTATGTAGGTGATGAGTCAGACACACTTTATAAAACTGAACCTTAATTTTGAAATCCCAAATTAAAATGAAAGATAATTAGAGGTAACTACTTCTGATATTCAGTTGATCTGATAAGGAAAATGAATAAATTTCACCCCCCCCCCAAAAAAAAACAGAGACGACCTTAATTTAAATGTAATCATGGTTTCTTTTGACAACAGATTACAGTTACGCAATGAAAATCATACAGCAATTGAACCTCATTCTAGAGATTTTCCACCTTCAATCAATATATCTTATGTACTACTGCCATCTACAGTTAAGAAAGGCCAAGGGAACACCTATTTTGAAGGGGAAAAAACTATATAATTATAAAATGTTATGTTAAATAATTCCATTTTTGTTGTTGTTATTGTTGTTCTTAATCCTTACCCAAGGATATTTTTCCATTGACTTTTAGAGAGTGGAAGGAAGGGGGAGAGACAGAGAGAGAAACATCAATGTGAGAGATTCATCGATTGGTTGCCTCATGCAGGCCCCCCAACCTGGGCTGGGGATGGTGCCTACAAACAAAGTATGTGTCCTTGAACAGAATTGAACTCATGAACTGGACCTTCAGTCTGCAGGTTGACACTCTATCCACTGAGCTAAACCGGCCAGGACAAGGATTCCATTATTTGATAAAACATTAGTTTTCAATATAAGAAACATGCAGTTTTAACCACATTAAAATAAAGATAATCATGAGAGTATCTTATATATATATAAGCAGAAACCTTTAGGAAAAGGGAAAGTATCCCAAAATAAAAGTTACTGCTAATTTCTATAAATACTGAACAAAACTTTTTTTCTCAGGGTCTTTTGAAATTTCTATCTACCATTAAGATTTGGCTTCCAAAGAGACATGAAATTTAAATTTTCCGTAAGAAGAAATTAGGTTTTATTCACTAATTCCTAACTAAACAAATATTTTTAAAAATCATGAATGAAAAATTGAAGGTGAAAGGACAATGTTCAAGAGAAGCAAGCAAGAGGAGAAGAAAGAAATGGCTCTAATTGGGGTTCTACATCAATTAGGAAATCAAAACAAAAACTCTGATTCTGGTCCAAGTCCTAAGAACTGCAAAAAGCCCCCGAGAATTAGGGAGACAAATAAAGGCCTTGGGCCGGCCTGGTTTAAAGCAGAGCCCCACATCTCCTCTCCTTCGGACCTTTGTTTGCTGATTCTGCAGTAACTGCGTCAGTAACATGTATATCTGATTGCTTACTGTCAGAACCCAAGTGTATAAAGACTGTCATGTACATTATACAAACTAACAATGGAAAGAGAAATTACATGTCTCCAATAGAGAAACCTGCACTTGAGCCATAGCAGCATCACTAAAATACTAATAGAAAATAGCATCTCAAAACCAGAGGATTTCTGTAAGAGGGAAAACAACATGCCATTGACTTCTATGGCAAACACATAAGAGTTCTGGTATGTTTGTTTAATTTTGGTGCTTACATTATCACATTTCAAAATACAGACTTTAAAGGCAGGTGTCTTATCTCACTTGTACCTACTGTAGTGGCTGGTGAAGGGCAAATGTCTGCCAAATGTTGGAAAATATACCCTGAACTACCTTGAATTGGGAACACTTACCTGAGCTCAAGTCTCTATGAAGTTTGTAGCTAGATCACATTCTTCACATAGTTATAGTAAATTGTGTAAGATCTTTGGCTTGGATTCTGTAGATAATTAACAGTCCTCAAGCGATCAGGAAAAATGTCATGTCTAGAATGTCTTAAAAATTGTAAAGACTTTCTGGAGCCATTAAGTATGTTAAAAGTTATTTTTGTCTAAACAATTTTATGTTTAACCTACTCTACTGGGCTGTATACTATGGGCAAATTTTATCTTTGTTGCTCTATAGATGAGAACATGTAAGCACTGACAACGAAGAGTTTTTGTTCAAATGCTTATGCACTTTTGCTAAGTAGTATGTGAAGCCATTTAAATTAGGTATAGTTTCTTAAAATATGTTTTCATTGATTTTAGAGAAAGAGAAAGGGAGAGCGAGAGAGAGAGACATCGATGGGCTGCCTCCTGCATGTCCCTCCTGCTGGGGATTGAGCCCACAACCTGGGCTTGTGCCCTGACTAGGAATCAAACTGGTGACCTTTTGGTACCCAGAACAACACCAAACCAACTGAGCCACACCGGCCAGGGCAAATTTGGTATAGTTTTTAGAGTAGTAGGGTATGAGACTTTGTTTATAAATAAGGCTTTTTAAAAGTGCTATCTAGCCCTAGCCGGTTTGGCACAGTGGATGGAGCGTCAGCCTGCGGACTGAAAGGTCCCAGGTTCGATTCCAGTCAAGGGCACATGCCCCAATTGTGGGCTCCATCCCCAGTAGGGGGCATGCAGGAGGCAGCCTATCAGTGATTCTCGCTCATCATTGATGTTTCTATCTCTCTCTCCCTCTCCATTTCACTCTGAAATAAATAGAAATATACTTTTTAAAAAAAGTGCTATCTACTTCAAGCTCTAACATCATTAATAAACTACTTACAGAGAAAGTTAAACATTTTTCATCCATTATTTCTGTTAAAAATGTAAATGAATTGGCATGTTGTTTCCCCCTGAAATGTCCTTTAATCAAAGATTTCAAATTAATAGCTCCAGATAGAAATTAAGTAGTGGGTCACGTTCAATTTATATGAGTACATAGTTTAGGGTGGTAGAGATTATTTTATAAGAAATAACAGAAGGAGAACATAAAACATAACAGATTTTAAATCAATTTAACCAATGAGAAGCAAGAAAAGCCTCACACACAGAGCAAATCTTATTACACATCCAGAATCCAGAGTCAAATGTATGAAAATTAAACATTGAAGAGTGCCTTTCTTTTTCTCAAGATTTAGTCAGTTACATTCAGATAAAAATAAAACTTTAAAAAGTGACTAAGAAATTAACTAGAATATGTGACCATCCATAGTTAGTAAATTTTCAAGTTCTAAGATTTGATGGTTTTCTTACCATTTGGGGTCCAACATTCACATTTATTGGTCCTAGGGTTTTTGGTAAAATCTTTGTTGGTGAGTTGGTGCTGGAAACTGGAAAAGCAACCAATGAAATGTTACCTGAAATGATATCAAAACACCGGGTTAGTGTTCTGCAATATTAAGGCCACCTTCTAATCCAGGGGTGGGCAAACTTTTTGACTTGAGGGCCACAATGGGTTCTTAAACTGGACCGGAGGGCCGGAACAAAAGCATGGATGGAGTGTTGGTGTGAACTAATACATGTTAACACTGCTGCTGGTGAAGGAGCGGAGGGGAGAGCAAGAGAACCCTCCGCTCTTTCGGCTCCGCGGGCCGGATAGAACAGCTGAGCGGGCCGTAGTTTGCCCACGGCTGTTCTAACCCCATGGTCCTAATCCCAGTTTTGATTAAGCAATTTATAATTTAAATTATAAACAAGAAGGCGTACTTGCTTTGTTGTAGTGAATACAATTAGTTCTGCTGAGTAGGAAATCTGTAAAATTAACAGTTCAGTCTATCTGCCAATTAACTACTGGATATTTAGTTGGTTTTATGTAGGAAAAAAATATTTGGAGAATATATAATGCAAAGCATCCTATATAATAAAAGGCTGATATGCAAATCAACCAAACGGCAGAATATCCGGTTGCTATGACACGCACTGACCACCAGGGGGCAGATGCACAAGCTGGGCTCATGGCTGGTAAATGCAGTGGTGGTGGCAAGAAGGATGTCCAGTTGGACATCCTCCAAGGGCTCCCAGACCGTGAGAGGGTGCAAGCCAGGCTGAGGGACCACCCCCCGCCCAAGCGCATGTACTTCGTGCACCGGGCCTCTAATAGTTAATATCAGAGTTGAGAAATTCAGTTAGATCTTTATTAGACATAGAACAAAAAAAGTATAAAGAAAAAAAAGTAGAAAGCATATTAGAATTTCTTTATAATATAAATATAAAATTTATTATATTTTACATGTTTTCAAAATATTGAGTTGGTAGTTTTTTGATGTTTCATTACAATAGAGAAAAAAATATGCTACCTAGGTTAAGAATGCTGGAAATTGTAGGATTTTCAAGTGATTTCAACACTTTAACCCTTTGCGGTCCAATTTTATTTTTGGAATTCAAACAGTCTGGTCCAAATTAATTGATGGTATTGAATGTTGAACTGGTTTGCGGTGTCAACCTCAGCCTTGACGTTGGACCGAAAAGGGTTAAATTTTAAATTATGGCAGCGGTTCTCAACCTGTGGGTTGCGACCCCTTTGGGGGTGGAACGACCCTTTCACAGGGGTCACCAAAGACCATCAGAAAACATATTTAATTACATATTGTTTTTGTGATTAATCACTATGCTTTAATTATGTTCAATTTGTAACAATGAAAATACATCCTGCATATCAGATAGTTACATTACGATTCATAACAGTAGCAAAATTACAGTTATAAAGTAGCAACTCAAAGAATTTTATGGTTGGGGGTCACCACAACATGAGGAACTGTATTAAAGAGTCACGGCATTAGGAAGGTTGAGAACCACTGAATTATGGTATCAGGGCACTGCCCCCCACCCCCGTCCTAAGCCAATCAATAATCTTCTGAAATACCATATCAACTACTTAACTGCTTCAAACTTCAGTTTATCAATGTTTCTCCTAGAAAGTAGCAGTGTAATATGATGTAACGAAGGAGATCACCCAGCAAGTTATGTATGTAAAGGAGAGTCAATCCTGAAACTCTGGGGAAAAACCAACATTTAGGAGCAGGGCTACAAAGACACTTCCTTCCTCAGCTCACTAAACTCGCTCATACTCCTTAATCCCTTTCTCTTACCTCCTGATTCTCACAGATACTCATGTCTCCTGCAGTAAGGATAACAGACCATCAGACTACACTGACAGCCCTTCTTCCTCAACCTGTGACCTATCTGCACCCTCACATACTTTTACTTATGTCTCTCTGAGTGGAAATTCTCATATAAATTACTTCTTTCATGTCTACTCTACACTTCCAGTCTCCTCAAGCATCTTAGACATCAATTATGTACTCACTGTCCCTTGAGTTTTCAACTATACCACTGGCTCTGCCCCTTCAGTTTCACTCTCTGCCCATTGGTCGGGTATCATTTTCCCTCGATATCCACATTTTAAAATCACATTATCTTTCTCATGCTCACTCAATAAAGCCTCAGACCCAAATCTGCTTCTCTTTCATGTTCTCAGTCTTGGTATACAACTGAGCATTGATCAACGTCTACCCAGAGACCCACTCCAGAAATAATCAACCCTCTCCTCAACCAACTAACCACCATATCTTACTTATCATTCCCTGGATCCTTTAATTGGTGGGCACTTCTTTAATTGAGAACGTTATCAAATCTGGTTTGAATGCAGTTACCATGGTTCACAACCGTGGCTGTGCAGTGGGACTGTCCGGGAAGCAATGCCTGGGTCCTACCCTCAGGGCTGTTGATATAATTGATACAGAGGCAACTTGGGCACCAGACCGTTAAAAGTTCTCCAGATGGTTCCCAGCGCAGCCAGGGATGAGCACCACTGTTCACTTCAAACAGCTCCCCTCCCCCTCCACACATCTACAACAAACCAGTCTTTCAACTGGTGAAACTGGTCTGGACAGTCCCCTTCAACTTCAGACCTTCAAGGACCCCAGGACACGTCCTAAATGCCTCTCAGATTCCTCAACACGGCACAAAGCTCCTGCTCTCAAAACAGAAGCCTCCCTTCCCAGTTTTATTTTAGCGACTCCCCCCAAGCACCCCACACGCCAATCATGAAATACTCTACAGTCCCGGAAAGGCCCAGCTTAACTCCCCCGGCTTTGGTGTACACCAGTCCTTCAGCTGGGAAGTCTGTCTCTGATGGGACAACTACCTTCTAACACTTCAAAATGGGATTCCATACCATTTCCTGAATTACTACTGTGTGCCAGAGTCTACTCTTGAGGCTTCACATATATACATCACCTCATTAATGCTCAGGACAACCGTGTGAAATACATTGCTACTGACTTCCTTTTACACATGAAGACAATGAGACAGAGTGAGGTTAAATGATTTGTACAAGGTCTCATAGCTGGTGAGGGCCATGGCTCCACCTCTCCAGCCTGTGCTCTGTGGCACCTCCTCCTTAAATGCTGTCCCTGCCTCTGTGGTCTAGGGCAGGGGTGGGCAAACTTTTTGACTCGAGGGCCACAATGGGTTCTTAAACTGGCCCGGAGGGCGGGAACAAAGGCATGGATGGAGTGTTTGTGTGAACTAATATAAATTCAAAGTAAACATCATTACATAAAAGGTACGGTCTTTTTTTTTTTTAGTTTTATTCATTTCAAACAGACTGGATCCGGCCCGCGGGCGGTAGTTTGCCCACGGCTGGGCTAGGGCCTGGATCCCTTTCCTCTGGCTTTTCAGAGAGCCTGTTACCATTTACCAATAGTTCTACTATAAGTGAGCTATGTCTCTCAGCTTCGCACCCTAGCATCTGGGTTAGTCCCTGGTACAAAATCACTGTACGAGTCTATAAAAACTGGTTGGCATAGATTGGAGCTATTACCTTTTCTGATCTGGATGCCATACTTCCTGTAATGTAGCCTACATTGTATCTTTTCTTACTTTTTAACAGGTATCATAGCTTACACTAAGTTTGAAGTAAATTTGAATATCCAGTCCTGCCCGGCCAGCGTCGCTCATAGTTTGAGCATCAACCTATGAACTAGAAAGTCACGGTCCAATTCTCAGTCAGGGCACATGCCCAAGTTGTGTGCTCAGTCCCCAATAGGGGACATGCAGGAGGCAGATGATCAATGATTCCCTCATCACTGATGTTTCTCTCTCTCTCTCTCTCTCTCATTCTCCCTTCCTCTCTGAAATCAATAAAAATTTTTTTTTAAATAACATCCTATTAATTGCTAAAGATTAAGGTTATTATAAAAACTCTCTAGCCCTGACAGGTTTGGCTCAGTGGATAGAGCATCGGCCTGCAGACTCAAGAGTCCCGGGTTCGATTCCAGTCAAGGGCATGTACCTTGGTTGTGGGCACATCCCCAGTAGGAGGTGTGCAGGAGGCAACTGATCGATGTTTCTCTCTCATTGATGTTTCTAACTCTCTATCCCTCTCCCTTCCTCTCTGTAAAAAACCAATAAAATATAAAAATAAAATAAAACAAAATAAAAACTCTATAAATATGGTTATTCAATAGTTTAAGAGTCTGCCAAACTGGAGAATAATCTATGATTCTAGGGGAGGAAGAGCTATGTAATTGATACATTCATGCCGTAAACTCAGCCCCAGGCAAAAGCACACATCACAGATCCATGTGAAGAAGAGTCTGGAAAAGTCTGGCTTTCAGATGGATTTTTTAAAATATATATTTTATTCATTTCAGAGAGGGAGGGAGGGAGGGAGGGAGGGAGAAAGGGAGAGAGGAGAGAAACATCAATGATGAGAGAGAATCACTGACCAGCTGCCTCCTGCATGCCCCCTACTGGGGATCGAGCCCACAACCCAGGCATGTGCCCTGACCAGAATTGAAGCTGGGACCCTTTAGTCTGCAGGTCAATGCTCTATCTACTGAGCCAAACCAGCTAGGGCTCAGATAGATTTTTAAAATGATCTAATACTGCTGAATGTTTAAGATGAGGTCATCTCTGATACACTGTTAGAAGCAAACGCAAAAAAACAGTAAAGCAACAAAAAAAGATAATTAGGGTTAGGAAACCGCTTGACCCCAATTTTAACCCTAACACTAAAAAAATGAAGAATATAAAACACTGGTCAAAATCAAAAAGAGAAATATCATGTCAACTGACACCAAAAGAATTTAGAGGAAACTTAATAAAATTGATTCTAAAGTAGAAGAGGAAAGGCCAAGAATATTGAGTAGAACAGCGAAGAATATTGAAAAAAAGGAATAATGGGGAAGGAGGGAATTTTAGCCTACCAGATTTCAAAATTATTACTTCGCTAAAGTGACTGAAATAATGTGACACTGGCTAAGAATCAGATAAATAGATTCACAAAAGAGAAATTAAAGTCCAGAAAGTACTTCATCTCTATATGAAAATTCTATATATGGCAAAGGTAGCATTTCAAACCAATGAAGAAAGGATGGAATATTTTAGAAACACTTGTTGAAACAAAAATTGTCCATCTGACTAAACAAAACCTTATATTTCAGTTTCTCATCTTGCACAAAAATAAATTCCAGAAAGATAAAATATTTAAATATGAAAATTAAAACTGTAAAAAAAAGGAAAGCCATAGAAGTATTAGAAGAAATAAAACTATTTTTTTAATAATTTGGGAATAAGGAAGGCCCTTCCAAGCATGTTATAGAATTTAGAAATCTTAACTGAAAAGAGACTGACAGATTTGACTACCTAAAAATAAGTTTTTTTTAAGTAACAACTGACCAAATATACTTAAAAGAGATCTCAGAGTTGGTAAACAATTCTGCAACACATAGATCACTGGATTACTATCCTTAAGAAATTTTTATTTAACTTCCCACTTATAAATCAATGACAATAAGACAATACCCTAATATAAAAATTAGCCAATACATGAAGAAATAGTAATGTCAGTGATCATATGAAAAATGCTTGATTTTAATAATAAAAAATTAAAACTTAAAAAAAGGAAAAAATTTCATCTACCAGATTGATGAAGATTAAATAGGTAGATAATGCCGAGTTGGCAGAGATGTGCCTGGACGGGGAATTGAACAGTGACAGCCTGGTTCATTGGTCAACACTCAACCACTGAACCACACAGGCCAGGTTGCATTTTTATTAGTAAAAATAAAACCTGTCTTATAAGCAATTAAAGGGGCTCCACTGGGATTTCAATAGTTGTATTATTCAAAAATAAAAGCCATGTACGTATTTACACAATTTACTTTCACTGAATAAACTAGGTCAAAATAATAAATAGGTCAAAAGGACATATTTAAATAGGTTACAAACATTCAGTCCCCCGAAATACCTGTCAGGTTAAAAGAAGTAAAACCAAACCAAGTCTAAACATTTTTGCATAACGGCTTGGCCATAATTCCCAGCATCTTGGCAACAGGGACCCAATACTGTCCAGAAGCCAATTCCTGGCACTTGATGCACTTATTAAAAACAAAAACTTAGAGACCTGCCTGGGTTTTGGTTCTGGAAATTCCCTGAATTAACTAAATGAGATCAATCACCTTGGGAAGTGGCTAGGAAAAGAGGTAAAACCTTATGCCAAATCTTGGCACAGACACAAAATTTTGACTCAAAATTTATTTCAATTTTGAGTAAATGGATTTTTCTGTTTTCCATTAGAATTGTCTAGACAGTAGTGATTTCTTTCACTCATCATTCTTCCAGTTATAGTTACTCACCTTCAATATGTCCAATTAAAATGAAAAAAAAAAAGCAGTCAAATAATTGTGGTTTGTCTACATGATGCCAGTATAAATTATTTTTTCACAGCACTGACTTTCTGGAAAAAAATTGGTTTTTTGCCTGAATTAGCTTTTGGGAAAACCTTCCTAACCCAAGCCTGTATTACATCCTCCTAGTAGAACCAAATTAGTAACTTACTGTAGGAAAGAATATGCCTATTTTATGGGTTTACAAATACGTCAAAGCAGAAATAGTGGTATATCATATATGTACAGGGTCCAACCTCATAGGACAAGCTAGCCTACAGCCTTAAATATAAAAGTTTTAATATGACCTAGATTGTGGTGGTATATGTGTTTATCAAATGTAATCTACTACATGTGAATTATCAATATATATAAAAGTCAAGCAACTGGAATGATGGAACAACAGATCGCTATGACATGCACTACAGCGGCCAAGTTGTCCTATCGGGCCAATTGGCCCTGTCCAACCGCCTGTGGCCCCTCTTCCCCCAAAGCCAGCCTGGCCCGTGAGCGGCCCCCTCCCACCCTGACCAGGGGCGGGGCTACCTGGCCAACCTCCCGTGTCCCCTCTTCCCCATCAACCTGGCCCCAATCGGCCCCCATTGGGGTAGGCGGCCAGACCCCACCCATGCACAAATTCATGCACCAGGCCGTCTAGTACCTTAATTAAAAAAAAAAAATGATGGGGAAAAGTGACCTACGCAATTTTATATTTATTAGTAAGAGACTAATTACAGATAATACAACCCTTTTGTTTCTCTTCTTCTGTTATCTCAATTGGGGCTATTTTTTAAACAGGTAGGTCATGTATTTGTCTAAATGACATCCCTCCAGGTACTGTCTCTTTTAAGTCTCTTGAATCATCGCCATCTTTCCCTCTCTGCTAGATCATTCTCATCCACACAGAAACATGCCATATTTCTTTCATCTATAAAGCAAACAATGCGTAACTCTCTGGCTCCCAACTCATTTCTGTTGCACTCTACAGCAAAATTCACAAAACCCATCAACATTTGCAATCTCCATTTCTCCACTGTTGTTTTTTTTAAACCCACTCCCATTTCTCCCTAACAACTTCACTGAAACAGTTCTTGTCAAGATCATCTTCATGTTGTTAAATCCAATGGTCAATTCTCAGCTTTCAAGTTACTTTAAACTATTAGATGCTTAAAAAAACCTCATACTTTCCTTTGAGATACTCTTCATTTGGCATCCAAACCACCATTCTCTATGGTTCTTCTAACTCACGGGCTTCTTCTGTCTTGATTGCTGGCTTCTTCTCTAAAAACATTTGGAAGCCCCTTGGTTTGGTCCTCCAACTCTTCTCCGTCAATTCTTCCTCCCTACGTGGCCTGTTGTCTCTCACATATAGTTCTTCAGATTAAACCTCTCTCCTAACCTTCAGATTCACATATCCAGCTATCATTTCTTATATCCCCATTTTTATGTTTAGTATCTCAAACTTAACACCCCAAATCTAACTCCAGACTGCTCCCCATCCCTCCTGAAGCCTCCTTCTCCCATCTCTCTTCATCTCAGTAAATGCCAACTCTATTCCTCAAAGATCACTGTTGACTTCTCCCTTTCTTTTATATCCTACATTCACTCCAATAATAAATCCCATCAGCTCTATCTTTAAAATTTATCTTGAATACAACCTCTTCTCACCCACTCCACTGCTATCACTCTGGTCCAAGTCACCATCTCGTTTAAGTTACTGATTCATCAACTGCTTGTGCATTCCCACCTCTGCCCCCAACTCTATTCTAATTCTGTCCTATACAGTAGTCACTAGACACTTGTGGCTATTAAGCACTTGAAATGTGACTAGTGTGCCTGAGAACTTGAAATTTTAAATCTACTAAATTTTAATTAAACTTAAAAACTAAAGCAGTATAAAATAGTTTCCCTTTTGATAGTATTACATTTCACATTAACTGTTGAGAAAATTTAACATCTAAATTGAGATCTGATCTAAGTGTAAAATACTCATCAGATTTTGAAGGCCAAGTATCCCAAACATGTACAGTATCTCGTTGATAATGTGCTTATATTGATTACATGCTGAATGATAATTTCAGATATATTGGGTTAAATAAAATCTATCATTAAATCGAAGTTTACCTGTTTCTTTTTACCTTTTTAAATGTGGCTACTAGAAAATGTTAAGTTACATAAGCAGCTCACATTATTCCAGTGATGAACACTGTCCTACCCCCACCCAGCAGTCAGAATAATTGTGCTGTGTGGAGCAATTACCTTCAAAACATCCAGCTGGCCTTGCATCTGTCAGTGTAAACGTCACACAGCTTTACAGAGCCGAGCCCTATGCTACCAGTACCACTTGTTCTGACATCATTACCTGTCCATCTCTCCCTACTTCATTCCACTACATTCAGACTTCTTGGTTATTCCTCAAGACATGCCAAGCAAATTTATGGCTCATAACCTCTGTTCTTAGTTTCCTCTGCCTGCAACTTTCTTCCCCCAGATATTTCTACGTGCCGTGCTGTATTCCCCAGCTTCCTTCACGTCTCTGCTCAGTCATCACTGCTTCAGAGATTTCTGACCAGCCTATATCAGCACTTCCTAACTTACTATTATTTTTTCACCGGAGTACAGGCATACCTCAGAGATATTGAGGGTTCATTCCAAATCACCACAATTAGAGTGAGTACCACAATAAAGTGAGTCGTAATCTTTCTGCTGGTAGAGGGTCTTGCCTTCAATTTGTAAAAAATGCAACATCTGTGAAGCACAATAAAGCAAAGCACAATAAAACGAGGTAGGCCTGTACTTACCTCTTATTGACATATTGCACATTTATATTTACTTGTTTATGAAATTATTAGCTGTTCATAGCCTCACCCACTCTTAGAATACTAAGTTCTGCAAGAGGGCTTTGTTATCTCATTCACTGCTCTATCTTTAGCACCTAGCATAGTACCTGGGATACAGCAGAGTTCAACAAATACGTGTTGGGTGAATGAATAAATGATGGAAGCCGATGATACAAATTCATGAGACAAGAGTATACAGTGAAAACTAAGTCTCCTCCCAACCTCAACTACCATCTAACCATTCCCTTCTCTAGAGACAGCTCCTGGTGCCAGTTCATTTATAAGCTTCCAGAAATATTCTAGACATATAACACATATATGCATAAACATCCCTTTTCCTTACATATAAGATTGAATACTGTATCAGTTTGCATTTTGTTTTTTCACACTTAGTAACAGGCATTTATCTTATGTAGTTTGCCTTAATGTTTTCTTTGTTACCTACACAGTATTTCTTTTGTGGCTATAGCAGTTTACTTACTGAGTCTTTTAGTAATGGACTACGTATTACAAACACTTTTAAAAGTAAAATATTTTATTACTGCAATGACTCTTTACACACATTGGTTGTACCAACTTACCCTCCCTTCAAAATATATGAAAGTATCCATTCCTTTCAGGGGTCCTCAAACTACGCCTTGAGGGCCACATGCAAATACAAATATTGTATTTGTTCCCGTTTTGTTTTTTTACTTCAAAATAATATATGTGCAGTGTGCATAGGAATTTGTTCATAGTTTTTTTTTTTTAAAGTATAGTCCAGCCCTCCAATGGTCTGAGGGACAGTGAACTGGCCCCCTGTTTATAAAGTTTGAGGACCCCTGCCTGATAGCCTTACCAACTCTGTGTTATCAAACTTTACTTCTGTCAATTTTTAGGTTAAAAATAGTAACTAATTTTTATTCTATTTTGGTTTTATTATGAATAAGGCTGACTTGTTTTGTTTAAAAGTCATCTAAATTTTCCTTCCTGAGAATTATGCCCATCTTTCTATTGGCTGTTAGTGATTTTTTTTTTTATTGATAGAACCTCTTTATATATTGAAGGAATAAGTATATTCTTTGTTACACATGCTGTAATTATTTGCACCAATTTGACCTTTGTCTTCTGCTTTTTTATATATGCCTTTCTTTGCACATTAAAAATAATGCAGTCAATTTTATAGTTCATCCCTTTTATGACTTTTATATCATACATAGAGGTCTATATTCAAACATAAAAATAAAGGAAGTCAGAGTAACTACAAAGTTTGTCATTCCTCTATACCCTAGAGGTGTACACTGTATATGAACATGCTATGCATATTTTACTTGCTTCCAGGTTCGGTATTTCCAGTTGGATATGCTGTTCTTTTTGTTTTTTAAATATTTTTTTTATTGATTGCAGAGAGGAAGGGAGAGAGATAGAAACATCAATGATGAGAATCACTGATTGGCTGTCTCCTGCACGCCCCCCACTAGGGGGGATAGAGAGCCCGCAACCCAGGCATGTGCCCTTGGCCGGAATCGAACCTGGGACCCTTTAGTCCGCAGGTCAATGCTCTATCCACTGAGCCAAACCGGCTAGGGCAGATATGAATTGAATTGAAATAATTCTCATTAGTTATATGCTTAAGATGGTATAACATACTCCCCATTTTTTCTTGTAATAGTTAAATGCCTTCATTCAAGGTCTCCCGCAGATGGCGGCGATATAGGCAGACGCGTCCCAGGTCGTGTCCCGGAGCAAATGGAGTGAGCAGCTGAAACTAATAGCACCCACCCCGAATTTGTGAAATTGCTCAGCTGGTGAGACAGTTTGCAGCCGGGAAGAGCAGAACTCCCCTGGAAAGGTAAAAGGAACCCAGGGATTT